>NW_016807971.1:569432-616146 GCF_001698545.2 Rhinopithecus bieti
TTTTTGAGATAGAGTCTTGTTCTGTTGCCCAGGCTGGAGTGCAGTGGCGCCGTCTCAGCTCACTGCAAGCTCCGCCTCCTGGGTTCAAGCGATTGTCCTGCCTCAGCCTCCTGAGTAGCTGGACAACAAGCGTGCACCACCACACCTGGCTAATTTTTTTATTTTTAGTAGAAGTGGGGTTTCACCATATCGGCCAGGCTGGTCTTGAACTTCTGACCTCAAGTGATCCACACACCTTGGCCTCCCAGATTTAGGATTATAAGTGTGAGCGCCTGGCCCTGGTAAGTTGTTTCTTGATCTGGGTGCTGGTTACACAAGTGTGTGCAGTTTGTAAAAATTCAATGAACTGTACATTTGTGTGCACTTGTCTGCTATATATTAATAACAATTTATTTATTTTTGAGACCAAGTCTTGCTCTGTCACCCAGGCTGGAGTGCAGTGGCGTGATCTCGGCTCACTGCAAACTTCACCTCTCAGATTCAAGTGATTCTCTTGCTCAGCCTCCTGAGTATCTGGGACTACAGGTGCCTGCCACTGTGCCCAGCTAATTTTTGTATTTTTAGTAGAGATGGGGTTTCACTATGTTGGCCTGGCTGCTCTCAAACTCCCAACCTCAAATGATCCGCCCACCTTGGCCTCCTAAAGTGCTGGGATTACAGGCGTGAGCCATTGTGCCCGGCCCAATAACAATTTAAAACAAAGGGAACTGTCTCTGATATAGTTATATGGATTCACTGTATTAAAGGACAAGAGTAAGATAAAGTCTCTGAGGGTTCACTGCTTGTCCAAACAGAAAAAAAAAAGATTGTGAGCTGAGAGTGGTTGCTCATGCCTGTTATCCCAGCACTTTGGGAGGCCAAGGTGGGAGGATCGCTTGAGTCCAGAAGTTTGAAACCAGCCTGGGCAACATAGCGAGAGACCCTGTCTTTATTTAAAAAAAAAAAAAAGACTGGGTGCAGCAGCTCACACCTGTAATCTCAGCACTTTGGGAGACTGAGGCAAGTGGTGGATTGCCTGAGCCCAGGAGTTCAAGACCAGCCTGGGCAACATAGTGAGATCCTGTCTCTATTAAAAAAATAATAATAAATTGTGTACTACAGATTTGGCTGCAATATGCACGGTTTTCCATGGGCTTTTGATTATCTGTGACAGTTCAAAACTGTAAGTTGTTTCATTAGAATATTGGTGGGTTGGTTTTTACAAATGTCTTCGTCTGTGTGCATATCTTACATAGGTAAACACTGAGCCGGGCGCGGTGGCTCAAGCCTGTAATCCCAGCACTTTGGGAGGCCGAGACGGGCGGATCACGAGGTCAGGAGATGGAGACCATCCTGGCTAACACGGTGAAACCCCGTCTCTACTAAAATACAAAAAAATAGCCGGGCGAGGTGGCGGGCGCCTGTAGTCCCAGCTACTTGGAAGGCTGAGGCAGGAGAATGGCGTAAACCCGGGAGGCGGAGCTTGCAGTGAGCTGAGATCCGGCCACTGCACTCCAGCCTGGGCGACAGAGCAAGACTCCGTCTCAACAAAAACAAACAAACAAACAAACAAACAAACAAACAAACAAAAAAAACACTGAGAGGGCACTGAAATAAAAACTAACATTTATCATCTGACCAAAGGAAAGCATAGGAAATCTAATACACTATCCAGGCCAGAATTATGGGCTCCATCTGTCTCTTGCATTTCTTTTCTTTTTCTTTTTCTTTTTTTTAAAATGGTGTTTTGCTCTTGTTGCCCAGGCTGGAGTGCAATGGCGGCGTGATCTTGGCTCACCGCAGTCTCTGCCTCCTGGGTTCAAGCAATTCTCCTGCCTCAGCCTCTCGAGTAGCTGGGATTACAGGCATGCGCCACCATGCCTGGCTAATTTTGTGTTTTTAGTAGAGACGGGGTTTCGCCATGTTAGCCAGGCTGGTCTTAAACTCCCAACCTCAGGTGATCTGTCCACTTTGGCCTCCCAAAGTGCTGGGATTACAGGCTTGAGCCACCATGCCCAGCCTGCTTCTTGCATTTCTATTATTTCTATGAAGAGAACCAATTGGCAAATATTTCCTTAGTTCCCATCACAAAGCACTGAGCTGGGTACTAGAGCTGGAGGTTCCCGGAGCTAGGAACCTCAGGATGGGTATGAACACAAAAAATGGAAGGGAGGGAGGGGGCAGGATGAAGTAGGGAGGACGTGTAACAGATCAATGTAACAAGAGTCACGGCACTGAGCTGGAGAGTGCAGGGGCCCACAGGCAGAGAAGTGGGCAGAGTGCCAGAGAAGTGCAGGGAGGAGGCCTCCTGGAGGAGGTGGTGCCCAAGCTGCATCTTCAAAAATGGGCAGTTGGGCACTGGCAAACATGGAGGCCTGGCATTCCAGAAAAGGGAGCAGGGTGAGCAGGGGCACTGAAGCAAGGCTCAGCTGCACATAGTGATGGGGAGCTGCCTCGGGATGAGGATGGTCAAGGGCACAGAGGTGTGATGACCAGGGCAAGGTAAGGAATGAATGTGATAAGGTTCCACAGAGGTTCCCCATGGGAAGGCCTCATCTGCTGTTGAGGAGTGTGACCTTTCTGTAGCTGATGGGGAGCCCCTCAGGGCTTAAGCTAGGTGGTGGCTGGCTCAGTTCTGCTGTGAAAGAATGCTCACTCTGGCTGCAACATGGAGAGGCAGGCACAGGGAGGTGGAGGTTACTATGAAGCTGAAAGACAGGAGGATCGCTTGAACCCGAGAGGCGGAGTTTGCAGTGACCTGAGATGGTGCCACTACACTCCAGCCTGGGCGACAGAGCAAAGACTCCGTCTCAAAAAAAAAAAAAAAAAAAAGTATATTAGCTACAATGTTTAGTCTTCTCTCTAGCTAGTATCAGGACCATCCACAACTGTAATTGGTCATTCCTTGCAAGTGACTTGTCATCGTCTTTCCTGGCTCTTTATCCCTGAAGGGGGTCCTATCTCATAACCAGAAAGTTCAGCAGTGACCCCATGTCCTGGGCTTGCTGTATCCATAGTCTCTCACAGACGGCCTTGGAGATTGTCAAATGGAGTGCCGTTCTAGCCTCCCTGCTCCCTGGCCCTGTTAAGCAATTTCACATCTTTGGACAAAATTTCACTTTTGTCCTTTTTCCTTTTTCATCCTCTTGATAAAATATCCCACAGCCATAGGGGAAATAGAATTGCTGGGAAGCAACCAGGAAGGAAGTAGTGGTGGCACATGCCTGTAATCCCAGCTACTCGAGAGGCTGAGGGAGGAAATGGAAGTAAAATTGCCAGGAAGCAACCAGGAAGGGCTGTGGCAGCTGCCAGGCAAAGGTCTGAACTCTGCCAGGGGCTTTGAGGCTGGGAATGCTGAGTAGGGTGGCAGAATGTGCACACTGTGGTTCCCGAATGAATGGCTCTGAGGGAGGAAGGCGTCTTGGATGATCCCAGGTTTGGGGATTGGGTGAGGCAGGATGGGTGGCAGTGCTACTCACAAAGAGGAAAGGCAAGAAGAGGCAGTCAGGGGACATGCTGAGTTTGAGATTCCAGGAACAACTTCAGTGGGTGAATAGGTGGCAGGAAGAACCCAAGAGAGAGACTTGAAATCAAGACAGGAAAAAGCTGATGGGGCAAGGTCCTGATACTGGAGTAGTGGAGGGGAAGCTCTGGGTGGAGGTTACTATGAAGCTGAAAGCACAGCTCCAGGCTGAGGGTGGGGGTGAGGACTGAGGGAGCGCAGAGAGGTTTGTTAGCCTGGAGGTGGGAAACAGAGGGAGTTCACACCTGATGGGTTGAAGGTTCTCAGATGTGAGCTAAGCCTGGGAGCTGACATTCTGAGAATGGCCGAAGGGTACACAGCCATTGTGGGGACTGGGAAAAGGAAGTGACCAAAGTCAGGTAAAAGACTTGCTGAGGTGACTCCTGAGGGCGACACTGAGGGTGAAGCGATTGTGTTTTTGGTTATCTTTTGCTTTTGTTTTTTGTTTTTTGTTTTTTTTTCTCTTTTTCCTTTTGAAGACAGAGTCTTGCTCTGTCACCCAGGTTGGAGTGCAGTGGGGCGACCTTGGCTCACTGCAACCTCTGCCTCCCGGGTTCAAGCAATTCTCCTGCCTCAGCCTCCCAAGTAGCTGGAACTACAGGCGCCCGCGACTATGCCCAGCTACTTTTTGTATTTTTTGTAGAGACATGGTTTTGCCATGTTGCCCTGGGAGGTCTCAAACTCCTGAGCTCAGGCAATCCACCCACCTCGGCCTCCCAAAGTGTTGGGATTGCAAGTGTGAGCCACTGTGCCCAGCTCTTTTTACCATTTATTGTGGACTTTTTTTTTTTTTTTTTTTTGAGATGGAGTCTTGCTCTGTCACCCAGGCTGGAGTGCAGTGGGGCATGATCTCGGCACACTACAACCTCCACCACCTGGGTTCAAGCGATTCTCCTGCCTTAGCCTCCCGAGTAGCTGGGACTACAGGCGCCCACCACCACGTCTAATTTTTGTATTTTTAGTAGAGATGGGGTTTTGCCATGTTGGCCAGGCTGGTCTCCAGCTCCTGACCTCAAGTGATCCACCTGCCTCAGCCTCCCAAAGTGTTGGGATTACAGGCACAAGCCACTGCAGCCAGTCTTATTGTAGACTTTTGAGGCGTGTCTCCCTAACTCCCAGACTCAAATGATCCTCCTGGCTTAGCCTTCCGAGTAGCTGAGATTTTAGGTGCACACCATGGCACCTGGCTTTATTGTCAATTTTTAATAGTCCCAAGGCCGCTACCATGATTTTAGAAACAGACCAATGACAAAAGCTAGATCTCTAAAGACATGTACCCTTAAGGAGAAATATCCTGTTACAGAGACATAGGTGTAATTGAGTTGCAAGCAAAGATGTGACAGAGGTAGAGCTCCCAAAACGATTGGACTTCTTGAAATGTTTTAGGGGCAAAGACACATCCTTCCACCCAACACACAGCTACACAAAGGCTACTGTATCCTGCCCCCTTTGCCTCTGTGGACCCATGGAGACGTGGCAGGACCTGAAGTAATGGGCTCACAATCTTTATTTACTTTTAATTTGCAAAGCAACAACCTCAGACAACTCTCAACCTTTTGTGAACTGTTAATTTATCATTTTCCCATCAATGACCTGATTCCAGCTTAATTCTGCAATTCCAGCTAATCTGGTTTCCTTTTCTTTTTTCCTAGAATATTTTGTGTTTCTACTAGGTAAGGAGGAGTTTTAAAAAAAAGTTTCAAAAAGCTTAATATAAACTCTTGAGACTTAAAAAAAGATCCAATATCTTCTACAACCCAAGTTCCTTTTACTAATCAAACTCCAGAACTTAATGTCAGGTGGGAAACCATCCCATCTGTTCTCCCTTACTGCTAGGGAGGCTCCTGTATTTTCCCAGATGAGAATCTTCCTTCTATTGGACAAATGATGGGACTTCACAACCTCCCCCTAGCACCTAGTACAGCAATGGTACCTAAGTCCTCAATAACTGCTGGCGAAGTTAGTGAAGGAATGGTACTAATGATGGGGCTTTCACAGCCTACTTGATTTTTCTTTTCTTTTGGTTTTGTTTAACAAACATCACTGCCTAGAACTTCCTCCTCACGTCTAAGTGGATTTTGGACAGAGATGACTGCCAATGGCCTCCTCAGGATGTCATCTGGATCCTTAGCAAAGCCACGGCTCCAAGTCTTGGAGGACAGATTCCAAGCAGGGTTTGCAAAAGGTAGTGGGAAGGTGTGTGCCCTGGTCAAGAACATGCAAGTCTAGGTTCACCCAAAGGTGTACTCCTCCAAGCAACGGACTTTTACTCCATGTAGGCCTGGGGCACTCTCAGCCTGGGGCAGGAGGCAAGTGGGGTGGGGAAGTGAGGGGTGAGTTTGCTAACAGTTCAGGTTTGTCTTTGTTCTAGTTTTTGTTTTTCAGACAGAGTCGCGCTCTGTCGCCCGGCCTGGAGTGTAGTGGTGTGATCTCGGCTCACTGCAAGCTCCGCCTCCCAGGTTCATGCCATTCTCCTACCTCAGCCAAGTAGCTGGGACTACAGGCGCCTGCCACCACGCCCAGCTATTTTTTTGTATTTTTAGTAGAGATGGGGTTTCACTGTGTTAGCCAGGATGGTCTTGATCTCCTGACCTCGTGATCCACTCACCTCGGCCTCCCAAAGTGTTGGGATTACTGGTGTGAGCCACCGCACCCGGCCTAGTTCAGGTTTTTAACATAGTAAAAGACAGACTCAGGAAAAGAATGGAACTCTACTTTATTAGGGAATACTGAGCATCCATCCTGTAAGAACTAAGCCCATTCTGAGCACGGGCCCATGTGTAGGAGGAGGCAGTTTCTCATTTCCTGGAAACGCTTTATCTCCTCTTACTTCACAGCAAACCCCTTCACCTGCCATCATGCCCATCTTCACTCTCTCCAGGTGCGAGGATCCCGAGAACAAAGCCCTGGTAGCATCCCAAGATCAAGGGGACACCTGTAGGACAAACTCCAGATTCAAGCCCAAAAATCTCCAGGGAACAGATAGGTCCTCAAAGTTAGCACTTCTTTAAAAATAATGTTATTAGTATACAAAAGCTATCTGACAGGATTCTAGGTCTGCATATATCAAATAAAAAATAAAAGAAGAGGGAAACAAGTGCATAGAATAATTCAGAATTATGGGGCTATGTATCTGTTGGGCCAAAGGCACAAACCCACCCTGCTGCGTGCAGGACTGTTTTACTCTTGATGAGACAGAAGTTACCATCCACCATGGGATGGCAGCTGGGACTCTCAGACCACTACTCTCCAGGATAAAACCCCACAAGAACAAATGTGTTCCCATGGTAGCTGACCTACCTACCACAGGACAGTAGGCAGAGACAAAATCAAGCACTGAAATGTCCTCAGTTTACCCCTTTCCTGCAGGCCCTGGCCAACTCTTTCCAATGGAAAGGACACTGGGACACTGGCTCCAGGCTGTACTTCCTCAAGTTTCTGTGCTCCTGACACTCTGGAAACAGAAAGGGGCTTTATCTTCATGTGGGTGACTCAGAACTGGAGAAGCCCCTCCATTGTGACCTGAAATCAAAGCCCAAGGCACCAAAGCCAGAAGAGCAGATTCTAGCATGGGCAGGGAGCTCTGGAACACTAATAGCTTGGGGTGAAGGCACCTTAGCCCAACAATGTGGCAGCAAAACAACGAAACAACCAGAACCACACCAAAGATTTCCAGTATTTCTCTGAGGACTTAGCCCACGTTGTGGGCCATGCTGTCTTCCATTCCACATGGAGAAACATTTCCACCCCATTTTACCAAAGAGGAAACTGAGGCACAGAGGAATCACGAGAGAGGGGGCCAATCAAGTCACCCAATGTAAGGGAAAAAGACCCAACTTTCCAGACCTTCCACTCCTTTGCCCTGTTCTTGAATGTATATGGGACTTGACTCAGACCACTAAAATGACAGTGTCCTGGAAATGAGGATGAGCAAGGGGAAGATTCTGGCAAAACCCCATAGAATGTTTAGGAAGCACGGCTGTTTGAAAGGGAATCACTGCTGGGGCAGTGCGGCAACTCCCACTCCAGGCCAGTCCCTCACTTTTGCTGTTTGCCACTTCAATAAAGTTTCTCTTTCATGTGAGTTCTCTGATGTGTGATAAAGTTAGAGCTGTTGCTGAAGCCTTTGCCACAGGAGGGGCATTTGTAGGGCTTCTCCCCAGTGTGGATTCGCTGATGTATAATGAGGACCGAGTTCCAACTAAAGCCTTTCCCACACTCGGGGCACCTGTAGGGCTTGTCTCCCAAATGGGCTCTCTGGTGCATGACCAGAATGGAGCCCCGGCTGAAGCTCTTGCCACACATGAGGCATTTGTAGGGCTTCTCGCCTGTGTGGGTCCGTTGGTGCACTACGAGCTGGGAGCGCTGGCTGAAGCATTTCCCACACTCGCTGCATTTGTAGGGCTTCTCTCCCGTGTGGATCCTCTGGTGCTTGAGGAGGTTGGAGCTCCAGCTGAAGCTCTCCCCACATGTCAGGCACTCGTAGGGTTTCTCCCCTGTGTGCATACCCTGGTGTGCGATCAGACTGGAGCTCTGGCTGAAGCTCTTCCCGCACACCCCACATTTATAGGGCTTCTCCACCATGTGGGTTCTCCGGTGCGTGGCCAGGTTGGAGCTGCGGCTGAAGCTTTTCCCACACTCACTGCACTGGTAGGGTTTCTCTCCTGTGTGGGTTCTCCGGTGGGTGATGAGGGCTGAGCTCTGGCTGAACCTCTGCCCACAGTCAGTACATTTATAGGGTTTCTCTCCTGTGTGGATTCTCTGGTGTCTGATTAGGTTGGAGTTGTAACTAAAGCTTTCGCCGCATTCTTTACATTCGTAGGGCTTTTCTCCAGTGTGGATCCCCTGATGCGTGTTAAGGCTGGATCGGTTGCCAAAGCTCTTTCCACACTCAGGGCACGAGTAGGGTTTCTCTCCCGTGTGGGTGCGCTGATGTGCAATGAGGTTGGGACTCCTGCTGAAGCTCTTGCCACACTCGGCACACTGGAAGGGCTTCTCCCCCGTGTGGATCCTCTGGTGGGTTATAAGGTTGGCACTCCGGCTAAAGCTCTTCCCACAGTCTCTGCATTTGTAGGGCTTCTCCCCAGTGTGAGTGGTTTGGTGTCTACTAAAGTTTGAACCATCACTAAAGCTTTTTCCACATTCATCACATTTGTAGTATTTCTCTCCTGTGTGGGTCCTCTCGTGTGTGATGAGGTGGGATTTCCGGCTGAAGGTCTTCCCACACTGGGGACATTCGTAGGGCTTCTCCCCCAAGTAGGTGCCCTGCAGGCCTATGAGCTGGCCAACTTCCCTGTCCTGAGAGAGCACCTCCCCGTGGTCCTCGCCTGGGGTGTGTCCCTGGGGCCTCTGGACACCAGCATCTCTCTCAAAGTCACTTTCGCCATCGGAGTGCTGAGCACTTTCACCTTCAGGCATTTCAGAGAATATCTCACGTGATTCATTCTCAAACATGTCTTGATTACAGTTCTCCCCATTTTCACTCTGTATCTCAAAATCTGAAACAATGAAGAAAAACATACAATGTCTACTCAACTCCGTCATGATGACAAAAGGAAACTAAGGGGAAATTTATAAAATTAAACTTCCAGTGAACACAAAGAGGCTAGGAAATCCTCAAAGCCTTTAATAATCAGGTTTAATATACCCAAAGGAATATAAATTATTCTGTTATAAAGACACATGCACACATATGTTCAATGCTGCACTATTCACAATAGCAAAGACATAGAATCAACCCAAATGCCCATCAATGATACACTGGATGAAGAAAATGTAGTATATATACACTATGGAATACTATGTAGCCATAAAAAGGAATGAGATTATGTCTTTTGCAGGGACATGAATGGATTGGAAGCCATTATCCTCAGCAAACTAACACAGGAACAGAAAACCAAACACTGCATGTTCTCTCTTATAAGTAGGAGCTGAATGAAGAGAACACATGAGTACATGGAGGGGAATAACACACACTGGGGCCTGTGGGGGAGGGGGAGGGAGAGTATCAGGAAGAACAGCTAATGGATGCTGGGCTTAATACCTAGGTGGTGGGATGATCTGTGCAGCAAACCACCATGGCACGCATTTACCTTTGTAGCAAACCTGCACATCCTGCACACGTACCCCTGAACTTAAAAGTTGAAGGGAAAAAAAAAAAACAGGCTTATTTCATTCTGACTGGTTGTCAGGCCTCATAATCTTTGTGGCAATCACCCAGAATTTCAAAGCCTTAAAGATTTGGGTTCCATGTCCCATGTCTTCATCTGAAAATGAGATCAGGTGGGAATTTTAAAGGACATCAACAGGGTACCTACCCAATTACCCCGATACTCACCATAATGCCTGGTGCTTGATTCAATGTAATGAGTGAATCAATGAGCTTTTTATTGGTACCACAGACATTTCCCTAAAGCTCAGTCTCCTTTCAAAAGGAGCTTACATAATAATTTCTTGTATAACATGTACCTGGTGTTTATGACCTCATTACTTTGTATTTAAGACGCAGGAAAGATGACAGAGCCACTGCAATCAGGACCATAGGTGTGTATACCAATGACTAGAAACAAGTTAACTGGATTGTTTTTTTTGTTTTTTGTTTTTTTTTTTTTTTGAGACGGAGTCTCGCTCTGTCGCCCAGGCTGGAATGCAGTGGCCAGATCTCAGCTCACTGCAAGCTCCGCCTCCCAGGTTCACGCCATTCTCCTGCCTCAGCCTCCCGAGTGGCTGGGACTACAGGCGCCCGCCACCTCACCCGGCTAGTTTTTTGTATTTTTTAGTAGTGACGGGGTTTCACTGTGTTTGCCAGGATGATCTCGATCTCCTGACCTCGTGATCCGCCCGTCTCGGCCTCCCAGAGTGCTGGGATTACAGGCTTGAGCCACCGCGCCCAGCCAACTGGATTGTTAAAAGAGCCCTCAAATTTGTCTGCAGTGGGAGCTTATGAACAGATCTTTAATTGGTAATACAAAATATTTTCTGGGAACTTGTTAAACCTTCCACTGCCCAAATATTTGAGTAAAAGAAATCAATAGGGAGGACTGCTAGAATACAGCCCCTTCCTTAGATGAGGGACTGTAAAATCTACCCGAGGATGAGGCCAGAGAGCTGAGCCTGGATCACACTGTTCTGACCCCCGGCAGAACCATGTTTACTGAACAGTGTGTTGGCTTCATAGCCCTGGCTGACACTCTAAGAAATGTCATTAGAAATTAATGGCTGTCGCCAGGCATGGTGGCTCACGCCTGTAATCCCAGCACTTTGGGAGGCCAAGGTGGGTGGATTATCTGAGGTCAGGAGTCTGAGACCAGCCTGACCAACATGGTGAAACCCTATCTCTACTAAAAATACAAAAAAATTAGCTGAGCATGGTGGCGGGCACCTATAATCCCAGCTACTTGGGAGGCTGAGGCAGGAGAATTGCTAGAACCTGGGAGGCAGATGTTTTGGTGAGCCGAGACCACGCCACTGCACTCCAGCCTGGGCAACAGAGCCAAGACTCCATCTCAAAAAAAAAAAAAAAAAGAAAAGAAATTAATGGCTGTCGAGAACATTAATCCTGCCAGGAAGTTATTGATGACATTGTCTATACCATACAATGTCCTCTTGATGAGCCTGAGGAGGAAATTTCCCTCTTGACCTTAATCCTAAAAAAAGCTGCACTTTTTTTCTGTTTTTTGAGACAGAGTCTCACTTCGTCACCCAGCCTGGACTGCAACGGCGAGATCTCAGCTCACTGCAACCTCAGCCTCCTGGATTCAAGCGATTCTCCTGCCTCAGCCTCCAGAGTAGCTGGGACTATAGGCGCCTGCCACCATGCCTGGCTAATTTTGTATTTTTAGTAGAGATGGGGGTTTCACTATGTTGGCCAGGCTGGTCTCGAACTCATGACCTCAGGTGATCTGCCTGCCTGGGCCTCCTAAAGGGCTGGGATTACAGGCGTGAGCCATTGCACTCGAACTCTTAGTGACATTTCTATTATTAAAACTAATAAACTTTATTTAAGGTTAGATGCTCAATTAATTTTCTGTAAGTTAATGTAAACCCTCACATACAAACATGATAAAACTGGACATGCCCCTCTCAGGCAGGACCTGGACTCCACTCTTGCCTTCAGTCAATTTAAGATCACATTTATTTTTATTTTTTATTTTTTTGAGACAAGGTCTCAGTCTGTCACTGAGGCGGTAGTACACTGGCGAGATCGCAGCTCACTGTAGCTTTGACTTCCTGGGCTCAGGTGACCCTCCCACCTTAGCCTCGCAGGTAGCTGGGATTACACAGGTGTATGCCACCACACCCAGCTAAATTTTTTTGTATTTTTGTGGAGATGGGGTTTTGCTATGTTGCCCAGGATAGTCTCAGACTGCTGGGCTTAAGTGATCCTCCTGCTTTGGCCTCCCAAAGTGCTGGGGTGACAGGCATGAGCCACCACGCCTGGCCATAAGATCACATTTAAAATTGAAAACCCTCCAAGCTTACACTGACACACATGCTGCTGCTAATCTGTGGGTTCATAGAATTGCCCTCCAGCCACACCCCTCGTATCACTAGAGGACAGATACAGGCACAAAGGGCACAAGGTATACTGTGACTTGGCAGGAACAGGAATTCTGTGCTTCCTCAACTTCTTGCAAGATAGTTTTTTTTTTTTTTCTGAGATGGAGTCTCACGTGGTCACCCAGGCTGGAGTGCAGTGGTGCAATCCTGGCTCAGTGCAAGCTCCGTCTCCTAGGTTCAAGCAATTCTCCTGCCTCAGTCTCCAGAGTAGTGTAGCTGGGACTCCAGGCGCATCCCAACACATTGTTTCTGGCTAATTTTTGTATTTTCAGTAGAGATGGGGTTTCACCATGTTGGCCAGGCTGGTCTCAAACTCCTGACCTCAAGTGATCCGCCCGCCTGGACCTCCCAAAGTGCTGGGATTATAGGTGCGAGCCATTGCGCCTGGTCATGGAAGACAGTTTTGTTATTTTTGTTTTGTTTTTTGTTTTTTGGGTTTTTTTTGAGACAGAGTTTTGTTCTTGTTGCCCAGGCTGGAGTGCAGGGGTGCGATCTTGGCTCACTGCAACCTCTGCTTCCCTCGTTCAAGCGATTCTCCTGCTTCAGCCTCCCAAGTAGCTGGGATTACAGGCATGTGCCATCACGCCTGGCTAATTTTGTATTTTTAGTAGAGACAGGGTTTCTCCATGTTGGTCAGGCAGGTCTTGAACTCCCAACCTCAGGTGATTCATCCGCCTCGGCCTCCCAGAGTGCTAGGATTACAGGTGTGAGCCACCATGTCTGGCCGGAAGACAGTTTTTTGGCAAGTTTTGAGCATAGAGCCCTGCTATCATCTCTCCTCTAGAAGAACCTGCAGGCCAAGGCCCTGATTTATTTTTAGCAAACTAACATGCCCAAAAACATTTTTTTGGGTGATTTTAGTAATTGAATAGGTAACATTAGCTAATAAGGCTGTTTTTGCTGTTTTAAAATCAGAACCGGTGAGCTCTCGAATGATCTCAGAAGCAACAAGGAAAAACAAGTAAAACTCCAATTTTATTTTCAGTGAGATCAGAAGATAAAATTTGCAGACACCAAAATACATGTCAGGGCTTCCCAAAACAGCAGACTGGGTAGAAGCAATGAGGAAGGAAGTGCAATGAATAAGCATGGAAAGCCCTGGGGTGAGAGGCAGATTTCAGAAAGCTCAGGCAGAAAATCACTTTCTATGTTTGGGAACTGGGGTAAATAGGGCTGGCTTCTTTGGTTCAGAGAGGCAAAGGAGGTGAGGCTGCAACCAGAATCACACAGGGCAGCCATGTATGCAGGAAGCTGTTTCTGGAAAGCAGAGAAGGAAAGAGCCTTTGACCCACACACATTAATCCACAGTATGTATGTATGTATGTATGTATGTATGTATTTATTTATTGTTTTTTGAGATGAAGTCTCACTCTGTCACACAGGCTGGAGTGCAGTGGCACAATCTCAGCTCACTGCAACCTCTGCCTCCCGGGTTCAAGCGATTCTCCTGACTCAGCCTCCTGAGTAGCTGGAATTACAGGTGCACACCACCACGCCCCCGGCCCCAGCTCATTGTTTTTGTATTTTTAATCGAGATGGAATTTTGCCATGTTGGCCAGGCTGGTCTCAAACTCCTGACCTCAAGTGATCCAACTGACTCGGCCTCCCAAAGTGTTGGGATTACAGGCTTGAGCCACTG
Source organism: Rhinopithecus bieti (assembly GCF_001698545.2). Classification (NCBI taxonomy): domain Eukaryota; kingdom Metazoa; phylum Chordata; class Mammalia; order Primates; family Cercopithecidae; genus Rhinopithecus; species Rhinopithecus bieti. The sequence goes on from NW_016807971.1 coordinate 583,133, forward strand.
CGCCTGGCCCGAGGAATTACTATTACTGAGAAAAGTGATCATTTCCATCCATAAAAATAATTAAATGAGGCAACTGCCTTTATAAAGGAATATCACAGAGTAGAGCTTGAAGAAGGGATGGTGAGATAACAGAAAGACATGAAATGTACACTAGAAGAACTCAGGAAAGGAGGGAAAATCACCCAGAGAAATGAAGACAACAGGAAAAGGAGCACAATGGGAATAGGCATCTTGGAAAGCAGAGAATGGGAAAAAGAGGACCAAAATGAGAAAGCAATGACAGGAAATGGAAACAAAGGAATAGGTTAAAAGGATTAAAAAGAATGATAGAGGGCTGGACCTGTTGGCTCAGGTCTGTAATCCCAGCACTTTGGGAGGCCAAGACAGGTGGACTGCTGGAGCCCAACAGTTTGGGACAGCTTGGGAAACATGGCAAAACCCCATCTCTACAAAAAATACAAAAGTTAGCCAGGTGTGGCTGCACATACTTGTAGACCCAGCTACTTAAGAGGCCAAGGCAGGACTATTGCTTGAGGCCAGGAGGCAGAGGCTGCAGTGAGCCATGTTTGCACCACTGGACTCCAGCCTAGGTGACACAGTGAGACCCTATCTTAAACAAAAAGATAGAAAGAGAAGTTAGGCAAAAGGAGAATCAGTAAACAACTGGAGTTCTCAAAAATGAAAACTCAATAGAACTAATACTTAAAGGCCAGGCGTGGTGGCTCACGCCTGTAATCCCAGGACTTTGGGAGGCCGAGGCGGGCGGATCACAAGGTCAGGAGTTTGCGACCAGCCTGGCCAATATGGTGAAACCCCGTCTCTACAAAAAAAAATTCAAAAAATGGCTGGGTGTGGTGGCAGACGCTTGTAGTCCCAGCTACCCAGGAGGCTGAGGCAGGAGAATCACTTGAACCCGGGAGACGGAGGTTGCAGTGAGCTGAGATCGCATCACTGCACTCCAGCCTGGGCAACAAAGCGAGACTCCATCTCAAAAAAAAAAAAAAAAAAAAAAAAAAAAAGGACTAATATTTAAAGATATAACCTATAAGGATATAAGAACCTCTGAAAGCTATACCATGGGCCAAAAAAACTAACCCGGGGTGGCTAACAGTGAGACTGGTGGACAACAGCAAAAGGATCAAATCACTTACAAGGTGAAAGAAAATCAGCTGGTTTCAGATTTCTCTATATTCAGGCTGGGTGTGGTGGCACGTGCCTGTAATCCCAGCAACTCGAGAGGCTGAGGCAGGAGAATTGCTTGAACCCAGGAGGCGGAGGCTGTAGTGAGCTGAGATCACACCACTGCACTCCAGCCTGGGCAACTCTATCTCAGGAAAAAAAAAAAAAAGATTTCTCTATATTCAACAAAACTGTCCTTCAAGTATAAACCTATAGGCAAATAGCTTTGAACACACACAAATTCATGGACTGTTAGGGGGGTGAACACCTAACGAATTTAACTTTAGAATGAAGACTAGGCCGGGCGCGGTGGCTCAAGCCTGTAATCCCAGCACTTTGGGAGGCCGAGACGGGCGGATCACGAGGTCAGGAGATCGAGACGATCCTGGCTAACATGGTGAAACCCCGTCTCTACTAAAATACAAAAAACTAGCCGGGCGAGGTGGCGGGCGCCTGTAGTCCCAGCTACTCGGGAGGCTGAGGCAGGAGAATGGCGTGAACCCGGGAGGCGGAGCTTGCCGTGAGCTGAGATCTGGCCACTGCACTCCAGCCTGGGCGGCACAGCGAGACTCTGTCTCAAAAAAAAAAAAAAAAAAAAAAAAAAAAAAAAAAAAAAAAAAAAGAATGAAGACTAAAACTACCATGGCAATTAGGGTGATTACAGAGCTTGTAAATGTTATACGGCAGTGTAGAAATGACATTCTAACCAAAACTGGGGTTGGGAGAAATAAGGTGGTTTATAGGATATGTTCGTTGATTGCCTCATCTGTAATAACCTGGGAATTCAAATAATTCACATTTAAAGTTGGTAAAGCATGCAGCTGAAGTAGAGGTTTGCAAAAATAAACATTAAGAAAGGTAAGATTATTGCCACTTTGGGTGGCTGAGGTGAGAGGACTGCTTGAGGCCAGGAGTTCAAGACCAGCCTGAGCAACATAGCAAGATTTCATCTCTACAAAAAATAACAAAATTAGCTGGGTGTGCTGGCACATGCCTGTAGTCCCAGCTACTCAGGAGCCTGAGGTGGGAGGATTGCTTGAGGCCAGGAGTTTGAAGTTATAGTAAGCTATGATCATGCCACTGCACTCCAGCCTGGGTGACAGAGTGAGACTCTGTCTCTGGAAAAAGAAAAAAAAAAAAAGAGGCCAGGAGCAGTGGCTCACACCTGTAATCTCAGCACTTTGGGAGGCAAAGACGGGCAGATCACAAGGTCAGGAGTTTGAGACCAGCCCGGCCAACGTCATGGTGAAATCCTATCTCTACTAAAAATACAAAAATGAGCTGGGCATGGTGGCACACGCCTGTAATCCCAGCAACCTGGGAGGCTAAGGCAGGAGAATTGTTGAATCGTTGAACCCAGGAGGTGGAGGTTGCAGTGAGCAGAGACTGTGCCACTGCACTCCAGCCTGGGTGACAGAGTGAGACTCTATCTCAAAAAAAAAAAAAAAGATAAGATTATTGACTAAAATTGGAGGGGAGAGGGATTATCTCTGTCAGATGTTAAAACATTATGAAATCTCTGCTGGGTGGAGTGCCTCACGCCTGTAATTCCAGCACTTTCAGAAGCTGAGGCGCGTGAATCACCTGAGGTCAGGAGTTCTAGACTACCCTGGCCAACACGGTGAAACCCAATACAAAAATTAGCTGGTGTGGTGGTAGGCGCCTGTAATGGCACCTATTTGGGAGGCTGAGGCAGAAGAATCGCTTGAACCCTGGAGGCAGAGGTTGCAGTGAGCTGACATCGTGCCACTGCATTCCAGCCTGGGCAATAGAGCGAGACTCCATCTCAAAACAAAACAAAACATTATGAAATCTCAATAATTAAAACATTAATAAACAATCAGACCAAATAAACAAAATAAAAGCTCCAGAAATAGATTCAATAGATACGTAAATTCAGAATTTAATACAAGTGGCACATGAATAGACAGGACAGGAGAACAGAAAAGAGAATCTGTATAATGACTATGAAAATTTAGCATACAATACAGTTGGCCTCTTAAATCCATGGAGAAAATATACAACATACAATAAATGATGCTAGAAGAACTAGTTAGGGAAAACCGGAAAAATTCAATTCAAATGGAAAAATTCAAGCTGGACCCAGAAATGGACAAATTCCAAATGGATCTAAGACTTAAATGTTAAAACAAAAAACAAAAAACCCAAATAGCAGCATCAAGCTATCAGATGAACATATGAAAAAATTTCTTTAAAATCTGGCAGCCTTTAAGTGTGATACTTAGTATGTGGGGCTATCTTGTTTTAAATGTCAAGTCTTTGAACTCCCAGGTATTACAAGCAAGACAATCAAAGAACATATCCTATAAAACCACCTTATTCCTCCCAACCCCAATTTTGGTTAGAATGTCATTACTTTTTTTTTTTTTTGAGATGGAGTCTCACTCTGTCGCCCAGGCTGGAGTACAGCAGCACAGTCTCGGCTCACTGCAAGCTCTGCCTCCCGGGTTCACGCCATTCTCCTGCCTCAGCCTCCCGAGTAGCTGGGACTACAGGCGCCCGCCACCAAGTCCAGCTAATTTTTTGTATTTTTAGTAGAGACGGGGCTTCACTGTGTTAGCCAGGATAGTCTCAATCTCCTGACCTCGTGATCCACCTGCCTTGGCCTCCGAAAGTGCTGGGATTACAGGCATGAGCCACCGCGCCTGGCCCTTAGAATGTCGTTTCTATGCTGCTGTATAACATAAATATGATAAACCTCACTACAGAGGTCACTCTAAGTAGAATCCAGGCCCAATAACCCCTTCACTGGACTGCTCAAAGATGAGTCCTATCTTTACAAAGACTACTGCTATCCAGCAAAGACCAAAGGAGGGCTGGCAGTTCTTCACAAGTTGCCCTCTGAGAACAGAGAGACACAGGAGCCATTTTACAGGACAGAAAAGAGTGGCCCTTCAGGTGATCTGCCTGACAAGGGCCTCCAAAATGGGAAAAAGTCACTGAGCTGGGAAGAATAAGGGATCCCTGGCCCCCTCCAGGCTCCCTGAGAAAGGCTGGCCCCTATGAGATGCAGAGCACACAGCAGAGCACATTCAAGGGCAGGCGAGTCCCTCCTTTATTTATTGGTGGCCAATTAAGAAAATGAAAACTCAGAAACTGGTTTTGGTCAGATACAAAAATGATATTCTTACCATGTTGTGAATGGAGATGAGAGGAGATGGTGGCAGCTGGGAATTAAAAAAAAAATTTTTTTACTGGTAGAAATGGCTTTGGCTACTCCAGGATGCCAAGAGGAGCACATTCTGTGGATATGACGAGATGCAGGGAGGCGGCTTCTGAGGAAGCAGGCTTGTGAGTAAGAGGCTGGATGGCCCAGACATCCACTTTTTTGTTGTTGTTTTCTGTTTTGTTTTGTGTTTTTTGAGACAGAGTATCGTTCTGTCACCTAGGCTGGAGTGCAGTGGCACGATCTTAGCAACCTCCGCCTCCCAGGTTCAAGCGATTCTCCTGCCTCGGCCTCCTGAGTAGCTGGGATTACAGGTACCGGCCATCACCCCCAGCTAATTTTTGTATCTTTAGTAGAGATGGGGTTTCACCGTGTTGGCCAGGTTGGTGTTGAACTCCTGACCTCAGGTGATCTGCCCGCCTCAGTCTCCCAAAGTGCTGGGATGACAGTATAAGCCACCACAACTGGCCTGTTGTTGTTTTTTGAGACAGTATCTTACTGTTTCCCAGGTTGGAGTGCAGTGGTGGGATCTTGGCTCACTTAAGTCTTGACCTCCCAGGCTCAAGTGATCCTCCCACCTCAGCCCCCAAGTAGTTGGGACTATAGGTGTGTGCCACCATGCCTGGCTAATTCAAAAAAAAAATTTTTTTTTTTTTTTTTTTTGAGACGGAGTCTTGCTCTGTCGCCCAGGCTGGAGTGCAGTGGCGTGATCTCTGTCTCCTGGGTTCAAGCGATTCTCCTAACTTAGCCTCCCCAGTAGCTGGGATTACAGGTGGACACCACCACAAGCCTGGGTAATTTTTTTTTTGTATTTTTAGTAGAGACGGGGTTTCGCCATGTTGGCCAGGCTGGTCTTGAACTCCTGACCTCGTGATCTGCCCACCTCTGCCTCCCAAAGTGTTGGGATTACAGGCGTGAGCCACTGCACCTGGCTAAATTTTTCTTAAGAGATGGGGTCTCACTACGTCACCCAGGCTTGCCTTGAACTCCCAGGCTCAAGCGATCCTCTCACCTCCTACCTCAGCCTTCCAAAACTCAGAAATCAGTTAGGCATTAAGGATATAAGTAAGAACAGTCTTGCTTTCTTTTTTAATTTTTTTTGAGACAAGATCTCACTTTGTCACCCAGGCTGGAGTGCAGTGGCACGATCTTGGCTCACTGCAACCTCTGCCTCCCCAGGTTCAAGCGATTCTCCTCCCTCAGCCTCTGCAGTAGCTGGGATTACAGGCACCTCCTACCAAGCCCGCCTAATTTTTGTGATTTTAGTAGACAGGGTTTCACCATGTTGGCTAGGCGGGTCTCGAACTCCTGACCTCAGGTGATCCCTGCACCTTGGCCTCCCAAAGTGCTGGGATTACAGGCGTGAGCTACCATACCTGGCCTAATCCAGCAATTTTAATTCTAGGTATATAACCCCCCAAAACTGATAGCCCAGACTAGAACAGATATTTGTGTATCATGTTCAGGAATTATTCACAACAGCCAAAAGGTGGAAACAACCCAAATGTCCATCAACAGGTTAATAAATACAGTATATACATACAGTGAAATATTACTCAGCTTTGAAAAGGAATGAAATTCTGACCCATGCTCCAACATGGGTTGGCCTCAACCTTGAGGACATTATACTAGGTGAAAAAAGCCAGACACAAAAAAACAAACCTCTTATACGCGGTATCTAGAGTCATCAAAATCACAGAGAAAGTGGAATAGTCGTTGCCAGGGGTTGGGGGAGGGGGGAAAGGAGAATTATTGTTTAATGGACACAGAGTTTCAACTTGAGAGGAAAAAGTTCTATAGATGGATACCAGTGATGATTGCACAACAATGTGAATGTACTTAACACTACTGACCTGTATTCTAAAAATGGTTAAAATAATAAAATATAATACATGGGTTAAACCTGTTGGCTCATGCTTGTGATCCCAGCACTTTGGGAGGCCGGGGCAGAGGCCAGGAATTTAAGACCAGATTAAGCAACAGAGTGAGACCCCAACTTTTTTTTTTTTTTTTTTTTGAGGCAGAGTCTGTGTTGCCCAGGATGGAGTACAGTGGTATGATCTCTGCTCACTGCAACCTCCGCCTCCCACGTCAACAGATTCTCTGCCTCAGCCTCCTGAGTAACTGGGACTACAGGCACATGCCACCACGCCCAGCTAATTTTTGTATTTTTAGTAGCGATGGGGTTTCACCATGATCATCAGGCTAGTCTTGAACTCCTGACCTCAGGTGATCCACCTGCCTTGGCCTCCCAAAGTGCTGGGATAACAGGTGTGAGCCACTGTGCCCGGCCAGAACATATTTTCATAATTCTTAATTCTTCATTTCTAAATGGCTTCTTTACATCTTTTACCTTTTATTCTACTCGGTTGACTTAAGAATTTGCAGAGGCTCTTGTAGAGCAAGGATTTTGACTCATGATTTGCTATGTTACAGAGTTGGATGCAAATATTTCCTCCTAATGTGTATGCTGTCTTTTAACTTGATTCACAGTATCATCTTTTATATGAAACACTTCTGTTTTGGCTGGGTGCAGTGGCTCACTCCTGTAATCCCTGCACTATGGGAGGCAGAGGCGGGCTGATCCCCTGAGTTCAAGAGATCAAGACCAGCATGACCAACATGGTGAAACCCCATCTCCACTAAAAATACAAAAATTATCCAGGAGAGGTGGTGGGCGTCTGTAGTCCCAGCTACTCGGGAGGCTGAGGCAGGAGAATCACTTGAACCCGGGAGGCGGAGCTTGCAGTGAGCCGAGATGGCGCCACTGCACTACAGCCTAGGTGACAGGGTGAGATTCCATTTCAAAAAGAAAAAAAAAAAGACTTCTCTAATCCAGCTTTGATGATTTCTGTATTTCTGTATTGCTTATTCACACTTCATACTTGAATTGTGAGTACCTAGAGGTTCCTGTCAAACAAACATGGAAGTCCTTCCCGCATGCTAAGATTACAAAAATATTCTCTTACATGTCATTTCAGATCCTGTCTAGTACAGATCTATAATCCATCCGGGATCTATTTTTGTGTAACTTGTAAAGCAGGGATCTATTTCTTTGTAAGCTGCAAAGTAGGTATCCAATTTTAGTTTTTTCAAAATGATTTGACCACTGTCCAAAAATCATTCACGGGAACAGTTCCTGAAGGGCCACAGGAAATCTCCCCTTATCTGTCACTGGACAAAAGCTGCCACCGTAGCTCGATCTAATCCAATGGTCCTTGTATTTCTTGCACTTGCCACGTGTGCTCTGGCATCACATGCAAAGCACAAATTCCCATGGCCATTTACAGAGCCCTGCATGTCCTTGCCTGGCCACAGGCCTCCTCTTTCTCTCCCCCACCAGAGAGCATACCAGCATGAACATGGGGAAGACTCATGTCAATAGGGGATGGACCTGAATTTGCTGTAATTTATTTATAACAACGAAATAAACTGGTCACAATCTTTGGTGCTTTGGTTTGTGTTTGGCTCAAAATTCTTCTCCAGCCCCTTCCTGCCTGTGACCTTCCCCTGTGTCTCAGCCACTGGTCTAAAAGAGAGAAGTGGTTCCGACATAGGGTATGCCTAGCTCCATTCTCAATGGGGCTCTCCGCATTAGAGCACTGCCCTGGCAAGCCCAGCGGAAACCTGAGCGTCCCTGAGGGACTGGGAGCATTGTTCCCCCTGAACTCTGGCTGCTTGAAAGACTAACTGCTGATAAAAACACCAATGGACTGCTATCTGGTGAAATAAATGAATGCCAAACATTTCATAGTTATAACGTTACTTCTCCCTAAGAGTTCTGTCTGGTATACTTTTCAAATATTTGAGTAAATTAAAAGTAATTTTTGGGCTGAGCACAGTGGCTCATTCCTGTAATCGCAGTGCTTTGGGTGGCTGAAATAGGAGTATCACTTGAGGCCAAGAGTTCAAGGTTATAGTGAGCTATGATCACACCAGTGTACTCCAGCCTGGGTTGACAGAGTAAGACTTTGTCTCTCTCATACATATATTAAAGTAATTTTGTTTTGAAACTAAGAATTGTAGCTTTAGAAAGACATAAGCTCTAACACTCTCCACTCCCTTTCTGGCTGAGACAAATGAATGTGTGTGTTCATTTGTGGTCATTAAGGGAGCATTTCGCTGGGGCAGCAAGCTCGAAACAAATCACCTGTTGCCTCTGATGGCTGAAAGCCAGATGATGCTGAGGATGGCTGGAGAGGTCAGCTGTGACTCTTTCACTCAACTGTTGGGACAAGAGAAGGCTTGAAGTTAACCTCTATTCCTCTCCTGGGTCATTAATCCTTTTCAAACTTCAAAGAGCATAGGAATCACCTGGAGATCATGTCAAATGCAAATTTGCTTCAGCGGGGCTAGGTGAGATTGACAGTCCTTATGTCTAACAAACTCCCAGGTGAGCTGATGCTGCTGGCCCACTGACCACCCTCTAAGGAACAAAGCTCTATGGCAGTGGTCTTTACACTTTGCTGCATAATAGAATCACATGGGGCACTTTCAAAACTCCCTTGCCCAGGCCATACCCATTACCAATTAAATCGGAAAATTAGAATCCCTGGAGTAGGCTCCAGGCCCCCAGGTAATTCTAATGTGCGGCTGAGTTTGAGAACCAGAGGTCTTGTGCAGAGGTTCTCAAACTGGAGTTTGAATCGGGATTACTTAGAGGGGTGCTGGGCATCGCCCTTAAAGTTTCCTTTTTTTTTTGTTTTGAAACAGAATCTTGCTGTCACCCAGGCTGGAGTGCAATGGCGCGATCTCAGCTCACTACAACCTCCACCTCCCAGGTTCAAGCGATCCTCCTGCCTCAGCCTCCCAAGTAGCTGGGATTACAGGCAGACGCCACCACCTGGCTGATTTTTTTTTGTATTTTTAGTAGAGATGGCGCTTCACTTTGTTGGCCAGGCTGGTCTCAAACTCCTGGCCTTGAGTGATCCACCCACCTCGGCCTCACAAAGACATGGGATTACAGCCATGAGCCATCGGGCCCGGCCACCCTCAAAGTGTCTGATTCAGGAGTTCTAGGGTGGGGCTCAGAGGTTCATGATATTGAAGGGAGAGGGAAAGGAAGAGGAAGTAGGGTGGAAGAGAGGGAAGAGGGGGAATTAAAGAGAAAGGAAAAAGACAGGTTCTGGCTGGGTGCGGTGTCTCACGCCTGTAATCCCAGCACTTTGGAAGGCCCAGGCGGGCGGATCACGAGGTCAGGAGATCGAAACCACCCTGGCTAACACGGTGAAACCCCGTCTCTACTAAAAAAAAAAAAAAAAAAATACAAAAAATTAGCTGGGCATGGTGGCAGGCACCTATAGTCCCAGCTACTCAGCAAGCTGAGGCAGGAGAATGGCTTTAACCTGGGAGGCGGAGTTTGCAGTGAGCAGAGATCACGCCACTGCACTACAGCCTGGGTGATGAGCGATGTCTCAAAAAATAAAATAAAATAAAATTTTAAAAAGACAGGTTCCTTGTCTTCTAGGATTTTATAGGTTCCTAGAAGAAATAAGACAAATATTCATATAAACAGAAAACAAAGTGAACTATGATACAAAGCCAAGAGAGAGAATCTGAATGTTCTGGGGGAGATGACTTCTAGCAGAGGTGATTAGAGGTGCTCCTAGGTGTGTGGAACTGGGGATAGGGAAAAGGGACAGGGTTTAAAAACAGCTTTAATGAAGAGGGTCTCCATGGGTTGGCACTCAAAGAACAACTGGGATTTTATCACACAGAGATGGGACAAGGCTATTCTAAGCCAAAAATCTAGGAGCAAGGGCCAGGCACGATGGCTCACGCCTGTAATCCCAGCACTTTGGGAAGCCGAGGTGGGTGGATCACCTGAGGTCAGGAGTTCAAGACCAGTCTGGCCAATGTGGTGAAACCCCGTCTCTACTAAAAACACAAAAATTAGCCAGACATGGTAGTGGGCACCTGTAATCCCAGTTACTCGGGAGGCTGAGGCAGGAGAATCACTTGAACCCAGGAGGCGTAGGTTGCGGTGAGCTCAGATGGCACTACTGCACTCCAGCCTGGGGGATGGAGCAAGACCCTGTCTCAAAAAAAAAAAAAAAAAAAAAAAAGCACAGGCTGTGTTCAAGAAAGAGCAAGATCTGAATGGAGTGGGGGTAGAGCATGGAGGGTCAGGGGTGGGAGCAGGCTGCAGCAGGGGTCTGGGCAGGTCTCACAGAGTCACGGATTCCAAGCAGAACACAGAGGTCATGCTTGATTTGGTAGATACTGGGAAGCTCAGGAAGGTTTTTAAGCAGGAGTGCCCCATCACTCTGGTAGGAGTGGAAGAGTTGCGATGAAGTGCCAGAAGCTAAAGACGGGTTCAGTTTGGCAGCTGCTCCAAGAATTCAGGTGAGAAACTCCACGCATCTGGATTAGGGCTGGGTATAGAGAGTAAAATGTCCTCAGGAAACAGTCACAGAGAGACATAAGCTCTGCCTCTTAATCTATTAACATAGGTCTGATCTTCATTAGAATTAGAAGGTAGTTGAATTGTGAGTGCCCAGAGGTTCCTGTTAGAAAAACATTAAACCACCACTGACTAACCAGGCCTGGAAATGTCCTGTGCTGGGTGAATGTGTCCAAAGGTCCCAAGCAGGACAAACAGAATAGAGGTCACGCGGCCTTATGTCGAGTAAATGTTTGAGAAGGGATGAAGACAAATGCAGGGACTCCTGTGAGCAATCATGAGGAAGCAGGGGCATTTGTTAAACAAAGACCAACAAAGACAATCTCAGAGGCAGAAGTCGGGGACAGACAAACTCATGAGTCCGGGATGGTCCCCATTGGTTCCCACCTCAGGTGCCCAGTGAAAGATGAAAGGCACAGAGGCCCTGCCGCAAGCTGGATGGGAAGGGTTGTAATCGCCTCTGACACCTGCTGAGACCTGAACCTCTGCTCTGTGCCTTCCCAACCAAATAACAACCTGAGGCCTCTCCTCAGACCTCCACCACTCTCTCCTCCGCAGTATCTGACTGCAGATCCAAATTTCATGACAAACTGGTCACCTCCACCAGAAGGGAAGCAAAGACAGCTGTAAAATAGGAAGACAGGTTTGCTTATTTTAATAGGAGGAATAAAATTCAAAGTTATTTTTTTCAGGGCCAAAGAAAATCAAGCACTTTGCTTCAAGCAAAACTGAGATCTCTATGCATAAAGAGACAGGTCTGGGTTTGAATCCTGGCTCCACCATTTAAGCTCTGTGAGCTTCCTGAACTTGCATTTTCCTATCTGTGAAATGACAACACCAGCCACTCACAGGATTCTTAGTGAGACAGACATGAAGCTGCCCAGGGGAGGGTTGAGTCACTGCAGACCTTCGACATCAGTCCCTTTCTCCACAGGTCAGCTCTACTCATTCTCCCAGTCCCTGGAGGTTGTGATAGTCTGCCCCAAACCCCTTCAGTTTCCTTCTCTTCTCTTTCCAGTCCTCTGAATCCTCCAGGCCAGATGCTCTGGAGTTAGTCACTGTCTTAATTCCATCTGCATCCCCAACTTCCAACACCCACTAGGAAGTGTCTCTTAGAATCATACATGTGACAGCGCTTAAAAACATGGGCCATGTCCTCAGACATGTAAGTTCAAATCTTAGTTCTGCCTGGTACAAAGGCATATGATCTTAAGGGATCTCTGGTGATGATAATCCTGCTTATCTTCCAGGGTGGTGAAGATTACATGAGTTTTCCATATTAGATGCTAAGCATATGTCCTGCCTTGCAGAAAGAGCTTGGGAAGTGCTAGCCATGGTGACTATCAGTTTTTTCTCACACGTGCCCCATCTGGGGCCAACCCCCATCACTGCACACCCGATGACAAGGGAGCTTCCTGGCTGCTCTCTTGCCCCTAGCCTCTTACTACCCTAATCAAACCTACATCCTGTTGCCAAACTCCACTTCCTCCCATGCCCCCTGGGGCCTTAGTTCAAGAACCCGATAAGGCCAATGACATTCAGTCCAAGCCCTCACTCACCCTTCCCCCAAATTCTACTTCCTACTACTTCCTAAAAACACACTTGCCACTCCCATCAGCCAGTTCTGCTGTTACCCAAAGGTATAAACTACCTTGGCTCCGCCCTTCCAAGCCTCTGCTCAGCACAGCTCCTCTCAGCTGCCACACCCTAATCCCTTCTACAACCTCCTGCTTAGGTGTCACCTCCTCCAGGAAGCCTTCTCTGACTTGACCTCTCCTCTCCATGCTCCCTTCTCTGAACTTCCGTAGTTCTCATCAGCACAAAGGCAGCCATATCCTATGACCCCTGAGACAGCCCTAAAGGCACAGGTACATCTGAAGTAAATATTTGGTTATCAAGTGAGTCCAGTTTACAATGGAAAACCAGGAGGGAGACAGAGTGGTTAAATGGCAAGCCAGGATCCCAATAATTATTAGTAACACCGGAAAAAAATAGAGTAACTATTGCAAAGAGCTCAAGTTTGAAGTTACGATTTTAAGAGCCTACGATTACTTTACACAGAAAGTCCCTAGTTATTAGCTGGTTTACTTGTCATTTCTCTTGGTTTCATAAAAATAATCACTTTGAGGCTAAGCATGGGTGGCTCACGCCTGTAATCCCAGCACTTTAGGAGGCCAAGGTGGGCGGATCATGAGGTTAGGAATTTGAGACCAGTCTGGCTAACATGGTGAAACCCCATCTCTACTAAAAATACAAACTCAGCCAGGCATGGTGGCGCGTGCCTGTAATTCCAGCTACTCAAGAGGGTGAGGCAGGAGAACTGCTTGAACCCAGAAGGCGGAGGTTGCAGCAAGCCAAGATCGTGCCACTGCACCCCGGCCTGGGCGACAGAGTGAGACTCTGTTTCAAAAAAAAAAAAAAGTTGAAAATATCAGATTGTTTTCTCTAATTGCAAGAACTATTTGGATGTTTCTTGTACAACCAAGTGAAGGTGCCAGGGGTCACCATCTCCTCCCCGTCTAACTTCCACCACCTTCCCAACCACTCCAAATAAACATAGAAGTAAAAACTGTGCTTACAATGCAAATGTAGCTCTAAGCCCCTCCTACACCACAGTTCTGGAGCTGACATTGCACACAGTGAGGACATTAAAAGGCTGATGAACATGCTGACTGCCTGCAGACAGAGCAGAGGGATGGCGCTGGCCCCCCACTCTGTCTTGGACACCACCTTCTCCTCCTCTGACACAACGCACTCCTCCACCTTGGAAGGGTGCTCCCGCCCTCTCCCTATGAGGTTCTGAGTCTCACCACTGTCCCGAAGGGTCTGGGTCAAGTCTTCCACCAGGGCCGCTGCCTCCTCACTGCTTTCAGGCCGATGCTCTTGCAGCCAAGCCTGAATTTCCTTTGGTAGCATGGTTAACATCTGCTCCTTGGTGTGTACCTCTGGCCTCAGCCAGCGCCGACAGAGCTCTCGGAGGCGGCTGAGTGCACCCTGTGGTCCTCTGGTCACCTCCTCCTGGGAGCTGCCCTTGCCAGCACTCTGGGGAAAGGGGTCAGACTCAGGGCCATCCTCCTGCAACACAGCTTCCTGCACCCAGGAGTCATCCTCCAGGATCATGGTGGTGACCTCCTCCTTCTGTCTATCTTCCACTTGAGGCACCTGGACCAAGGGGCTCAGCGGAGTGGTCACTCTCGGGATCTCTGCAGCCATCATCCACGGTCCTGGGGCAATCACTTAGGCTTCAAGCCTTGAACCTCAGTCTTCTCCAGCCAGGCTCTCAGGTAAGACACTTCCCTCCTCAGATATCAACAAGTAGTCTGCTGAGAAACAAAAAAGAGAACCATAATCTATAGGTAGACTGTCTTAAAGCAATCTAACTCACAAAAGCCCAGGTCAGACCACCAAGTGGTCCTTACATATGCAAACCAACAGACGTTTCCTGTTTCTCTTAAAGAAAAAATGGCTTATTCCTGAAAACATCTGTGGTAAGAGAAGGCGGTGTCGCACGCCTGTAATCCCAGCACTTTGGGAGGCCGAGGTGGGCAGATCACCTGAGATATAGCGAAACTCCGTCTCTATTAAAAATACAAAAATTAGCCGGGTGTGGTGGCGGGGGCCTGCTACTTGGAAGGTTGAGGCAGGAGAATCTCTTGAACCCAGGAGGTGGAGGTTGCAGTGAGCACAGATCTCGCCACTGCGCTACAGCCCGGGCAACAGAGTGAGATTCCGTCTCAAAAACAAAAACAAAAACAAAAAAAGTATCCCAAGCACAAAAAATACAGCATTGTTCCTTCCAAAACACCAAAGAATGAGTATCAGAAATGCAAAGTCCCCAGGAAAAACCCATGACTGAAATACTGAGGACTCTCACAAGTCAGTTACGACTTGGACCTTGACTTGACTTGCAGTCAAGCCTGAATTTCCTTTAGTAGCATGGTTAACATTTGCTCCTTGGTGTGTACCTCTGGCCTCAGCCAGCGCCGACAGAGCTCTCGGAGGTGGCCGAGTGCACTCTGTGGTCCCCTGGTCACCTCTTCCTGGCGGTTGCCCTTGCCAGCACTCTGGGGAAAGGGCTCAGACTCAGGGCCATCCTCCTGCAACACAGGAGTGTGTGTGTGACCTTGACCTAACAAACAACTTAGTCACCAAACTCTGTGACCACCTAATAAATAGAGATAATAACACTCATGTTTCTGTTTTTATGGGGGCATCTTAAGGATTAGCAATGGATCAGATGTCAAAGCACTTTGAGCTTCATTGGAAGAAAGGCAATATCTCAACTGCATTATTGCCATACTTTAAGTATGAAGTTTAAAACATGCCCATACTCTTCAATCCAGCCTCGGTCCCTCAGTACTTTATCTTAAAAAAAAAACCAAAACTTGAGTCCTTAAAATCCAGCAGCAGGGAATGGCTAATAAACTATGACACATCCATTTAGTAGCATGTATTAGAAACTGCTATAGGCCGGGCATGGTTGCCTGTAATTCCAGCTCTTTGGGAGGCCTCGGCAGGCGGATCACTTGAGGTCAGGAGTTCAAGCCCAGACTGGCCAATATAGTGAAACCCTATCTCTACCAAAAATACAAAAATTAGCTAGGCATGGTGGTGGGCACCTGTAATCCTAGCTACTCAGGAGGCTGAGGCAGGAGAACTGCCTGAACCTGGGAGGAGGAGGCTGCAGTGAGCCGAGATCGTGCCACTGCACTCCAGCCTGGGCAAAAGAGCAAGGCTCTGTCTCAAAAAAACAAATAAATAAAAGAAAAAAAAAAGAAACTGTGCTATAATATATGGCTACGTTTGGGTGGTAATGACAGGAAAGGGGCTCAAAGGAGCCTTCTGGGATGATGGAAATTTTCAATATCTTCATTTGGCAATGGCGGCACAACAGCAAACATGAAATTTAAGATCTGTGCATTACGCTGTATGTTTTAATATTTTAAAATTACACTGACAAAGATTAATCATTAATGATTTAAGATAATCCTTCTAATATGAAAATAATGGATAAACACAAAATCAGCAGGGCAGAAAAACCATAGACATAGTAAGTCCTGAATTCCCTTTAAAAATAAACTCACGGCCGGGCGCAGCGGCTCACACCTGTAATCCCAGCACTTTGGGAGGTTGAGGTGGGTGGATCACCTGAGGTCGGGAGTTCGAGAGCAGCCTGACCAACATGGAGAAACCGCGTCTCTACTAAAAACACAAAATTAGCCGGGCGTGGTGGCGCTTGCCTGTAATCCCAGCTACTCGGGAGGCTGAGGCAGGAGAATGGCGTGAACCCGGGAGGCGGAGCTTACAGTGGGCCGAGATGGCGCCACTGTACTCCAGCCTGGGCGACAGAGCGAGACTCCGTTTCAAAAAAATAAATAAATAAAATGAAAAATAAATGAACTCACAGGAAAAAAGAACGGGACGGCAGCTACAAAATATTGAGAGCAGTGGAACTGCAAACGACTTAAAATGAACATTATAAAAGCAATACAAAATTATTGTTAGCCCAGGAGCTGTAGCTCACGCCTGTAAATCCAGCCCTTCGGGAGGCTGAGGAGGGAAGATGGCTTGAGGCCGGGAGTTGATGACCAACCTGGGCAACAGAGTGAGACCCAGTCTCTTCAAAAATAAAAAAATTTTAAAAAAATCCTTACTACATCATCAAGACTCAAAAAACAACCCCCCTTCAACGAAAAGGGGAGAAAGGTTGACAAAGGCTAAAAAAAAAAAAAAGGACAAAAAGAAAATAAAAGCTAGTGGGAAAACCCAAGCTCTCAACGTGTATTTACTCAAATGACTAGAAGAAACATTGACATATGGTATAAGAGAACTCTTCCTACTTGGGAGCCTGGGAAAAGTGTGCCCGGTCAGCTAATTTGCCGTCTGACTCGGGGCACGACACGCCCCCCTGAACCTCAGTTTCCCCATCTGTAAAACGTGTACGCTGCGCGGGATGTCGTCGAATGCCCCTTCCCGTCCAAAGCCTGCGCTTCCCGGTAGGAGACGCAAGGAGCTCTCCGCCAGCGAGACGCCTCCAGGACAGTTCGCGGAACGGAGCCGGCGCTCTGGGCTGCACGGCCCGCAGGACACTGAGCGCGACCCCGACGCCCCTCCCCCAGCAGAGCTGCCGGCAGCTGGCTCCAGGCCCGCTATTCCCTCACCTCGGGCTACTGCCCGGGGTCCGCGCAGCTCCAGGCCTGCCTCTCCGGCTCACCTCTCGGGAGACCAGTTCCTGCTCTAGCGGCTGCTTCGCGCGCAAAAGCGCCTCCGGACTCGGCCCGGCCCCTCCGGATTCACCCCGGCTCAAGCCCGTGGGGCACCGAGAACAATGGACGGGAGAGGCCCGCCCATCGCCTCGCTCATTGGCTCCTGAGAACGGCCCTGGAAATTCTGCCTTTCTATTGGTGAAGACGACACCCAGCCAGGCGGCGGGAGGGAGGCTGGGCCCAAGGCATTGTGGGAGATGTAGTCCGCCCGGAGGCGAACCTGATCGCGGTCTCCGCAGCAAGGTTTGGGGCTGATAGCCTGGGCAGTGCCCGCGGGTCAGAGGCAGGAAAAAATTTAAAAAATTTAAAAAAAAATCCTTACTACATCATAAAGACTAAAAAAAAAATCCCCCCTCAATGAAAAGGGGAGAAAGGTTGACAAAGGCAAAAAA
Organism: Rhinopithecus bieti; assembly: GCF_001698545.2. Taxonomy (NCBI): domain Eukaryota; kingdom Metazoa; phylum Chordata; class Mammalia; order Primates; family Cercopithecidae; genus Rhinopithecus; species Rhinopithecus bieti. Next base: position 600,560 of record NW_016807971.1, read on the forward strand.
AAAAAAAAAAAAAAAAAAAAAAAAAAAAAAAAAAAAAAAGCTAGTGGGAAAACCCAAGCTCTCAACATGTATTTACTCAAATGTAAATCCGCGGACTGGCCGTCAGAACCCCTGTTTTGGCCAGAGCTGTAACCCGAGACAAGCCGTTTCACTTATCTAAGGCCTCTGTATATTTGTCTTTAAAAAGTGAAAGTTGGATGACCGGACTTGAAGGACCTTTTCAGCTGCGAACCCTGTGGCAAGGAGTATTGTCAGGCACCCTCTACCGGCAAGAGCGGACCCTGGGCAGGAAGGGAATCCATGGGGGAACAAATCCTCATCGCCCAAGCCTGGCGCCTTTCCCCCAGTTTGCAGCTGTACACAGACACCCCGCCTTCGCACACCCCTCTGTTTTCGCACGTGGTGTTCCTGTGTTTGGAGGAACGTCCTGCCCCGCCTCCTCTGCCGCGGAACTCCCATTCTTCCAGCTCCTCCTGGGTGAAACCTGCCCTGTCGTCACCACCTCCCCAGGCAGAGACACCGCCCCTAGCACACCTTTTGGACGTCCCCATTTTATTTTTTTAAAATATATATTTATTTATACACACACAGGGGGACAGAATCTACATTTCATAGAGACAGGGTCTCCATATGTTGCCCAGGCTGGCCTCTAACCCCTGGGCTCAAGCAGTCCTTCCTCCTCAGCCTCCCAAAATGCTGGAATTACAGGTATGATCCACTGCACCCGGCTGAGTTCTCCATTTTAGTACTGATCACTGGGTTGCTTACTTATCAATCTCAGTATGGGGGAAGGGAGGGTTCCCGGGAGTGGGAGTCTGACCTCCATCTTTGTGTTCCTACGGCTAGCGCTGTTGAAGAAATGGCTGCCCCAACCCTGCTTGAAAACAGGTGAGAAACTACCTGGAAACTCAAGTGGAAAATCTAAAAATGGAGAGAGAAAGCCTTAATGGTCTGTGATATAATCGTTGTGTATGTTTGCACAGAGCAATTACCGGAGGCACCTGCAATGAAATGACTGTTTTTTTTTTTTTCTCTGTCGCCCAGGCTGGAGTGCACTGACACGATCTCGGCTCACTGCATCTTCCCCTGCCAGGTTCAGGTAATTCTCCTGCCTCAGCCTTCAGAGGAGGTGGGATTACAGGCGTGCGCCACCACACCCGGCTAATTTTGTGTATTTTTAGTGGAGACAGGGATTTCACCATGTTGATCAGACTGGTCTTGAATTCCTGACCTCAGGTGATCCAGCCACCTTGGCCTTCAAAAGTGCTGGGATTACAGGCATGAGCCACGTGCCGGGTGCTTTTCCCATTTTTAAATTGGATTTATTTGTAAGAGCTCTTTGTATATTAAGAAAATTATCTCTTTGTCACAGCAGTTTCTACTCTTTCTCAGTTTGCTGTTTGTTTTCTGCTGGTTTATTAAATATAGAAATTTGAATTTTTTTTGCAAATTTGTTAATCTTGTCTTTTTATAGCCTCTGAGTATTGTGTTAGAAAGTCCTCTGCACCACTCTAAAGATTATGTGAAATTCACCTGTTTTTCAGTAATTAACCTCTTGAATCCAAATATAGAGATGCAAAGTGAAGTTCAGCTAGTGAATCTTACCCAATACCCTCGTAGCATCTTTAGTATCCCAGATTGACCACTTGCAAACAGCACCACCTCCAGGCCAGACTGAGAAGTCTGCACTAAGCCCCTGGATGCAGAATTCCGGGTCACCACCCCTCCAAGTGATTTTTTTGGGATGACATTGTATTAAAAAAGATGGGTTTCTCCACGTGTCCATCCTTACCAGGAATGGAAATTTACACAAAAAGGAAAAGATGCAGGGGAGGCTGGAGATGCACAGATGGAACTTTCCAGCAGCCCAAGAGTTTATTTACCTCTGTTCCTAACCCATGTCAACCCTTGATCGCACAACTGGCACTAGCTTGTCACTGAGAGTCCTAGAGAAGCCGTCTCCTCTGTGTCTGATTCTGGGAAGCTGGTCCTTGCCAGTGTCAACTCTCCTACATTAAAGACCAATTCTTGGCCGGGCGCGGTGGCTCAAGCCTGTAATCCCAGCACTTTGGGAGGCCGAGACGGGCGGATCACGAGGTCAGGAGATGGAGACCATCCTGGCTAACACGGTGAAACCCCGTCTCTACTAAAATACAAAAAACTAGCCGGGCGAGGTGGCGGACGCCTGTAGTCCCAGCTACTCGGGAGGCTGAGGCAGGAGAATGGCGTAAACCCGGGAGGCAGAGCTTGCAGTGAGCTGAGATCCGGCCACTGCACTCCAGCCTGGGCGACAGAGCGAGACTCCGTCTCAAAAAAAAAAAAAAAAAAAGACCAATTCTTGGCATAATGATCCTACTGAGAAGGGCCCTGGTAGCCAAGCCAGTACCCTAAGACCAGCCTGCTACATCGAAGCAAGCCTGGAGACACAGCCGAGTTCAAGCTTGCTCCCCCAAGAGATTCCTTTCTCCATTGGCCAAACCACAAGGGTGAGAGAGGCTCTGTTCCACCAGCAAGCATTTTTGGTTAAAAGTTTAAGAACTAATCTGGCTAACTTAAGTAAAAGGGACTTATTGAAAGACTGTCAGGGAACTGACAGAGTAGAAGGGAGCTGACCAATCAGGCTTGAGAACGGTTAGGAGCCAAGAAACAAAGAGGAAGGCCCCAAGAACCACAATAACAGTCTCTGAGCAGAAATAGTTCAGCTTTCCCATCCCATGACCTCTGGTGGTACTACAGCCATCTCTGTTTCCCCACCTTTCTCATACAAATTTTCCCGTGCAAGGAAAGAGCATTCGGTTGGTTGAGTCTAAGTCACATGCACATTCCCTGGATGCAGCAAGGTGAGAGAGGATTGGATCTGGTTCTTAGCTTTTCTTACTAATACCCCCCACAAAGGCAGATTCTCCACTCTGGAGACTGAAGGCCTATTAGGAAACACTGGACAGGCAGAAACAGTATCACTACTTGTCTTTAGGCTCTGAGCAAGAAGGATCCTCACCCCAAGGAATGCTCAGCCTAAGGCATTTGGGGACCCTTAGCTTATCTAGAGTTGATGAAAAATGATATGGGTGGGAACAGGGAGAACTGCTCCATAATGGTTCTTTCCATAACAGTTTTGATTGGAGAGTTTAGTCCATTAACATTCAATGTTATTATTGACTTATTCTTGCCATTTTGTTATTTGTTTTCTGGTTGTTGTGGTCTTCTCTTTCTTCTTGTCTTTCTTCCTGTCTTCCTTTTTGTGAAGGTGATTTTCTCTGGTAGTATGATTTAATTTCTTGCTTTTTGTGTTTTGTGTATTTGTTGCATATTTTTAAATTAGAGATTACCATGAGGCTTGGAAATACCATCTTATAACCCATTATTCAAACTGATGACAACTTTACACTGCTTGCACAAAGGAACAAACAAGTAAACAATAAAACAAATAAAAGAAAACTAATAAAACTCTATATTTTAATTTGTCCTTCTGCTTTTAGCTTTTGTTGTTTCTACTTACATCTTATTGTACTGTCTGTGTCTTGAAAAGTTGTTGTAGTTATTATTATTTTTGTTTGGTTCATTTAGTTGTTCTACTTAAGAGTTGTTTGCACAATTACAGTGTTATAATACTCTGTGTTTTTCTGTGTACTTACTATTACCAGTGAGTTTTGTAACTTCAGATGATGTCTTATTGCTCATTAATGTCCTTTTGTCTCTGATTGAAGACCTCCCTTTAGCATTTCCTGTAGGATAGATCTGGTGTTGATGAAATCCTTCAGCTTTTGTTTGTCTGGGAAAGTCTTTATTTCTCCTTCATGTTCGAAAGATATTTTCACTGGATATGTTATTCTAGGGTAAAAGTTTTTTTCCTTCAGCACTTAAAATATGTCATGCTACTCTCTCCTGGTGTGTAAGGTTTTCATGGAAAGTCTGCTGCCAGACGTGTTGGAGCCCCATTGTATATTATTTGTTTCTTTTCTCTTGCTGCTTTAGGATCCCTTTTTTAGCCTTGATCTTTGGGAGTTTGAGTATTAAATGTCTTCAGGTAGTCTTCTTTGGGTTAAATCTGCTTGGTATTCTATAATCTTCTTGTACTTGAATATTTATAGCTTTCTCTAGGTTTGGAGAGTTCTCTGTTATTATCCCTTTGAATAAACTTTCTATCTCTGTCTATTTCTCCATTTCCTCTTTAAGGCCGATGACTCTTGGCTTGGCCCTTTTGAGGCTGTTTTCTAGATTTCGTGGGCGTGCTTCATTCTTTTCAATTTGTTTCGTCTTCTCTAACTGTATATTTTTCAAATCGCTCGTCTTCAAGCTCACTAATTTTTTCTTCTGCTTGATCAATTCCACAATGAAGAGACTCCGATGCGTCCAGAATTTCTGCTTGATTCTTTTTATTTCAGTCTCATTGTTACATTTATCTTAGAGAATTCTGAATTCTTTCTGTGTTATCTTTACTTTCTATGAGTTTCCCCACAACTGCTATTTTAAATTATCTGTCTGGACGGTCACATACCTCTGCTTCTCTAGGATCTACACTTCTAGTTTGTTTGGTGAGGTCATGTTTTCCTGGATGGTCTTGATGCTTGCAGTTGTTTGTCAGTGCCTGAGCATTGAAGATTTAGGTATTTATTGTAGTCTTCTCAGTCTGGGCTTGTTTGTACACATCCTTGGGAAGACTCTCCAGGTATTTGAAGGATGTGGGCCTTGTGATCTAAACTGTATCTGTATTAGGGGACACACCAAGCCCAGTAATGCTATGGTTTTTGCAGACTCATAGAGGTACTTCCTTGGTGGTCTTGGATAAGATCTAGAAGAATTCTCTGGACTGCCAGGCAGAGACTCTTATCTGCTAAACAATCTCAGTCTCTCTCTCTCTCTCTCTGCTGAGCCACTTGGAGCTGGGGGTGGGCGGACACGACATCCCTATGGCCACCACCACTGGGACGGCAATGGGCCAGACCTAAAGCCAGCAAAGCACTGGATCTCACTGAAGGCCTGCTGTAAACACTACCTGGCTATCTCCTATGTTCACTCAAGGCCCTAGGGCTCTGCAGTCAGCAGGTGGCAAAGTCAGACATGCTGTGTCTTTCCCTTCAGGGCAATGAGTTCCCTCAGGCCCTGGCAGGTCCAGAGATGCTGTCTGGGAGCCAGGGACTGGAGTCAAAAACTTCAGAAATGTACCTGGTGCTTTATTCTGTGGCAGCTGAACTGGCACTGAAACCATGTGAAAAAGTCCTTCCCATTCTTCCTTCCCCTTCCACCCCCACAGGCCCACAGGGAGTACTGCCAAGCTACTGCCGATGTTCACTTAGGGCTCAAGGGCTCTTCAGTCACTTGTGGTGAAAGCTTCCAGGCCCAGGACTCACCCTTCAGGGTGAGGTCAGAGCAGGTCCAGAAATGCTGTCTAAGAGCCAAGGCCTAGAATCAATGACCACAAGAGCCCATTTGATGCTCTACCCTATTGTGGCTCGGCAGGTACCTAAGCTGCAAGACACAGTCCCTTTTACGTTTCTCCCTGCTTTTCTCAAGCAGAAGAAGTCTCTCACCACAGCCAACATAGCTGGGAATGTGCTGGGTCTCACCTGAAGCCAGCATGTCTCAGAGTCTTACTCCAGGCCCATAGCATACTACCTGGGTATCACTGCAGGTTATTCAGGGCAAAAGGGCTCTTGAGTCAGCAGGTGATGAATCCTTCCAGGACTGGGTTCTTTCCTTCAAGGCAGCAGGTTCCCTTCTGGCCCAGGGTAAATCTAAAAATGTAATTCAGGAGTTACATCCTGGAATGGGGGCCTCTCAACTCTGACTAGTGCTCTATTCTACTGTGGCTGAGCTGATATCCAAGATGTAAGACAAAGCCCTCTTTACTCTTCCCGCTCCTCTCCTCAAGCAAAAGGAAGAAGTCACTTTTGCTGCTGCAAGCTGCGTTGCCTGGGGTTGGGGGAGGGGTGGTGCAAACACTCCCTTGGTTCCCCTGGCTGGTGTTTCACTAGGTCGTGTGCCCCGAGTCCACTGGCTCTGAGCCCAGCATGGCATTAGGAATTGCCTAGGAGTTGAAGTCCTTATGGTCTAGACTGGCTTGAAAGTTTATTTAGGGCCCCAGAGCATGATAGCCTGCCCTGCCAAGGCTTGTCAAAACACAAGCCTCAAGCCTTCTAACTACTGGGATGGGTGAACTCCTCAGGGTAGCGCTGGTCTAAACGCTCCCTCCATGGCCAGGTGTCACCTGAGTTCCACCTGGCTTTGCTTTCCGCTGTGACAGGGCAGCACCGAGTTCAGTGCAAAGTCCCACAGTTGCTGCATTCTCTCTCCCCCAAGTGCACAGATTCTCTCTCAGCACCACTGCAGCCACTGCTGAGGGATGGGGGAGGGGCGACATCAGTGTTTCAAGACTGTCTTTCCTACCTCCTCAGTGCCTCTTTCAGCAATATGAAGTTAAAGCCAGGTACTGTGAGTCCTTCCCTGATTTTTGGTTCTTATGAAGATGCTTTTTTGCTGTAGACAGTTGTTAAATTTGATTTTCCTGCAAGGAGAATCATTGGTGGAGGCTGCTCTTCAGCCATCTTGATCTGCTCCTCCTCCCTCACCTAACTTTAATTATCTCCTAAGAGCCCTATTTCCAAATACAATCACATAGTGGATAAGAGCTCCAATGTATGAATTTTTGGGAAAACCCAATTCAGTCTATAGCATTTTGGGAGAGGGAGGAAGAGAACATTCAGTGGAAGGACACAGTATAAGCAACAGTTTGGAGGTGGGAAAGTTCAGCTCATGGATAGAAAAAAAATGATCCAATTTGGCAGGGCCCACAGGGAGATGTGGTGGGGTGGTGAGAGGTGGGCCACATCAGAAAGAACCTTGAATGCCAGACTGAGGTTGGAGACATTTCCTGTTGTGTAGAAGGTGCCATGAGGTAGTGGGGAGGGTAACGTGATGAAAGGATATTTGGGAGGATGGATCTGGCATCAGTGATGGGTAGGAATAAGGAGTGAGCAAAGCTGGAGGCCAGGAAACTGGACACACAGCCCAGAGCTTAGGCTTAGGCTGTTCAAAGGCACTGTTTGCACACTGAGTTCCAATATGGATCAAAGCATGCAGGGGGTGGATGATTTGGAAAAGCAAAACCGTTCTCTTCCCATTACCACACAGTTTCCCAGCTGAGCTCATCACCAGAGTCCTACAAATCAGACAGTACAACTGCCCCAAACTCTGTCCCTAGAGGCTGTGACCCAGAGAGAGCCCTTGTCCAGCTGTAGCCCAGGGACACTGCAGCCTGAGCAGGACTGCACCTATTCCCTCCCAGGAGCCTCATCTCTGTCTGGCCTGGCTTTGGCTTCAAAGGCTCTCAGCTTTGACTTCAAAATCTGTTGGGTCAGATTCCTGAGAGCTCTAGCCTTCTTTGGGTTAGGGATTTTAAAATAGTTTTTTCAGCAGGCAGTAGATGAGCTCTGGTTTCTTACCTCTAAGAATTGGCTAGAACTCACAGAAAGCTGTTATACTTACAGTTATGGTTTGATTACAGGGAAAGGATGCAGACTGAAATCAGCCAGGGGAAGAAAGGCATGCGGCTGAGTCCAGGAGGGCACCAGACATGGAGTGTCCATTATCCCTTCCCCATGCAGTCAAAGTGCACTACCCTCCCTACTTTGATATGTGCCAGTACACATGGAGTATTCCCAGCCAGTGAGGCTCCCTCAAGCCTCAGTATTCAGGGTTTTTACTGGAACTTCATCACGGACCACAGAGGCATGCTTGATTGTCCACGTGGTTGCTCTCAGTTTTGAGTCTCCCATCCTTCCAGGGGTGACCTAAAGCCTGGACTCTAAATCACATAGCTGGTTTTCCTGGCCTGGCTAGTCTCCACCCTAAATCTTACTACTAGACTATCCATCATGACCCTGGATCCCCAGGCAAAGATATTCCTGCCAGGCATTGCATGTTGGAGATTACCTCCCAGGAGTCGAGGACAAAGGCCAGACCTCTTTTGGGTCAAGATTAATTTTTTTTTTTAACTATACAACTTGCCATCATTCTGTTAACCTTCCTTTCTGTTATATCTTCAAAATAACCCTAATTGGTGGGTAAGGATGTTTATTATTAGAAACAAAATGTCAAAAGGAAAGACACTTGAGCAAAGTTGCACAGGTGATCCTTGACTCATGGTACAATACTCTTTCCACTCTCTGAGAACCCTGAGTCCTGAGCAGAAGATGGAAGGAAGGTGTGTACATATGTGTGTACACATGTATGTTTCTGTTTGTAAATGTATGTCTAATAAGTATGTGTAGATATGTGTATGTCTCTGTGTGTGTGTTTGTGTATACATATGGATGTCTGGGTATCTATATTCATGTTTGTGTGTGTACACATGCTCAGCGGGAAGGTTAAAGAGAAAATCAGCAGGGCTCAGTGGTGCACACCTGTAATGCCAGCTACACAGGAGGCAGACAGGGGAGGATCACTTGAGCCCGGGAGTTTGAGAGAGAGAGAAAATTTCAATAATCTTCTTGCTGTTAGAAGGAAAAACCTGGGGCTGGGCATAAAGAGCCATAAAACACAGCATAAAGAGGCAGAGAAATGTCTAATGAAAAGTGACCAAGAATTAATTAGTTCATTTATAAAGAAATATAGCACTGGCCGGGTGTGGTGGCTCACGCTTGTAATCCCAGCACTTTGGGAGGCCGAGGGAAGCAGATCACGAGGTCAGGAGATCAAGACCATCCTAGCCAACATGGTGAAACCCCGTCTCTACTAAAATACAAAACATTAGCTGGGTGTGGTGGCATGCTTGTAGTCCCAGCTACTCGGGAGGCTGAGGCAGGGGAATCACTTGAACCCAGAGGTGGAGGTTGCAGTGAGCCGAGATTGCACCACTGCACTCCAGCCTGATGACAGAGCAAGATGCCGTCTCAAAAAAAAAAAAAAAAAAAAAAGGAAATATAGCACTTTAGCAGCAGAATAAAAATGGAAGATAATTTCCTCTACAACCCTGATAATCTTTGTGAGAAAACTGTTGATCACATATGTTAATTGCCAAAACTTGCAGGACCCTGTGCAACAGAACTGGCAAGTAAAACCATCTTTCTTAAACTTGTTCTGTTACAAGTGGCATTCAACTATTTCTCAACCAAGATTTCACAGACTTGTCTCTAGCTTCCAGATGGTGAGGGAAAGTGTGATGAGAATTTATGATAAATTGTGCCTGTCTCTGAGTCCATCGTCTCCTATTGAAGAGAAGGAAAGTGAAGCTAGCACATTACAGCCCTGTGTGACAAGTCACAAGATAAGCAAATAATTATTTAAAACCAGAGAGTCCTATAATTTATTCATGAATGCCAGACATTCTATATTAGATCTTCCATTTCAATTTACTTGTATTCTTTGAAGGAAATTTATAAGATTTGTATTATTCAGAAAATACTCCCAAGCTAATAGAAGAAAATACTTTAACTACATGAAGTATCAGGCTATACAATATGCTGGTGAAGTGTGTAGGCTCTAAAACCAGAAAACACAGGTTCAAGCCCTGGCTCTACCACCTTGAGAAAGTTACACGGTCTCTCTCTCCCTCAATTTCCCCATCTAAAATGTAGGGATGACAATAATAGTGTCTATCTCACAGAGTTGTTTTGAGGAAAATAGTATTTGTAATATATTATTTATTATATTATAAATAATATAATAAATTTGTTATAATAGTATTTGAACAGCAGTTAGTGGTATGTAAGTGTGTGCTACTGTTATTTTAACATTTCAGATTATAAATATCTACCCTGTTATTCAGATGACAAGTGTCCCTAAGCTGATAACCTGATGAAGAGCTTTTGTGTTCCTTGGTTTTCCATCAGCTTTGTGAGGGAAAAAATACCACACAAAGAAGAGCAACTGAAGCAGGCATGAGAAGGAACATGGGCTTAAGATTGGGGGACTTGGGTTTATTAGGCTTTCATCTGCTAAAAGTTTCCCAAGCTCCATCGATAAGAAGATTTTTAATATCAATCTGCTAAAAAGTACCAATAGACCCCACAAGACACTGAGTTAGATATAGAAATAGAAGGATAATAAATAACAGGGTACAGTGGCTCATACCTGTAATCCCAGCACTTTGGGAGGCTGGGAAGGGCAGATCATGAGGTCTGGAGTTCGAGACCAGCCTGGCCAACATGGTGAAACCCTGTCTCTACTAAAAATACAAAAATTAGCTGGGCATGCTGGCGCATGCCTGTAATCCCAGCTACTCAGGAGGCTGAGGCAGGAGAATCACTTGAACCCAGGAGGTGGAGGTTGCAGTGAGCTGAGATCATGCCACTGCACTCCAGCCTGGGCGACGGAGTAATAAATAAATAAAATATGGAAAACTACACAACCAGAAAAACAAACAACTACCAGTACCCAAAACATGGCTAAATCTCATAGGATTATGTTGAATGAAAGAAGCCAGCCACAAACGTACACATACTGTATGATTCCATTTATATGAACTTCAAGAACAGGCAAAATTAATCCATGGTGACAGAGGTCAGTATCATGGTTAACTTTGAGGAGAAGAGCAACTGAGAAGGGGCAAGAGGGAGTCCTCTGTGGTGATGGAAGCATTCTGTATCTTGAACTGAATGGTGGTCACATGAGTGTGCACATATGTAAATAGTATGAAGTTGTAACTTAAGGTATATGCACCTCATTGTATGTAAGATAGTGTCTTAGTCCATTTGTGCTGCTGTAACAAAATATCTGAGACTGGGTAATGTGTAAAAAACAAAAATGTATTTCTCACAGTTCTGGTGGCTGGGAAGTCCAAGATCAAGGTGCCAGCAGGTTTGCAGTCTAGTGAGGGCTGCTCTCTGCTTTGAAGATGGCACATTGAATGCTGAGTCCTCCAGGGATGAGGAATGCTGTGTCCTAACATGGTGGAAAGGACAGAAAAGCAAAAGAACAAAACTGAGCTAGGTAGCTCCCTCAAGCCCTTTTATAAGGTCACTAATCCCATTCATGAGGGGGCTCCTACCTCATGACTTAGTCATCTCCTAAAGACTCCACCTCTTAATACTATCACATTGGGTCTTAAGTTCCAGCACGAATTTTGGAGGAGACACAATCATTCCAACGGTAGCAAATATACTTTACTAAAAAAGAAATTTAAAAAAAGGAAAATCTTGTCTCTAAACATAATATTTTAAGAGTTTATGCCAAGTGCGATGGCTGACACCTGTAATCCTAGCACTTTGGGAGACCAAGGCGGGCGAACAACTTGAGGTCAGGAGTTCAAAACCAGCCTGGCCAACAAGGTGAAACCCCTTTCTACTAAAATATAAAAAAATTAGCCAGGTGTGGTGGCGGATGCCTGTAATGCCAGCTACTCAGGAGGCTGAGGCAGGAGAATTGCTTGAACCTGGGAGGTGGAGGTTGCAGTGAGCCAAGATCGTGCCACTGCACTCCAGCCTGGGTGACAGAGTGAGACTCCATCTCAAAAAAAAAAAGAAAGAAAAGAAAAAAAGATTTTATATATTTACAACCCAATTTTCTGCTTGCTTACATACATATTTGTGACCATGAGTGTCATTCTTAGCTGAGAAAAGTTTCAGTAAATTAAAATTTTTTCTCACATTATCTATTAATATCCTATTCAGATAAAACCAAATTTCTAACCTAGATTTTAGGTTAAGACAGAAACCCATAGTCGTTTGTTGCAATGTGAGAATGACAGAGAGAGATTAACTAGCAGAATCCAACTATAAAAATACATTTAAGGACACAATTCTCTACTAATGACTCTCCCAGACAAATCATTACTTGGATAGCAAAAAATCAACTGAAAACAGAAGTGAGAAAAGTTTGAGCCGGTTTTGCAATGGATGGATGTTTCCAAGACTATTAAGTGAAGAGGGTTCACAAACAAGGGTATAAATGGCATGCTAATTTGGGGTTGAATGGAGTAATGAGATGATCTTGGAAATATAAGAATCCTGCTTGATGGGGCTTGTCTACTTGCAATTCAATAAATCAATATATGTAAATTCAAAGAGACAAAGGACATGAGCTCTCAGAACAAAATTACAGGAATAGGGCCAAGCGCAGTGGCTCACACCTGTAATCCCAGCGCTTTTGGAGGCTGAGGCGGGCGGATCACCTGAGGTCAGGAGTTTCTGACCAGCCTGGCCAAAGTGGTGAAACCCCGTCTCTACTAAAACTACAAAAATTAGCTGGGCGTGGTGGTGGGCGCCTATAGTACCAGCTACTTGGGAGGCTGAGGGAGGACAATTACTCGAACCCAGGAGGCGGAGGTTACAGTGAGCCGAGATCGCGCCACTGCACTGGATCCTGGGCGACAGAGCGAGACTCCATCTCAGAAAAAAAAAAAAAAAAAAAAAAAAAAAATTAACCGTAATAAATTTAGCAAAGCGGCACCAAAGTTGAGATAAGGCCCATTGTTCTCCGTCTGACATCTTTAATTCCTGAGTCATGGGGATGGTAAGCCAGGAACAGAGTCTTCTGAATGGAAGCTAAAACCAGCCTTTGGGTTGGGTTCAGAGAAACTTTCAGACTTAGGATGCCAAAGCCGATGTTGCATAATCGGAAATATCCTGATTGCAAGGGCATTTTCAAAGACAATGGTGCTCGGGGAAAGAGAATGCTGTGGGTTTAAAAACAACAACAAAAAAGATGGAAATAAGGAAGAAAAAGTGACCCGAGGGTAAGGTGACCATATGTTCGTTTTGGTTTGCAAGGTACAGCTAAGGTTATGTCTGCTATCCCGGTGCAATTATTATGGTGCCCCCTTTCCCTCTCTGAAGTGTCTGGATTTGGATGATAAAGCATATGATCACGCTATTAAAGAGAGGAAATTAGCCAGAAGACCTATGTGTCGGTTTCAAACGTTGTGGATTGATCCGCAGCCGCGCTGGTGCCGCTGCCCAGCCAAGTGGTGTGCACTACCTCTGCCTCGCCCTACCTCGCCCTGCCTGGGTCTCCAGGAAGGCTGAAGGGGAACCCTTGGCTCCTGCGCTGCTCTGGTGCCACCTGCAGGTTATGTGTAGCAATTGCTTCTCCCCAACCCACTACCTACTACCCCGCCTTCCCGCCCCTCTCTCCGAGGGCCTTGGACTTGGCCAAAAGACATTCAGAGCACGCGAAGCTCCGGCCCGGGAGTGGGCTGGACCCGACAGTTAAGTCCACTTTACAAAATCAGACGGGCCCAGCTTAAACCAATAAAGCCCAGCTCCTCCTCTTCCTACCTACTCCTGTCCTGTCTCATTTTGTAGAATGAGAAGCCTACTTCAGATTTTTCATTGGTACTATTATGAAGCAACAGCTGGAGCCTCCCAGGTGCTATTCCCCACATCTCTGTCTTTCCCCTAACACATTAGGATAGTGGGGAAGCAAGAGGACTTAAGCGTACTAAGCTCCTACTGTGTACTGGCCACAGAGTGGGCACTTTTCTCTCCAGCCTTGCGATTGATGGGAAATAGGTGGTTACACAACTGGGATATAGGATCAGAGTGGGTTAGCGACGTGCTCACAGTCTCTCAGCTGAGGCTGGAACCCAGTGGTCTTTGACTCTAAAGCTAGTGCTCTTTTTGGGTCTCCAACTTGAGCAATAGTTGCAAAATACAAAGAGCACCATGAAAATCTAATGCTGATCCATACAAGACTGTATTGCAACAGAAACATGGAGTGTCTTGTAGGGGTGACGGGGAGGGGGGAGGTTATCTGAATTCTATGTAATCTGGGAGCTCTCCAAGGAAAATGAATGAAGCATGACTGAGTGCAATTTGTCTGATAAACAAAATCTGTCAGAACGTGGGGCCTTGTGGGTTCTGAGTGAAGGTAAGAAACCATGGTGCTGGACATTTCCTAAGGTGTTCTTTATAAAATTACTCAGGACCTCAGTGCCTCCACATTCTTCATGACCCTAGGCAACTTCCCCATCTGTCTTCATTCTACTGCCTGGCATCCTATCCATCAAACTGTTTTTAGAGTTATGTCTAAATAAAAATCATGGTGGGAGTCATTTACACCCTAGTGAGAGTCATCTGAGATTCCCTTTTCTTCTCAGACCTTTTAGCTGAAGTTAGTTATGAGAGAGGATGGGGAGGGGGAAAAGGGTCGAGGGGAACATTCTTGGAGATTGCACTGTTTCTTGCCAACGCCCTGGCACAGTGTGAATACGTTAATCTAAATGGAGAACGCTATGCATGTTCCTCTCTATTCCCTTTGTCACCAATACCAATTCCCCAAGCAGAGCCCCGGGAGGGCTGGACTGAAGGACCTGGAGGTATTAGAAAATATTTGGCTTTGGATTTCAGGTCAAGTTCTGCAGGTGACTTGCTGTGTAAGATCAGACAAGTCAGTTCACCTCGCTACACTTCAGTGACCTTATCTGTAAAAGGGCTGGTCTGAACTAGATTATTAATTTTCTTTAGGTTTTGCAATTGTTTTTGTTTTAACATTATATTCAATTCCTCCCCCATCTTTATTAAAGTATAACTGACAAGTAAAAATTGTGTACATTTACAGTGTTCAATGTGATGTTTTGATATATGTGTACATTGTGAAATGATTAAATCAAGTTAATTAACATTTTAATCCGCTCACATACTTTTATTATTATTTTTGTGGTAAGAACATTTAAGATCTCTTTGCTTAGAATAGTGTTTACTAGAGGTAAGGAAGGGTAAGGGGGAGGGGGTAACCAAGGGTTGGCTAACAGGTTAACAGATACAAGAGTACATGGCTGAGTGCAGTGGCTCATGTCTGTAATGCTAGCACTTTGGGAGACTCACTTGAGCCCAGGAGTTTGAGACCAGGCTGGGCAACATAAGGAGATCCAACCTCTACAAAAAATTTAAACATTAGCCAAGCATGGTGGTGCACGCCTGTGGTCCCAGCTACTTGGGCAGCTGAGGTGGAAGGATCGCTTGGGCCTGGGAGGTTAAGGCTAGAGTGAGTTGTGATTGCATCACTGCATTCCAGACTTGGAGACAGAGTGAGACCCTGTCTGGAGGAAAACAAAACAAAACAAAGAGTACATCTAGATAGGAGGAATAGTTCTAGTGTCTTTAGCACTGTAGAGTGACTATAATTAATGACAATTTATTATACAGTTTTAAATAGCTAGAAGAGTGAATTTTGAATGCTACCAGAACAAAGAAATGATAAATGTTTGAGGCGGTAGAGATGCTAATTATGATTTGATCATTACACATTGTATACATGTATAAAAATATTATACTGTACCCCATAAATATATACAATTATGTGTTGATTAAAAATAATAAAAGCAGGCTGGGCACAGTGGCTCATTCCTGTAATCCCAGCACTTTGGGAGTCTGACATGGGTGGATCACAAGGTCAGGAGATGGAAACCATCCCGGCTAACACGGTGAAACCCCATCTCTACTAAAAATACAAAAAATTAGCCAAGCGTGGTGGCACGGGTCTGTAGTCCCAGCTACTCAGGAGGCTGAGGCAGGAGAATCACTTGAACCCGGGAGGCAGATGTTGCAGCGAGCTGAGATCATGCCACTGCACTATAGCCTGGGTGACAGAGTGAGACTCCATCTCAAAAAATAAAATAAAATAAATAAATAAATAAATAAATAAATAAA
>NW_016807971.1:616465-623636 GCF_001698545.2 Rhinopithecus bieti
TAAATAAATAAAATAAAATAAAATAAAAATAGCTGGGCGTGGTGGCTCACGCCTATAATCCCAGCACTTTGGCAGGCTGAGGCAGGTGGATCATGATATCAGGAGTTCAGGACCAGCCTGGTCAACATGGTGAAACCCCGTCTCTACTAAAAATACAAAAATTAGCCAGGCCTCCTGGTAGGTGCCTGTAATTCCAGCTACTTGGGAGACTGAGGCAGAGAACTGCTTGAACCCGGGAGGCAGAGGTTGCAGTGAGCCAAAGTTGTACTACTGCACTATAGCCTGGGTGACAGAGTGAGACTCCGTCTCAAATAATAATAATAATAGCAAAAAATCTACTTTCTTAGCAATTTTCAAGCATACATTAACTATAGTCATGCTGTACAACAGGTCTCCAGAACTTATAACATTATATTTAATTCTGATCAAAGTACTACATACACAGAGTTAAGAACAAAATGGTATCTGGATCAAGAAATCCTCAGTAAAACAAGAAAAGAAGAAAAAAAGAACAAAATGATAATAAAAGGCTTATATCAAAAAGCATTTACTCTTTCCTTTCCTTTCTTGCCTTTGAGTCCTAATTCCCAGAGGCTATCACTTTAAACCCATTTTGCTACTTCCTCTGGTATTTATCTTTTTTTTTTTTGAGATGAAGATTCGCTCTTGCTGCCCAGGCTGGAGTGCAATGGTGTGTGATCTCCGCTCACCACAACGTCCACCTCCGGCGTTCAAGCGATTCTCCTGCCTCAGCCTCCCGAGTAGCTGGGATTACAGGCATGCACCACCATGCCCGGCTAATTTTATATTTTTAGTAGAGATGGGTTTTCTCCATGTTGGTCAGGCTCATCTTGAACTCCCGACCTCAGGTGATCCGCCCGCCTTGGCCACCCAAAGTGCTGGGCTTACAGGTGTGAGCCACAATGTCTGGACTATCATCGTATTTCTAAAGAATGTTTATGTTGCTATTTCTTGATCTGTTTTCTTCAGTATCTGTCAATTCCTGGCATAGCACACTATAGGGCTTACCTTCCTTATGAGGTCTTAATTTCCTTCCCTCCATTTCACCAATTTGACTGGATCACAATCTTATGAAATCAAAAGCATTTACATTCTTGTAGCTATCTAAATATTGTTCCCTAACCCAAGTTCTGCACTGAAATTGTTTCATTTCTTTCCTTATTTCCCCCAGAGTTAACAATTGCTTTAGACTTTTTTCCCTTCATTTGCTTACTTATTTATTTTTAACAATTACCTACCAATTTTTTCAGATGCTTCAACCATTCTATCAAATGCCTAGTGATAATTATCCAAAAACTAAGATACTCTATCAGCCCCATTATTTTCCTGGAGACTTCTCTCTCTCCCTTGCCTTCCATCCTTCTGCTCCAAACTGGACTCGGCTCTCAACCCGTGGCACAGCTGGCATCCTGGCATGTCTCTGCACCATTGTGTGAATTTCCAGCTGCCTCTTCTGTGTGCACCTCCTGTTCCCTGGCCCCAGATATTCTTTTTCCTTGGTTTATCCTCTCACTGTGTTGCAGCACATCTTCCAGTGGCTTCCTGAGAAAGAGTGAATGGAAGCCAAGCTTTCTGACCCCACGTATTTTTAAATGTCATTGTTCTGCTCCAACTCCTGATTAATAGTTTGGCTGGAAATAATGCTCTAATTTAAATGTAACTTCTCCTCACATTGGGAAATGTTGCTCTATTATTTTCTAGTTCCTAGTGTTGTTGGGAAGAAGTTGGTGTCATGTGGAATCTTGGCTCTTTATATATGACCTCTTTTCTCTCTGTAAGATTTCAGGATTTTCTCTCTGTCCTTGGTTTTCTGGAATTTCCCAGTGATGTGCCTTGTTGTAGGTCTTTCTTCGTTCACTATGTTGGTCACTCGGTAGACTCTTTTGAACTAGAAAATTATGTCCTTCTATTGTGGGAAGCCACCAGCAGGTTCATGTGAGCTGGGTAATCTCATTCTTTTCTTCCAAGGACAGAGGTATCAAGGCCCTGGGAACCTTATAAGTGGATGGGGAAAACGTGCCCTAGGTGAATCCAACAAAGCTGCAGTGCCCACTGAGCTCATGTCCCAGGGCTAGGCTCTGCCTGAGGACAGTAGACATGGGTGAGACCCACTTCCTGCCAGTCCCACGGTGGGGCTCAGGACACACATGGTCCAGGAGGCCCCCAGTTCTGGGCGACATTTACATGCCCCTACCTGCATGCAGCATTCAGTGAGCCACAGGACAACTTAGGGGAAGGGGGAGCTCCAGAGAGCAGGACAGGAGGGAGGTAAATAATCATGGAGTGGGGAGTGGCCTTGTGGGGAAGGGGCAAAAGCAGGGCCGTGTATGTGTATGTGTGTATGTGTGCGTGTGTGTATTGTGTATTGGGGGAAGTGGGGAGAGCAGCTGTAGTTTCGTCTGCCCCTTTTCTGGCCACTGCAACCCTTTTGTCATGAATAGTTTTCATGGATTGAATGTCTCTGTCTCCTCCAAATTCATATGTTGAAGCCCTAACCCTCTGTGTGGCTGCATTTGGAGATGAGGCCTCTCAGGAAGTCATTAAAGTTAAATGAGGTCCTAAGGGTGGGGCCCTGATTCAGTAGGATTAGTCTAAGACGAGACACCAGAGAGTGCATTCACTGTCTGCACAAATACAAAGAAGCGGTCACATGAGCACACAATATGGCAGCCACCTACGGGACAAGAGAAGAGGCTTCAGAATGTAACCTATTTTGCTGGCACTTTGGTCTTGGATTTCCCAGCCTCCAGAACTATGAGAAATAAATGTTTGTGGTTTAAGCCACCCAGTCTGTGGTATTTTGGCACGGCATCCTGAACTGACTAATACATCTCCCCACCCTGTTTCAACCACATGACACTATAGGGCTTGGAAGTTCTAGTGTCCCAGCTACCCAGCCAATCCAGACCAGACCAGACCAAGCAGAAACTTTCTTCTGGAATTCTCTGAAAAGGAACGAATGCAGAGGAGCCCCATCCTTTTTTGGGGGCAAAGCCAGGAAGATGGAAGCCTCATGCTGCAAACAGCCTGATTCCAACCTTGTGAAGAAAGTTGCTCTGAGAGCACAAAACTGATCTGCAGACTGAGGTGGAGACAGAGACAAGGGAAGGGGCCTGCAAATCCCGACAGCGCTGGTGACTCTGAGACCAGGTATTCCTGAGGCCCAGCTGTTCCCTGCCCTGTGCATGGCTAACTTACTGACCAATGAACTTCCCTTCTTGCCTAAGCCAGCTCGAATGAATTTCTGTCACTTATACCCAAAGAGTCCTGACTACAATGGCAGGGCATGGCAGGGTTGGGCTCACTGGGGCAGAGGACAGTGTGGGTGGAATCAGCTGTGACAGGCACACAGGAAGTACAGTTATCACGTGGACTCCATGAGATCTTCCTCCAGCCCCGACTGTGAGCAAGGCTGGGCTCATATGCTCAGGAGGTCAGAGTGAGGGATTTGGTCAGAGGTGCCATGCTCAGGGCCATCTTTCTATGAGTCAGACTCTTCAGCATCAAAGGCTTTGCCATCAGAGATAGTTTTAGTCATATCTTGAGTTCACTTTATCAATTGGTGTTCTCCCACTTTCAGGATCTTTACACTAGGCTGCCCCATGTGGGTGTTAGGAAGCCATAGGCATCCTGGCCAGAAGCCCAGACCACAAAAAGGACTTCTGCCAGCCTGCCCAGAGTTCCAGAGGGCAGGACCAAGGGGTGGTGGGAGGATCCCAGCCTGGGCAGTCATGGCATGTCCACCACTCTTGATCTGTCTCCTGGAACTTTTCACCCCTCAAGTTTCGGCCCTAGTGGGGCACACATGGGAAAGACAAAGAATGCCCATGTCTCCGACTAGTATCCCCATGAGAAGTGGTTATTGCACCAAGCACCCTCCTCCATTAAAACTGGACGGACCAAGGGCCACTTTCCTAATGGATGGGTCTTCTTCATCCATCTCATGCTTCCAACAGAGCTCCTTCCCTCGGATGGGAATGTGCCATACCAGGAGAGCCCTCTGGACCTAGGCTCCAGCCAAAGCCAGTCTCCCTGCCATGAAGGCCCTAGAGTTACACTGGAGAGTGACAGGCTTCACCTGGAAATTTCTTGCTGAAAAGTATCAGTTTCCCACACAAGTACAGCCTGGCAGTTTAATTCTAATTAAACCCAGAAGGAGACTGCTGCTTCAGTCTTAACTGCTTGAAAATTAGGCTGTGTAGAGCTTTTGTTTGCTGGAAATTGTGGAGTCAGACATTGTGCAGATTGACCCAGTAGCTACAGCAAGTACACACATAGGACACCAAACAACAAATGTGCACACACACACATGCACACAGCAGAAAATCAAGAAACTATTTTAATGTCAGCTGTCATGGAAGTTTTGTATCATTTCCCCAAAAAACAGAAATTTTATTTCATGATTTAGTCTTGTTTTTATTTAGAATTACTTAAAGAAAAGGAGAGCTGAGTGCAGTGGCTCATACTTGTAATTCCAGCACTTTGGGAGGCTGAGGCAGGAGGATCACTTGAGCCCGGGAGTTTGAGACCAGCCTGGGCAACATGGTGAAAACCCATCTCTATAAAAAAGACAAAAATTAGCCAGATGTGGTAGCGCGTGCCTGTGGTCCCAGCTACCCAGGAGACTGAGGTGGGAGGATTGCCTGAGCCCGGGAGGCAGAGATTGCAGTGAACTGAGATCACGTCACTGCACTCCAGCCTGGGCGACAGAGTGAGATCCCATCTCAAAAAGAAAGAGAGAAAGGAAGAGAGAAAAAGAAAAAGAACAGAAAAGAAAAGAAAGAGGAGGGGAGGGGAGGAAAGGAATGGGATTCTGATATCTGGTATGGGAAAACTTAAGTGGATACATCTGAGAACTTTGAGTCTCCAGTTTCCACAGAATGCTCTGGGCTAAAAGAAGTAGCCCCCTTTCCTTGCGAAGAGAAGGGCAGCTGCTCCTTGCCTGGAGACTAGGCAAAGAGCCCCCAACAAGGCCTTACAGCAAGATGAGGTGTGTCATCATTGTTGCCCCACATTGACACCAGGCTATGGCTGCATCATGGCCCAAGGTCACAAGGACAATCTGCTCTGGGAGAATGATGTTTTTTCCAAAAATGTTGCAGGGGCTCCCTGGTGATTAAAAAAAAATCCATACTTAAAAGCAACACACCAATAGAGGCAAGCAAACCATGTTTTGCACAAAACAACTATCAGTGGTGATGGCACGTGGATCTCCCCTTTCAGAACCCTGAGATTCTCAGGGCCATTACCCTAAGGGCTTTCTGCAGATGAGATAACTATCAGAATCACATGGAGAATATCAGAGCCTGGAAGGACACTTGAGATTTTTTTATTTCAACCTTCTTCATTTACACAGAGACAAAACTGAAATTCAGAGAGTTCTGGTTTCTCAAGGCACACCACTAGTCAATAAACACAGAGCCAGAAGCTAGATCTAGCTCAGTGTTCTTTTAAAGCTTTAAAAATTCCTCTCTGCTAGTAAAGCTTATAGCCTGGCAAGAATATATACACACAAATACAGTTATAATGGTGAAAACTTGGAAACAACGTAAATGTCCAACAATACAGGCTTTAATTCTCTATAAAGTGAATATCAAATAGCCATAGAGAAGTCATTAAAGACCCAGAAGTGTTGCTAACTGAGCAAAAATACGCCATTTCAGGTCAGATGCAGTGGCTCACACCTGTAATCCCAGCACTTGGAGGCTGAGGAGGGCAGATCACTTGAGTCCGGGAGTTGGAGACCAGCCTGGCCAACATAGCAAAACCACATTGTAAGGTACATGGATGTGCTTTGGTCAAGGAATAGGCCGAGGCGGATAGCCAGGCCTGCATGACTCGAGTTTGGCGTGCAAGCACACAGCTCCACTTGTAATATAACCTGTTTGTGTAAGTTCATACCTGGCTTTATGCCACTATTGTCTGTAAAAGGCATAACTGCCCTGTTGACACTGTGCATAAGAGACATGGCTCTTTGGGGCTTGGCTCAGCTTGGCTCAACATGGCTTGACATGACAAGTGCACTGGCACCCAGAGAAAGAGACAGCCAAAAGCCGTCCATCTGGCAGACAGATGGGAGGGAGCCAGGACACAGCTGGGCTTGCTCATGCCCACAGAGAGAAGGAGTTAAGCTGCTGACCCTGAAGGCAAGAGAGAGTCGGCTATGCAGCTGTGTGTGGGGGCAGCTGGCTCAAGATACTGAGACAGGTGAACAATGTAAGAGTAAGCTGCTAATAAGAGAGCTAGTGTAAGGAAGCTGTTAATGAGAGCTGCCATTGAATAAAACTATCTTTCACCTGTGTGTGCCTCCCCACGTGTTCTTTCTGCTCACCCACCCACTCCCCTCAGACTTCAGCATGGGCTGGACCTGGACCCTGGGATCTGACACACATAAAAATGCAAAAATTAGCCGGTGTGGTGGCACATGCCTGTAATTCCAGCTACTAGGGAGGCATGATGATCGCTTGAACCCAGGAGGCAGAGGTTGCAGTGAGCCAAGATCACGCCACTGCATTCCAGCTTGTGCAACAGAGCATGACCCTGTCTCTAAATAAATAAATAAAGTGAAAGACCATTTGTCCAGTATAAACTCTTTGAAAATATATACTCAAGCATAGAAAAGTCTAGGAATGTCATCAACGGTAATTTTAGGAAAGAATTCTAAGGTGACTTTTTTTGGTTATCTCCATTTTTTTTTTTTTTTTTTTTTTTTTTTTTTTTTTTTTTTTTTTTTTTTTTTTTTTTTTTTTTGAGATAGGTTCTTACTCTGTCACCCAGGCTGGAGGGCAGTGACGTGATCAGGGCTCACTGCAGCCTCGATCTCCCAGCTTAAGCGATCCTCCCACCTCTGTCTCCTGAGTAGCTGGGACTACAGGCACATGCCACCACACCTGGCTAATTTTTGTATTCTTGTATTTTTTGCAAAGATGGGGTTTTGCCATGTTTCCCAAGCTGGTCTCAAGCAATCTGCCCACCTCGGCCTCCCAGAGTGCTGGGATTACAAGTATGAGCCACGTGTGCCAGGCCTACATTTTCTTTTCTATAATGGCCATGACCATGGGTTTCATGTACCAACTTTTTTTTTTTTTAACAATAATATATACAGAGCATACTATGAAAAATGTTCAGAGAAAAAGAAGAATACAAAATT
>NW_016807971.1:626072-631264 GCF_001698545.2 Rhinopithecus bieti
AGCTAATTTTTTGTATTTTTAGTAGAGATGGGGTTTTGCCATGTTGCTCAGCCTGGTCTCAAACTCCTGAGTTCAAGTAATCAGCCTTCCTTAGCCTCCTAAAGTGCTGAGATTACAGGCATGAGTCACTGCCTCTACTTTATACTTTCTTGTTGAAGTAGACTCTATTACTGATGTCCCCCCCTCCACACCCTCTTTTTGGATATCTGGCCCCTCCTTGAGTCTCTGGAAAGGGCAGGACTACATATCCAGGGACAACTAGGGAACTCCCACCCCCACTGCTAGGCAGATCAGATTCTCTATCCTGCTCATTGGAAATGACCCAGAGGGTGTTCGATAGATGTTTTGCAGAGGAGCATCTGTGTGGAAAGGACCAGTAACACTGGGACCAGGGCTACTGCCAGGGCAAGCCAAAGTCTGAGAGGCTGGAGGAGCCTGGAGCATGTGCCAAACATCCATCGGCAGAGCAAAGCGCAAGCATGGAGCACAAGTCCAGAGAAAGGCATGCAGGAGAGAAAAATAACCTCCCAGCCCAGTCCTTCCATGGTGTGATCATATGTTGAGTTCTGTATTTAGATGTCTGTGAGATTGCCTATTGTATTCTTAATACAAATCCCTCTTAAGCCAGCCAGAATAGGCTAAGATAAATGTAATTTTACTTGGCTGGAGTGCAGTGGCGTAATCACGGCTCACTGTAGCTTCAACTTCTTGGCCTCCCACTTCAGCCTCCCAAGTAGCTGGGACTGCAGTCATGAGCCACCACACCCAGCTAATTTTTTGTATTTGTCTCATAAAAATATTATATTTTTCAGAAGAAATCTTACATATAATACATTGAAAATCACTGAATGCTTTTGCTTCATCTTTTTTTCTGTGAATGTGTAGGTGTTTGAGTCTCTTGTATTTTTTCTTTTACACAGGATATGGACTTTTTGAAAACTATTTCATTATCTTCATCATCATTATTCATTTCAGCCACTTCAGATTTTCCTCTCTCCAAAAATGTTGACGTACAAACTGGTGTGGGACCCTGGGTATCCACAGTCTTCTCAGGAGAGTCAGGAGTGCCTAAAACCTTTTCTTTTTCTTCTTACATAAAACCTGGCCTTTTGTAGACATCCGATGATTTGTTTTTGAAATACTTTCCATTTTCTGTAAAATCAAAGAAGGAAAATCATAATCAATTTCTTTTCAAGCTAATTTCTTCCTGACTAATCTTTCTTTCTTTTAAATCGCCCCTCCATCTGCAGCTTTTGTGTAAGTGCCGATTCTGATTATATGCTTCACTGATGGATATAATGGCTGCTTAAATGGAATATCCCAGTCTTTAAAGAGTTCTTTCTAACTTTTTCAGGTGGCATAAAATGACACTCCGAGAGTCTTTCACCAAACAGGTAGTTGTTCATCATTTCAGCAACTATCTTGGCAATATCCTCAGACTCACACTCCACACTTGCATAGCCTTTGCTATTTCCAGTCCTTTTCTTTCTGGATAGTCTGAACCTTGTAACAGTGCCACACTGGGAGAAATAGAATAGGATCTGGGTTTTGTTCAGTAGGTTAGGTAGGTGGCGCACATACACTACTCCAGGAGTAAGTTGTTCTTGTTTGTTTTCCCAGGTTATGTGCTTGTGAACCTGTGCCACCTCTTTTTGAAACTTGGCATCTTCCTGCAGGTTCAGCAACAGGATTGGCCAAGCCGGGTCAGAAAAGGCTGCCATGCCAAAAGTGGCAACACCAACTCCATGCAGCACTCCCAGAAACACCCATTTTCTTGTATTTTTAATACAAGCAGGTTTCGCCACATTGCCCAGGCTGATCTCGAGCGATCTGCCTGACCTGACTCCCAAAGCACTGGGATTATAGGCATGAGCCACTGCACACAGCCTTGACTTTGAAATATATGTTGTACATCCAGTCAGCAGTGAATTCTGGGGAAACACCAAAGATGAGGACAATGAGAGAAGACACACCTCCAGTTAAAGGAGTAAAGAAGAGATGCTTGAACTTATGTTTTAAAAAGTTGCTGCAGGCTAGACACAGTGGCTCATGCCTGAGTCACAGCACTTTGGAAGGCCGAAGTGGGTGAACCGCTTGAGCCTAGAAGTTTGAGACTACCCTGGGTGACATGGCAAAACCCCATCTGTACAAAAAATACAATAAATTAGCCAGGCGCAGTGGTGCCTGTGGTCCAAGCTACTCGTGAGGCTGAGGTGGGAGGTTGAGGCTGCAGTGAGCTGAGATCCACCACTCCACTCCAGCCTGGGCGACAGAGTGACACCCTGTCTAAAAAAACAAAAATAATAACAATTCACTGTTTTGGGGTTTGGGGTTTTCTGGATGAAACCTCTGTTTCCACTTAAAAAAAAAAGGTGGAGACAGTATGTATTACTGATTCAAAATCATAACCAGATGCTTAGAGTAAATAATTGTATCTATTGTTTCAAAAACCAACCTCAGGATTATTAAAAGGTAGTTTTATTGGATTTTTTTAAAAGCTGAATGATTCACTTAGGTTTGTCACTTCCAAGCCCATGTTTTACTACTTTGTAACCCTATTTGGAAGGAAAACTGCAGCTAAGATTATGATCCAGCCTGAGATGAAAAGTTTCACACAAATACACCACATATACCCCCCACCACAGTATGATGACACAGCGACCCAACTTTAGGCAAATGGTACCACTGCCAGCAAATGCATTTTTTTCTTCATTTCTTCTAAAAGCAGCAAATGCTTTTAACGTTTTATTGAGATTCTCAACAGCTGCCATTTGGTTTGTATAGCAAATTGTTTACAAAGTAACATTTTTCCATTTTTTATATTTTCATGAACATTATGTTCTTCAGTTTTAAAGCCCTGTCTCTCTTCCAAAGAAAGATTAATAGCTACCAAATAACAATTATTTAGGAAAATAACAACAACAACAACAAAACAGCTTTTAAACACTTCTGGAACATGGGTAAGGGTCCAAAGTCAAGACCTTCTGGGCCCAATGGAGGTGCTAGGCTGCCTCAGGACACCATCAGCACTTCCCCATCCACAACATCCTCAACAACTGGGAGCCATGCACGGACCCTGGGAGGCTTCCTGTTCCACAAGCTCCCCTCCCTTTTTCCTCTCCACCCTTGCTGTTGGGCCTCCCCTCCAAATCTGCATAACAAAGGCAGCAGGGTCTTTAATACTGTTCAGCTTTGTCAATGGAGATAGGATACTCTAGAAAACTGAGAGATTCCCTGGTCCAGTCTGGGGGGATTGCTTGCTCAATCTATCATGACCCTTTCACACAGACCCCCTTAGAGTTGTAAGCCCTTAAAAGGGACAGGAATTGCTCACTCAGGGAGCTCGACTTTTCAGATGCAAGTCTGCCGAAGCTCCCAGCTGAATACAGCTCCTTCCTTCTTTTTTTTTTTTTTTTTTTTTTAGACGGAGTCTTGCTCTGTCACCCAGGCTGGAGTGCAGTGGCCGGATCTCAGCTCACTGCAAGCTCCACCTCCCAGGTTTACGCCATTCTCCTGCCTCAGCCTCCTGAGTAGCTGGGACTACAGGCACCTGCCACCTCACCCAGCTAGTTTTTTGTACTTTTTTAGTAGAAACGGGGTTTCACCATGTTAGCCAGGCTGATCTCGATCTTCTGACCTCGTGATCTGCCTGTCTCGGCCTCCCAAAGTGCTGGGATTACAGGCTTGAGCCACCGCACCTGGCCTAGCTCCTTCCTTCTTTAACCCAGTGTCTGAGGAGTTTTGTCTGCTGCTAGTCCTGCTACATTTCTTGGTTCCCTGACTGGGAAGCAAGGTGATTGGTGGACTGTTGAGGCAGCCCCTAGGTGACTTAGGCCTGCCCTGTGGAGCACCTCTGCGGGGGCTTCCAACCAGCCTGAATGAGGCAGATCCAAAGAGTGCTGCCAGGTAGGCAATTGACCCAGAAGGACGCCTCGCCAAAGAAGCATGTGACAGGCCCCTGTGGAGGATCAACATAGTGGCTGAACACTGGGAAGGAACTGGCACTTGGAGTCCAGACATCTGAAACTTGGTAAAACTGTCTTTGGAACTTGCCCACTCCTTTTGAGTGGAAGCGTGGCCTGATCACCCACAGCATGCCTGTACCGGCACTTTGGTTTTTGGTTTTGACTTGACTTGGATTGCTTGATACTTTGGTTTTGACCTGGCTTGGATTTGTTGATACTCTGATTTTGGTTTTAAGTCTGGTTTAGTGTAAACTGTAAAAGTGTGTGTGTCCCCTTTTTGCCCATTCTTTGTTTTGTGTTGTGTGTGTGGTGTGAGTTTGGTGTTTTGTCTCAAGGAAGCATGGGTCAGGCACAAAGTAAGCCCACCCCACTAGGAACTATATTGAAAAATTTCAAGAAAGGATTTAAGGGAGATTATGGTGTTACTATGACACCAGTAAATTTAGAACTTTGTGTGAAATAGACTGGCCAGTATTAGACATGGGTTGGCCATCAGAAGGAAGCCTGGACAGGTCCCTTGTTTCAAAGGTATAGCACAAGGTAACCTGTAAGCCAGGAAGCCAGACCAGTTCCCATACATAGACACTTGGTTACAGCTGCTTTTAGATGCCCCCCAACAGTGGTTGAGAGATCAGCAGCATAAGTGGCTGGAAGAGGCAAGGAAAGACCAGCAGAGAGAGAGAGAGAGAGGAAAGAGACAGAGAGGAAAAGAGGCAAAGAGAGAGAGTAAGAGACAGAGAGACAAAGAGGGAGTCAAGGAGAGAGAGGGGGAGAAAGAGAGAGAGGCATAGAGAGAGGAAGAGACAAAGGCAAAAGGAAAGTCAGAGACAGAGACAGAAAGTCAAAGAGAGAAAGAAAGAGAGAAAGAGAGAGATATACAAGTAGTTAAAAAAAAGTGTACCCTATTCCTTTAAAAGTCAAGGTAAATTTAAAACTTATAATTGATAATTAAAGGTATTCTCCGTAACCCTATAACACTCCAATACCACTTTATTGTCAGTGTAAATAAGGGCATACCCTGAAAGCACTGAGGCCACTGATAACCCATAGCCTTCCTGTCAAAAAATCCTTAACCCAGTATCCCACAGATGGCCCAAATGCATTCAATGTGTAGCAGCAACTGCTTTGCTAACAGAAGAAAGTAGAAAAATAAGTTTTAGAGGAAACCTCATTGTGAGCACACCTCACCAGTTCAGAAGAAACCTAAGTTAAAAAAAAAAAAAAAAA
>NW_016807971.1:631859-658366 GCF_001698545.2 Rhinopithecus bieti
AAAAAAAAAAAAAAAAAAAAAGGAAAAAAAAAGGGCACAGAATTTATGTAAAAAGAATGTTATATGGTAAATTCTTGTCCTGAAATAAATTAACTGGTTTTTTAAAGAAAGAAATGTTTGTAATAAGTCAGAAAGTTGAGATATGTCAAAGAATTGTCTGCAAAAGTCATGAAAAAGGAATTTATGCAAGAAATGTTGTATAATTTAAAAGTAATTAGGCCTCCTGAATATAAAACTATTGAAAAACCAGTTTATGTGCAAGATGTTTAAGGAAAGTAAAATATACTTCTGGTAAAAGGATTATAAGGAGGCATAAGAATGTGGATTTTACCTACATTAAAAGGTTAAAAATTTTTTTGTTTTGAAGGTCTAGGTATGTTTCAAAATGTTAGTGGTAAAGAAAATTCTGTGTGTAAACATATTAGCTAAAGTTAAAGGGGTATCATCCAGTTTTTCTGTGAACTGGACCTTAAAGTAAAAACAGAACGGGTTTTTCTTAAGACACTAACCTGCTCTTTAACAAAAATTACAAAAGGTTAAAAAGAGTCTATAAAAATCTTACCTTATGGTCAGACATTAAAAATTGAATAAATATGTCTACTGAGTTTTACTAAAATTAAGTTTAACATTAATAACACACTAATATAAAGGTGAAATTTAGCTTATCTGGTATAAAACCATACAGAAGCATTGCCAAATGTAAAATGGTGTTTGGGTTTCTCTGCTCTAAAAACTAACAAAAATAAATGCTAAAGGAAATTTCTCAGTAAGAAGGCACCAAGGACTATAAAGTCCACTGCTGATGCCCCCACATTTAAAACAAAAGGTCAATTTCTTAAAAATTATATGCTTGGTTATCTTCCACTTTCCTTTCCCTCAAAACTAAAAGTCTTTTAGCACATATACCACACCTAAAATTTCTGGTAAACCAGCACCAGCCTGAAGATCATGTTCTCATCAAAGGGTGGAAAGAAGGACAACTCAAGCCAGCCTGGGAAGAACCCTACCTTGTGCTCTTAACCACCGAGACTGCTGTTCGTACAGAAAAGGGATGGACTCATCACACCTGAGTCAGGAAAGCGCCACCCTCTCTAGAGTCATGGGCCATAGCTCCAGGGGAAAACCCTACCAAACTAAAGCTAAGAAAAATTTAACTCTTTCATTTATTCTATTACTCTTTCTTCTTTCCTCGTTCTATTGCTGACCATCTAGTTATTAACATAACCAAGTCAATTTCACCTCAAACTACTGCATTTAATGCTTGCCTTGTTATAACCTGTGGGAACTGGGCAAGTCAAAGACAGCTCTCTATTTCAGAAAAGTACTTCTGTCCCTCCTGACTCTCCTCAGACTAGGCATTAGTAAATTAGGACCATTTAATCTGAGGACATTTCGATAAAGACCCCAGTGTCAACCAGGAGTCTTGCCCATCCCCAAAGTAGAGCTTTTATTCTGTAGTTGGTCCAATGTTCTGTGGACCACTAAAGAGCAAGGATGGACTGCCCCAACTAGTTTTTGTAATTTCCTAAAACCATATGTTCATTTTACTAGAGGATCATAGTTGTTAAAGACTTAAAACAAACCTTGACAATTAAGACAGGATACCAAGATGCAAATGCCTAGTTGGAATGGATCAAATATTCCATCTGTATGTTAAACGAAAGCAATTGTTATGCTTGTGTGCACGGCAGCCCGGAGGCCCAGATTGTCCCCTTTCCACTAAGGTAGTCCTTCAGTCGACCAGGCATGGACTGCATGGTAGCTCTTTTCCAGGATTCTACAGCCTGGAGTAATAAGTTGTGCTAATCTCCCTCTCTGCTATATCCCAAAGTTCGACATCCTGTGGGTCAGCCCCTGAGGGCCATCCAGCTTCTGTCTCCCAACACTAAGTTCACTTCATGTCTGTCAAGACAGGGAGGAAATTTAGCATTCCTTGGAGACCTGAAGGGATGCAGTGAGCTTAAGAATTTTCAAGAGCTTACCAATAAGTCAGCCCTTGTTCATCCCTGAGCGGATGTGTGGTGGTATTGTGGTGGACCTTTACTGGACACTCTGCCAAATAACTGGAATGGCACTTGTGCTTTAGTCCAATTGGTTATCCCTTTCACCCCAGCATTTCATCAACCAGAGGGAGGGCAGGTATTAGAAGAAGGATGGATCTGGTTATTGGATGGAAGAATAGCTGTGTCACAACTGCTAGGAGCTGCAGCCATACTGGCTGTGCATAAGACCACCCACCTAGGCCAAGAGTCACTTGAAAAATTAAGCTGGTACTTCTACATCTTGTGTCTGTCAGCCCTTGCCAAAACAGTGGAATAGCAGTGTGTCATCTCCCAGCAGCACAATGCTAGGCAAAGTCCAACTGTCCCACCTGGCATACAGGCTTATATAACAGCCCCCTTTGAAGATCTCCAAGTAGACTTCACCCAGATGCCCAAATGTGGAGATCTCATCCCTAGATTTGAACAGCCCTTATGAATTGGTTCAGACAAGGGGCTGATGTTTGTGGCTGACTTGTTACAGAGGACAGCAAAGGTGATCAGGTGTAGATCAAGGATTAGAACATAGCCCCCTTGTGGCCACAATGAAAAGGACCCCAGACCATCATCTTGACCACTCCCACAGCTGTAAAAGTAAAAGGAATCCCAGCCTGGATCCACCACAGCTGCGTGAAAGCCACAGCACCTGAGACCTAGGAGGTGAGACCAAGCCCAAACAATCTCTGCAAAGTGACTGAAGAAGATGATAAGCCCTGCTCCAGTCATACTCAGAAGCTGACTGGTCCATGCATGGCTGAAGCATGAGGATACTCACCATGGGACATATTTTCCTTAAATTTTGGACTTGTACAGTAGGGACTTCAACTGACCTTCCTCAAACTAAGGACTGTTCCCAGTATATACATCAGGTCACTAAGGTAGGGCAAAAGTTAAAATTTTCTTTTCTTCTACTGTTATTATAAATGTGCTGGAACTCTAAAAGGGACTTGTTTGTATAATGCCACCCAGTACAAGGTATGAAGCCCAGGAAGTGACCAGCCTGATGTGTGTTATAACCCATCTGAGCCCCCTATGGTCACAGTTTTTAAAATAAAATTAAAAACAGTCATCTCATGGGGTCTAGACCATACTAAAAAGAATCCATTTAGTAAATTCCCAAAGTTGCAAAACGTGTGGACCTACCCAGAGTCCCAGCAGGACTGGGCAGCCCCCACTGGATTATACTGGATATGCAGGCATAGAGCTTATGCCAAATTACCCTACCAGTGGGCAGGTAGTTGTGTGATTGGCACTATTAAACCATCCTTCTTCCCACTGCCCATAAAAACAGGTGAACTCCTGGGCTTCCCTATCTATGCTTCCTGCAAACAAACACAAACAAACAAACAAAGCTATAGGTAATCGGAAAGATGATACATGGTCCCCTAAAAAAATCATACAATACTATGGGCCTGCTACTTGGGCACAAGACAGCTCGAGGGGACACCAGACCCCCATTTACATGCTCAACCAAATCATACAGTTACAAGCTGTCTTAGAGGCTGGGTGCAGTGACTCACACCTGTAATCCCAGCACTTTGGGAGGCTGAGACAGGTGGATCATGAGGTCAGGAGATTGAGACTATTCTGGCTGACACCATGAAACCCTGTCTCTACTAAAATACAAAAAAATAGCCAGGTGTGGTGGTGGGCACCTGTGGATACCAGCTACTTGGGAGGCTGAGGCAGGAGAATGGCATGAAATCCAGGAGGTGGAGGTTGCAGTGAACTGAGATGTGCCACTGCCACTCCGCCGTGGTGTCACAGCGAGACTCCATCTCAAAAACAAAAAAAAAAGAGAGAAAGAAAAAAAAGAAATAATCACTAATAAAACCGGCAGAGCCTTGATCTATTCTGGGTCTGCAAGAACTAATGAAGAGAAATAGCTATCTATCAAATAGATGGCTCTCAACTACTTTGCTAGCACTGGAGGAGGGGTCTGTGGGAAATTCAACCTTACCAATTCTGTCTACACATAGATGTTTCAGGCAAGTAGTTGAAAGACATAAGATATGACAAAATTGGTACATGTGCCATCAAGTGTGGCATGGATTTAATCTGGGGATGTTTAGGAAATATGATTTCGGTGCTAGGAGATTTAAACTCTTACAATAGAAATTATAATAGTAGTAGGAACCTGCTTACACTCCCTTGTTTCTACCTGTACTCCTTCAAATGAAAAAACCTTCATTGCTACCTTAGTTCACCAAAATGCTTCAGCAAAAGTGTACTATATAAATCACTATTTGATTTGTCCTACAAGAAGACATAGATAGTGAGATAAAAGTGAAAACTCTCATTAATGAGTGACGTTCTCAAAGGGGGAATAAGGAGGAGACCATTACTTCATTTGTCTTATGCCCAATTTCTGCCTCATCCAAAAAAAGAAGAAGTGAACCAAAAGGGCAGAAATGGAAATCCACAGGGCCAGTAGAGCGCATGCTCCCTGGGCCTGGTAGTTAAAAATCAACCCTCACCTAACTGCTTGTATTATTCTTAGATTCCCGACATTGTATGGGAAAAGCATTTGTGAAGGAATCCCTGTCGCTGTTTTGTTCCATTCCAATTACTGTGCATGTGGGCCCTCTGGTCATGTACCCCCTGGCTTGCTCTCAATTATGACCCTCTCATGCAGACACTCTTAGATTGTAAACCCTTAAAATGGAGAGGCAGTGCTCACTTGGGCAGCTCAGCTTTTGAGATGCATCTGCTGAAGCTCCCAGCTGAATAAAGCTCCTTCCTTCGTTAACCCAGTGGCCTGAGGAGTTTTGTCTGTGGGCTGGTCCAGCTCAATATGTCATGGACCACCCAAAATCATTGCTAAGTAAAAAAGCCAGACATGAAGACCACATGTTGTATAATTCCTTGATTTGAATGTCAAAAAAGGCAAAATTTTATAGAGACAGAAATGGCTGATTTACCTCAAGAGGGCTAGGGATTCAAGCTCTCATGACTACTGTTGATACATACATGAGAAAAATAGGAAAAGAAAAGAAAATTTAAATATAAATAATGAAAATTAATAATCTCTCCCTGATTATAAGAAAAAATCACATTCTTTTTGTAAAATAATTTGGGAAGCAAAATATGAAGAAAAGTCTTTTAATTTTGCCATTGAAAACATTCTGGTTTGTTGCTTTTTATACTATTTTAGAATATAACATTTAATAGAATTGTTGTATAGTCTTTTGTCCACTATGTTTTGAGCCTATTTCTATGGCAGTAAATCTATCTTTGGATCATTTTTAATAGCTTGAGGATATTAACTTAATCATTTGCCCACCCCAGATAATTTTCTTACCATATATTTTTTAATGATTAGAGACAAGATTTTTGGAAATGAATTCAAAGAAGTAGAATTTTCTAGGAGGAAAATACATAAAACGTTTAGGGTTTTTAATCGAATTTTCAAAAAAATTTACCTGCAGAAAAATTGGTTCAGTTTATACTCCCAACAACACAGCAGACTCCAGTTTACCCCTTCCATTTGTCCTCTTGCTGGTCTTTAAGCAGAAAATCTCACTCTTTTCATCTACATTTATTTGGTTCTATTGCTTTTGGAATCTTTTTTTTTTTTTTTTTTTTTTTTTTTTTTGAGGGTGTAGTCTTGCTCTGTCATCCAGGCTGGAGTGCAGTGGCATGATCTCAGGATCACTGTCAACGTCTGCCTCCCTGGGTTCAAGCTATCTCCTGTCTCAGCCTCTCAATATAGGATTACAGGTATCCACCACCATGCCTGGCTAATATTTGTATTTTTAGTAAGAGACAGGTTTCACCTGTTGGGCCAGGCTGGTCTACATTCCTGACCACAGGTGATCCTCCTGCCTTGGCCTCCCAAAGTTTGAGGATTATAGGCATGCGCCATGTACCCAGCCTGCACAGCTAACTTCTAATGAGATCACCTTAGACAAGTTACTTACTGTCTCTGAGCCTCCATGTTCTCATCCATGAAATGGGTTTAATCACCCAGATTTGTTGAGATAATTAAAAGAGAGAATATCTGCAATGCAACAGCACCATGATAACACAGCTGACTCATCAGCTTCAGTGCTGGTCTGTCCTCTCTCACCTCTGACTGCGAGGCCCCTTGCTGTCCTTTCGCCACCAGCAGCAGTGTGTTCCCCCGGGAGGCTGCCATCAGTTGCAGGTTTCTTTGCTCTGTTTGGTATGTCCCTTTCCCAGGCACCCAAGCAAGGGCCACTGGTTATGATACAGAGCTCTGACTTTTTTTTTTTTTTTTTTTTGAGGCGGAGTCTCGCTCTGTCGCCCGGACTGGAGTGCAGTGGCCGGATCTCAGCTCACTGCAAGCTCCACCTCCTGGGTTTACGCCATTCTCCTGCCTCAGCCTCCCGAGTAGCTGGGACTACAGGCGCCCGCCACCTCGCCCGGCTAGTTTTGTATTTTAGTAGAGACGGGGTTTCACCATGTTAGCCAGGATGGTCTCCATCTCCTGACCTCGTGATCCGCCCGTCTCGGCCTCCCAAAGTGCTGGGATTACAGGCTTGAGCCACCGCGCCCGGCCCAGAGCTCTGACTTTAAGCTTTGAGTCCCCAGGTGGGACTTATGGCCAGTTCCTGTCTGATCTGTGCCCCACTTTCTCATGTCCAAGATGAGAAGACAGCCAGTTCTCTCCAATGTCTTTCCTATGGCTTTAAGAGGAAGTATGTACTTCTCACTTGGAGGAGGGACTGGCAAAACCACTTGAATTTTAATTTGAATCGAGGCATCCTGGCAGAGGTTGTAAAATGTCCTCTCATGGTTCAAGGAAGAGGATGATGCCCTGCCTGCTCCTGGTGTCCCTTTCAGAGGTTAAAGGCCTTTCCATTATTTTGTGGCACTAAAGATCCTGAGCTGCTGCCTGCCTTTTCCCAGCTTCGTAAAAGCATCTTAATTAAGGCCAATTTCAGAAGGCACTAGATGGTCTTCAGTTTTGTTTCCACAGCTATTTCACATGGATCACAGCCAATTACCTGCTTTTGCAATTTGGTCTCCATTTCATTTATCTAACAATTTGGAGTTTGTAGGTTTTCTCGGAGAAAGAATGCTTCAGTCATTTGTGTATGCAGGTGGAGTGGTGGTTTTGGAGGGGGAATCATTTCAGGCAATGAAGCGGAATCTGCTCCATGTCAACAACGCAAGCATGGAGGGGAGCTCGGTGGCCAGCACAAAATCAGTTATGGCCACCCCAAAGCTGGCAGTGCTGTAATTTGCTTGCAAAGCACTTTGGGGAGATGCAAGAGGAGGTTCACAGAAGATAAGGAGGATGCGTTCTCCTCTGTGGAAGCTGTCACCACCAGTGTGAGTAGCAGCTGAAAGGACAGAGAGGAAGAGAGAGGCCTGCAATCCCAGAAAGAAAAACATCCATGAGTGGAGCTGCATATTGTGAGTTCGATTCAGCTCATTGAAACAGCAGAGCCTGGGATTCCTGTGATGACAAGAGTGCCTGGTTTATATCAGAGACACAAAGGAAGGGATGCCTTAAAGGTAATGAGAAAGGCACTGGACTGGAACTCAGAAGACGTGAATGAGTTTTGTCTCCTGTGTGACTTTGCATAATTCACCTCCTTACTCTGTTTCTCCATCTGTACAAGCAGACAGTTGGACTAGATTAAGGGATGCCAAATAGGATTCAAATCATGGACTGGGACCAAGTGGCTGCTTGGAAATCTATGTAGAAAGGATTCTGAGGTAGACCAGGCTTGTGAGGGAAACATGCTGCTATTGATTAGCAATGTCTGCCATAAGCATGGGTTTGGGGACTAGAGGCAAGTGTGCCAAGAATTTGCTATCTCTGGACAAGATAATCTCTATAGTTACTTTCAGCTCTAAAACATATTTTGTGACCCCATAACATAAACAGACCTGAACGAAACCTTGTTAAATCAACATCTGATAACAAATCTGAGTCAGAATAAGTCAATTATCACATTTATTATGGATCAATCATATTAAAAATTAGAAATTTTGAGCTGCCAACTTGCAACCAAATTGTCTTTGTATTATTTAATAAATTAGTATTTTGTTAAATTTTTAAAAAAAATCATAGCTTTCTGGAGGGACAAACTTCTCTTTGTTTCTCTTGGGTGGAGAAATACGACTAAATGTGACGAAAATTGCTAGATGGGGATCTTCCTGGTTCAGTTTTCTATGTATACCTTCTATCTGCAGTAATTTAAAGAAGGGTTCTTTAAGTCAGGACTTCATGCAAATAACAAAAGGAAAATGTCAGGAGAGATGTTTACATCCTTACTGTAAATTTTGAAACAGTTTATGATTTCCTACAGGTAATTTTGAGGTTGAATATCTTTCCCTTCAGGTGTAGATAAGTCGATCGATCTTATCCCTGGTTCATGACACACTCACCATTGGTAAAATGCAGGAGCATTTTAATATGTCTGTTTATTTTAAAAATACAATAAGCACTATTTTTAAAGGAAACTCACTGTGCAAAATTAGTTAGGACCTTGACAACTTACAGCTGGTGACACACCACTGTCCCATGTTCCCGAATCCCTATTACTTCCCCCTACCACAGGGAATCACTTTCCTGAATCTCATATTCTTAGTTCCCTTAAGTTCCTTTTTTCTTTTCAAAATTGTGGTAAAATACACATGGCATGCAATTTCCCATCACTAGCACTGTTAAGTGTGCAGTTCAGTACTAAGTATATTCACACTTCTGTGATTCGTCTCCAAGAACTCATTTCTTTTTTTTTTGAGACGGAGTCTCACTCTGTCACTCAGGCTGGAGTGCAGTGGCTGGAACTCAGCTCACTGCAAGTTCCGCCTCCCGGGTTTATGCCATTATCCTGCCTTAGCCTCCCAAGTAGCTGGGAATATAGGCGCCCGCCACCTTGCCTGGCTGGTTTTTGTATTTTTTAGTAGAGACGGGGTTTCACCGTGTTAGCCAGGGTGGTCCCCATCTCCTGACCTCGTGATCCACCTGTCTCAGCCTCCCAAAGTGCTGGGATTACAGGCTTGAGCCACCACGCCCGGCCTCCAAGAACTCTTTTCATCTTGCAAAACTCAAACTCTATACCCATTTATAACTCCCTGTTTTCCCCTCCTTCCAAGATGCTGGCAAGCACCATTTTACTTTCTATTTATGAGTCTGACTACTCTAAATACCTCCTACAAGCAGAATCATACAGTATTTGTCTTGTTGTGCTGGTTTATTTCACTTAGCATAATGTCTTCAAGGTTCACCCATGTTTTACCATGTGTCTTTTGGCTATTGTGAATAATGCTGCCATGAAATGTGTGTACAGATGTCTCTCTTCCCCTAGAGATACAGATTTTTATTTTATCTTTATACAATCTTCCCATAGAGGTACAGTTTTTTATTTTATCTTTATATAATCCTAAAGTATATATACACATTATGTGTTTAAATTTTACTTATTTACTTTTTTTTTTCTTTAGAGACAGGGTCTCATTCTGTTGCCCAGGTTGGAGTGCAATGGTGCAGTCGTGGCTCACTATAACCTTGAGCACCTAGACTCAAGAGATCCTCACACCTCAGCCTCATGAGTAGCTGGGACTAAATGCCTGCACCACCACACCCAGTTAATTTTTCTAGTTTTTGTAGAGACAGAGTTTTGCTGTGTCGCCTAGGCTGGTCTTGAATTCCTGGCCTCAAGCAATCCTCCTGCCTTGGCCTCCCAAAGTGCTGGGATTACAGGCATGAGCCAACGTGCCCACATTTTCTTTTCCAAGTTATATAAAGTATGCTGTATGCATCCTTCTGGAACTTGCTTTTTTCACTTAATATTATATTGCTAAGATTCATCCTTATTGTTGTTTATAGCTGGCATTCATTGTTTTTGAATGCTTGTGACATCACCAGAAGATAGAGATCCTGAGATCTCTTAAGAACTGCTGCTGGGAGTATACACTGGTATAACCTCTTTGGAAAACAGTTTGGCTCCATCTCATAAGGTTGAATATTCACACTCCTCCCAGCCCAGCAATTCTACTCTACATCCAAGAGAAATTCTTGCCTATATAAAACAGGGGATGTGGACAATGAATGTTCCTAACAGCTCTGTTCAAAATAGCAAAAACCTATTTCCCATCAACTGGAGAGTGAGTGAATAAATTGTGGCTTTTATTCCCTTTGATTTCCTGTAGTCTTATGATGCAAGTGGCTTTCCCATGGCTAGCTTGGGGAGGGAGATACTCTTGGCAATCGAGTCTGTGGTAGCAGTCCTGCTTAGCCCTAGGGCAACAGGTGCTGCCCAAAACAAGAGTAAATAGAACAAAGTGCCCCATTGAGGCAATGCCCTGGGTCCCTGGAGGTACAGGTTTGTACCTGTAGGAAACAGTCATCATACAAATCAGTCTTTTCAAATGCTTCTGTGACTGGGCTGAGTCCAAAGGACACTCTCTCCCAAAACATTACAAAGCTTATTGGGGCTACCATTTATCAAGCATTTATCATGTGCCTGATCATGTACTAGTGTACTAATTAAATGCATTATTTCATTTATGTATTTATTTACTTACTTATTCATTTATTTGAGATAGGGTCTCTCTCTGTTGCCTGGGCTGGAGTGCAGTGGCACGATCATGGCTCACTGCAGCCTCAAACTCTTGGGCTCAAGTGGTCTCACCTCAGCCTCCCTAGTAGCTGGGACTATAGGCATAAACAATTAAGTCCAGCTAATTTTTTAAAATACATTTTCGGGCTGGGCACGGTGGCTCACGCTTGTAATCCCAGCACTTTGGGAGGCCGAGGCGGGTGGATCATGAGGTCAGGATATCGAGACCATCCTGGCTAACATGGTGAAACCCCATCTCTACTAAAAGTGCAAAAAATTAGCCAGGTGTGGTGGTGGGCACCTGTAGTCCCAGTTACTCCAGAGGCTGAGGCAGGAGAATGGCATGAACCCGAAAGGCAGAGCTTGCAGTGAGCTGAGATCATGCCACTGTACTCCATCCTGGGCAACAGAGTGAGACTCTATCTCAAAAAAAAAAAAAAAAAAAAAATTTTCCTAGAAATGAGATCTGGCTTTGTTGCCCAGGCTAGTCTCAAACTCCTGGCCTCAAGCAATCCTCCCCCTTCAGCCTCATTATTTCATTTAATCTTCACCATCACCCTATAAGAGTGCCTGGGGGAAGGTGCTCCACACAGTAGCAATGTAGCCACCTCCACTCATAGTGACAACGAGACTCACTGTAGTCAAACAACTTCTCAAAGGCCACACAGCTGGAGGGTGGCTGAGCCAGGATGAAGACCTGGACTCTAAAGCTGGTGCGCCAGTAAATGAGAAAAATCTCTTGAGCATTCAGGGTAGCTTCCTCCCAAGAAATCTTTCTCCAAAGCTTCTAAAAACAATGACAGATCCATCTTTCATAAAACAGACAAAACTAGCAGTCCCTTCATTTTAGAGTGGGGGGTAAAGGTTAGCTAAGCTCCAGAGCATCCCATTTTAATCCTACATATTTATAAGGCAACTGCCAGCACAGCACCCCAAACCTAAAGAACCCTGCATAGCTGTCTCTGTGGGGCATGGCGTGTCCATGGATGTAAAGAGTTTCCAGTGTGTGCTTATGGGCCAGTGGCATCACCCTCAGTCACATGTTAAAGGGCAGCTAGGCCTGGCCTGCTGGGCACCATCGTGAGAATCTACTGAGCTTTCAACTAGTTTATCTGTTGTTTGCAGTGAAAGATGCCCTGACAAGAAGGAGTGTGGGTGGGAAAAGTTCTGATTTGAGGTCCCCTGATCCAGGCATGATCTCCTTCCCCAGTCGCAGGAATCGGGGGACTCCATCTGTAAACACAGGCTCAAGCCATGCCCCCCAGCTCCCTCTTTCAACCAGATGACACCCTCTGCTTCTCTTCCATAGACAGCCTAGAGCTGCCAGCAGTCCCTTAGGATCTGGCCTCAGGCCTGGCTTAATTTTTTCCTCTCCAAAGAGCCATCTGTAGGGCCAGAGGCGGGCAAAGCCTGACTCATTACTGGATGCCAGTTCCTTTGCCTGAGTTTCAGTGATTCCTACCTTACCCTGGGGTTTTATGTTTCTTGTCTCAACACTATCATTTCTCATTCCTCCACAAGTTGAATTGCTCACTCCAGCCAATTGAAGTATGCTCTTCTTGACACAGTTAGTTCTAGGCACATGGTTGGTACTAAAAAGAAAAAAAAAAAGAGCATTGTGTCAATTTCATTGATTAACAAAAGTGATGGCTCCACTGCAAAGTAAAGTTGATACTGCCTGGGCCTCTGAGTTCAACAGCCTTTTAGACAAATGGCTCTGAGCTAAAACATGAGCATACACACATATGTATCTGTCTCAATCTGATGAAATAATCTGGATACTTGGTTGTTATCCTTGAGCATTTTCCTGCCTCATTAATATATGTGTAGCCAGCACAATAATAATCATAGCTAATAAGGGCTAAAGCTGAGGGCTTTCCTGAGCCAGGCAGTGGCTTTAAAAACTTTAAAGTGGCTTTTAAAACTTTAACAGCTAAAGCTGAGGACTTTCCTGAGCCAGATAGTAGCTTTTCACATAGACTCTCATTGAATAATTTCTGTTTTTCAGATCAAGAAACTGAGACTTACTATCACATTTGGGATTAAGTTAAAATATAAAAAAAAAAGAAACTGAGGCTAAAGCTGTCAAGTATTTCACAGCCAGCAAGTGGCTAAATCGGAACTTGAACCCAGGCAGTCTAGCCCTGGGATCCTGTGCCCTTACCCAATATCCAGTGTTGGCTACACAAAACTAATGAATACATATTTTCAACTATAGTTTAAGTGAGTGACATATTTTTCACTATATTTTATGTAGGTGACTTTCAGTTTGGGGGTATTCTACTTACACAATCTATTGAGCTGGACATTAACTGAGAACAAACAGAAACTAATGAACTCTGAAAAACATAAAACATGAGCAACATGATGTCACTGCAAAAGACAAAATAGCATATAGCCTTCTTGTGACTGTGTTTTGCTTACAGTCCGTGAGCTAATACTCAGCCTGAACTCAGCAGTGCTGTTCCCTTGGGAGACACACACACACACACACACACACACACACACACACACACACACGTTAGTGGTTTTGTGCCCCCCACCCCGCACCCCCAACACACACACACACACACACACACACACGCACACAGGAGTTGGTGGTTGTGCTGCCCGGAGCCTCCAGTCCGCCAGTGCCAGGAATGGACCAGATGGGTCCAGCAGTGCTGAGTCAAGGCTAGGAGGGGGCAGCCAGAAGCGCGCTTGTGCTCCGGACTGTGCACCTGCCGAAATGGGTGGGCACTGGGAGCGCGGGGGTAAGGAGTGAGAGGGAAGGGGGTAAGGTGGGGCAGCCCTTTCCCAGGCGGTAGAGGGGGCGGTGATGCTGTTGCCCTTTTAAGCTGCGACTTGACCGGAGCCGCGCCTCCTGTCGGTGGAGTTGGTTACAAGGGGAGCAGCCGCCCAGGCCGCCACACAGCTCCCCGCAGAGGCCTCGGAGCCCCTTACCGTTTTCCAGCCGTGCTGCGACTAGAGTTGAGCCAGCGGGGAGAGGCGGAGCCGCCAAAGCTCCGCCGGGCTGTCCCGCCGGGTGGTCGTGGCCTTGAGAGGGGCTCCGGATCGGCTCACCTTCCGCGCCCCTCCCGCCGGAAATGAGGGTAAGATGTCGGTGTCAGGGTTCAAGGCCAAGCTGAAGTTGCTAGCCTCTATCTTCCACAAGAACCAGGAGACGCTGCAGCTCACGCTCCACTGCAACATCATGATGAGGCGCCCAGCCGCGGCCTTGCGGGTCAGGGCGAGGGCGGAGAGAAGGCTCCTGGAGTCCCGGGACAAAGGGGAGCCTGCCCCGGAGAGGCCCCGGTTTCCCGGGCTGGGCCAGCGCGCCCCTTTCTCCTGCGACTGGCCTGGCCCAGATCGCGGGGACTGCGGGAGGCTTGGGTAGGAGGAGGCGGAGAGTGCGTCTCTCTGGCTCCTTGCGCTGGGCTGGCTTGGGGACTGCTGGCACCTCTCGCCCCGGTGGCCGCTTCCCGAGGTGGGAGCCCGCGTCTCCCGCAGCCCTTTCGGGGCCCATGGTCGCCCTCAGTCAGCCGACCTGCTCCGGAACCGCGACGGGGCTTGACAGGTTGGCTCCGGCTGTTGTTTGAGGCCAGGCGGGGAAGGGGAAAGGCCTTTAAGATTTTCGGTTTTTTGGCCGGGCGCAGTGCTCATTCCTGTAATCCCAGCACTTTGGGAGGTTGAGGCGGGTGGATCACCTGAGGTCAGGAGTTCTAGACCAGCCAGGCCAACATGGTAAAACCCTGTCTCTACTAAAAATACAAAAATTAACCGGGCATGGTGGCAGGCGCTTGTTGAGATGGAGTCTCACTCTGTCGCCCAGGCTGGAGTGCAGTGGGGTGATATCGGCTTACTGCAGCGTCTGTCCCTTGACAGTCCATGGCTTCAAGCGATTCTGCTGCCTCAGCCTCCTGGGATTACAGGCGCCCGCCACCACACCTGGCTAACTTTTGTGTTGTTTAATAGAGACGGGGTTTCACCATGTTGGCCAGGCTGGTCTCGAACTCCTGACCTCAAATGACCCACCTCTGCCCCCCCAAAGTTCTGGGATTACAGGCCTGAGCCACCGCGCCTGGACCCCAAAGGCCCTTAAGTTTAAAGGCCTCGTTCTTCAGTCAGGTTTTCCTTGTTCTCTCGTGTTCAGCCAATCGTTTTAAGTTTGTGTTTAAGGAGAAACTAACAATGAAAACGGACTCGTTGACGGAGGAAAAGTTGGAATGCAGCCTCTGGTGCTGTTTGAGCGATCCCTCTCCCCAGGGCCGCCGCTGTGTTCTGGAAAGGTGCATTGTACCATGGATGCGGCAGGTTAAGAGTCCTGTGCAGGTGATCTGCCCGCTTTTCCTTTCAGGCTTCTGTATCAGCTGTTTTTCCCCTGTAGAATGGGCCCCTGACAGCCACCCGCTAATCTTACCCAATTTGTCTTTACATGTCTGACCACCAAGGCTCTTCTGGGTCATATTTAGTTCATGCCTCCCCTCTTTAGTCCTTACTATTTTTGCTTTGGTCATGTTATGCTGTATTCTGTAAGCCTTTTTACTTTTTATAAATGGTGGCAGGGGAGAATATTTTATAATTACACTTTGTGCTTTTCATCTTCCACTAAATAAATGCTTGGTAAATATTTGTTTTATTAAGTGTATGATCCTATTGTCACTATATTGTGCTTGAACAAAAATCTTAACTGCCTTGTAAGTTAACTGCTAAGAATTTGTCAAAAGTGCAGAGATAACATCAAGAACTCATCATGGATAGTACAAAAAGGTCTCTAAGGGCTTGACGGAAGTCTGTAAATTGACTTCATATGAAAGAGACTGTAAGAAGTGAAAATGTAAAGCATGACTGGAGAGCCAGAGTGATAAAGCCAGCATCCCTTTCTCCAGATCCTTTGTAACAGTGTTATGTGATCTTTTCTAGAAGATCGTTCTGAAAGATAATGCCAACTTGGAACCTAGGAAACCATCTAGTGGGTTTCTGCAGCTTACTTAGGTGGTTCAAATCCTCATCAGCACCTTTGTTTTCTCTGCCTCAGTTTGCTTACAATGATGTTCTCAGTAGCTGTAATTGCTCTCTGTCTTTGAATACTTAAGCATTTTTTTAGATGACAGGGATATATGTGCATTTTTATTTTATCAAGTGATAGAATTTTTACTCTGCTTTTGTGGGCTCTGGGTTAGCTTATTGGTTGTTTAGTTGTAAAATGATTAGGGAAAACCTTGTGTGTGTGTGTGTGTGTGTGTGTATTTTAAGTTTCTTTTGTTGTCAGAGGACTTAGAATTTTGTTTTATATGGTAATTCTGACAATTTACTTTATTCTCCACCCCACATTTATTGAACAACAAAGTATGAAAGTAATGTGTCCCATAACCAGCCTTCAGAAGAATTACAACTGCTGTACATCTGAAATTCTTTTTTTTTTTTAATTTTGAGACGGAGTCTCTATCACCCAGGCTGCAGTGCGGTGGCACGATCTTGGCTCACTGGAACCTCTGCTGCCCAGGTTTAAGCAATTCTCCTGCCTCAGCCTCCCGAGTAGCTGGGATTACAGGCACCTGCCATCGCACCCAGGTAATTTTTGTAGTTTTAGTAGAGACAGGTTTCACCATGTTGGCCAGGCTGGTCTCGAACTCCTGACTTTGTGATCTGCCTGCCTTGGCCTCCTAAAGTGCTGGGATTACAGGCGTGAGCTACCAGGCCCGACTGAACTTTCAAGAAGAAGTTTGTGCTTCAGTTTCCAAAACATTATGATATCAAAAGATAGCTGTGCCATACATTTGGAAAGATACAGAAACTGAACATACTGGCAGGCAGTTTTGCCCACTGGTGCTTGAGATAGAGCCACACCTTGGTCTCAGTGGATTTGTGGAGAAAAATAGATACAGAAAGTTATTTCTAAATAAGACCAAAAAATTCTTTTCTTAAGCAGTGACAGGTAAAGAGGTTGTCTTGGCTAACCTTGAATTGGAATTGTGTTGCCCTTGATTGAGACAGTTGTATGGTGGGGATGGTAGTGGTGATAACCTTGTTTGAAATTTGTCTGCTTATAGTAATCTTGGTGGTAGCTGTCACAGACAACTTCATCCTCACAGGCCTTAAAATTACGATAAAACTAATAGAATGGAGGAGAAACAAAGGACTTGAATAATTAGATGTGTAGATAATTGT
This sequence comes from Rhinopithecus bieti, assembly GCF_001698545.2. NCBI lineage: Eukaryota > Metazoa > Chordata > Mammalia > Primates > Cercopithecidae > Rhinopithecus > Rhinopithecus bieti. Next base: position 648,589 of record NW_016807971.1, read on the forward strand.
TCTGTGTTTTCATAACCAGTGAAAAAGAACAGTGTTAGAAACCCTTAAACATTCCATGTAAGGAACACTGCCTGAATTTATATTGCGATTTTGAGCATCATTCACTGTTTAAAACAGGCATATTGTGGGTCATATTTTAAAGACAAATAGAACACTTATCTTTTCAAGATGGATATAAAGCTTAACCTTATCAAAATTACAAGATGTAAAGCATATTATTGAAAAATATTAATGCATAGGTTCAAATATTGGTCATCATTTTAGATATCTTTCAAAGTAGATTGTCTCTTAAATATTAAACTGAACAAACATTGAACATGTTTGTGCTCAAGGTTAAGTTTCCTGGGGTGATGGATATTTTATAATATGGATAACAAAAACTTTTAAGAAGTTTAGAAAATTTTTAGGCAAAACTAGAAAATCATACCGATAGTTCTACCACTCAGAATGTGCCACCATCAGAATTTTGTATCTTTCCAGTCCTCTGCTCATCTCTTTTCTCCTGTGCTTGTATGTGTTCCCTCTCCCTTACAAAATCAGATTTTGTTTTTGTAATCTGCTTTTTCACTCAACAATATTGTAGATCCGTGTCAGAAGTTACTCCTCTACAGTGCCTTCAGTTATTGTGTGCTTTGTGTTGGATGACTGTACCATCAAGTCATTTGTGTTTCCTGGTACTGAATACATAGGGGTGAGTGTGTGTGTGTGTGTGTGTATTTTTTTTTCTACCTTAACTAATGTTTGGACATCCATAGGTAGAGCTAAATCCTTGAAACCTTCCAAGTGGGGCTTTCAGTTCTCATTGCTGAATTGGTTTCTAGACATGGAGCAAATTATATTGTATGGAAAATTTGTTTTTTGAGACAAAGTCTCTCTCTTGTCACCCAGGCTGGAGTGCAATGGCATGATCTTGGCTCACTACAACCTCCGCCTCCCAGATTCAAGTGATTCTCCTGCCTCAGCCTCCCGAGTAGCAGGGATTACAGGTGCCTGCCACCATGCCTGGCTAATTTTTGTATTTTTAGTGGAGATGGGGTTTCACCATGTTGGCCGGGCTGGTCTGGAACTCCTGACCTTGGGTGATCCACTCACCTTGGCCTCCCAAAGTGCTGGGATGACAGGCATGAGCCACCACACCTGGCCTTTTTTTTCTTCTAGGTACCAGGTTTTACTTATCAGATTGGTAAAAATATTAGAAAGTGTGCAATGAAATGGGCATTCTCATAGTTGTGGCAGAAAGTATAATTATCTTTGACTTTCCAGAAAGCAGTTCGGCTTTCTAGAAACTTGCCTAACCTCTTCCCATTTAGGCAAGATGAATTCTGACTACCCCAAGGTGGCCAACCTTGTCCCTGTGATTTCATATCTCCCAGAAAGAGAGGTCTAGTCTCAGGGAAAACCCAGATTTGCTTGGCTTAGCCCACCTGACAGCTAATCACTGGAAATGGGGTGGGCTGGTAGAGTCCTTTGGTCAGGTTTTGTGTCAAGGAAGGATGTGGAAAGACGGGAGAGAGGTAGCAAAACTGGCCTCGATGGAACTAAGTAAGTTAACATAGAATGGCGAAGGAATGTTTTTTCCAAGGAAGAAATTCAAGGGAAGGAAGAAAGTGGAGGGGAAGGCAGCAGTTCTTAAAGTTTTGGGGTCAGGATTCCTCTACACTCTTAAAAATATGTTGATGGCCCAAGGAGCTTTTGTGTATGTAGGTGATATCTATTGGTATTTATCACTAGAAATTAAATCAGAAATATTCAAAATATTCTTTAAAGGTTCACCAAATATTGTTATAAATGCTTTTATGAAAAGAAAATTTCTAAACCCAAAGTAGTACAATCTTAATCTTTTGCAAATTTCTTTGGTGTTTGGTATGTCATTTGTGTCTGCATTCAATTTATTGTGTGATATTTGCTTGAAAAAAATTTGAACAAAGGCCAATGTCATACAGATAGCCATTTTAGATCATTGTGGATATTTCTTTTCTTTTTTTTTTTTTTTTTGAGATGGGGTCTTGCTCTGTTGCCCAGGCTGGAATGCAGTGGTATGGTCATTGATCACTGGAGCCTCAATCTCTGGGGACTCAGGTGATCCTCCCACCTTAGCCTCCACAGTAGTTGGGACTACAGCTGTGTACTACCACACCTAGCTATTTTTTTGTATTTTTTGTAGAGACAGGGTTTTGCCATGTTGCCTTGACTTCTTTTTTGATACTCCATCAAAACTTGATTTTTCTTGAACTTTGGATTTTTTACCCTTGCATGATATTATAACATCATACATTGGTCGCTTCAAAAATAATCATTCACCGAGATCTTCTATATGTTGATACATTTGATTATATGGTATCAAAATGCATTCATCAATATCACCATCAGTCTCATCAGAATACTTTTGGAAAGCGATGGTGGACATAAGTTTTCTAAAATTCTAATTTTTTGTTCAAAAGCTTGAGTTTTATTATTAGCAATTTTATTGTTGAATTTTATTATGGCCTGTCTGTTGTTTTCCTTGAAATAACAGAATCTCCTTTTTTGAGAAAATGTCTCCAAAACCCCAAGCTGAAATAACTTTTTTTGTCAGTCATCCTTTGAAGTAAAAATGATATTCCATTAAAGTGGTTAATTCACTTTATGACTTAGTCACACGAGGGTTTTTTCTCAGGCAGTCTGTAGGAATGCTCATGTATACTTCCCATTTCATCACATAAAATATTAAAAAGATATATTCAAGGATTAAGTTGTAAAATTTTCACTCCTTCATCATAGACATTCTTTTTATTTTTGAGACAGGGTCTTGTTCTGTCACCCAGGCTGAAGTGCAGTAGCATGACCACAGCTCACTGTAGCCTCAACCTTCTGTGCTCAATCAGTCCTCCTGCCTCAGCCTGCCAAATAGCTGGGACTAGAAGCATGCAACCACCATGTCCTCCTAATTTTTGTATTTTTAGTAGAGATGGGGTTTCACCATGTTGGCCAGGCTGGTCTCAAACTCTTGACCTCAGGTGATCTGCCCGCCTTGGTCTCCCAAACTGCTGGGATTACAGGCGTGAGTCACTGTGCCCAGCCCACCTTTCCTTTTTAAGCCTTTAAACCTTTCCTGTGCATAGTAGTCATACCATGACTACTAGTAGTTTGGTGTTACTGCCTTTATTTGGGCTAAAGTACCAGCATTTTAACCCACCATTGTATCTGCACCATTACAGCAAATGTCACCATGTTAGTATTCCTGTCAAAATAGTTTGGACCTGGGGGTCTGAGGGCCACACTTTGGGAACCATTGAAATAGGTTCTTAAACCTACGATATGTCATATCTTTTCATCTACAAGATTTTTAAAAACTTGATTTCAGTTAATGTTTTGTAGTTTTAAAATATGGTTTTGACAGGTTTCAGTCCAGAGCAACAACATGTATTTTATTTTGCTTATGCTCAAGTTTACTAGACAAATACTAACTAACCTAATAGAATGAGGTCCTAAATCTAGTTGCAGTTTCTTTAGCAAAAAAAAAAAAAAACCCAAAACTAAAAATGTAGAAATGGTTCATGTGGTGTATTCCCAATGTATGCTGAAGAATTTGAAGAAGAAAATGCAATAGTCCAAAAGTGGTGTTCTTTAAGAATAGGATTGGGCCAGGTGTGGTGGTTCACACCTGTAATCCCAGCACTTTGGGAGGCCAAGGCAGGCGGATCAAGACCACCTTGGCTAACACGGTGAAACCCCATCTCTACTACAAATACAAAAAATTAGCCAGGTGTGGTGGCGGGCATCTATAGTCCCAGCTACTCCAGAGGCTGATGCAGGAGAATGGTGCAAAGCCGGGAGGCAGAGCTTGCAGTGAGCTGAGATCGTGCCACTGCATCCAGCCTGGGTGATAGAGCAAGACTCCGTCTAAAAAAAAAAAAAAAAAAAAAAAGGGATTAATTCTAAGAGTTTATTTTAGCCTGCAAAGATATTTGGGACACTATAAGAGAGGAATGAGAAGAATGAAAATAGTACAATAAGCCATTATTGAAGAGATATGCTGTTAATGATGTCCTCCTTCAATGCAATTTGTTTTTCTTTTCTTTTTCTTTTTTTTTTAAGATGGAGTCTTGCTCTGTCACTAGGCTGGAGTGCAGTGGCACATCTCAGCTCACTGAAACCTCTGCCTTCCAAGTTGAAGCGATTCCCCTGCCTCAGCCTCCTGAGTAGCTGGGACTACAGGCACATGCCACCATGCCTGGCTAATTGTTTTTATTTTAGTAGAGACGGGGTTTCACCATGTTGGCCAGGATGGTCTTGATCTCCTGACCTTGTGATCCACCCGCCTCGGCCTCCCAAAGTGTCGGGATTACAGGCATGAGCCACCGTGACCAGCCAACTTGTTTTTCTGGTTTTCCATGGTTTTCATCGTTTTCTGGTTTTCCGTGACCTGAACCCAGTTCTTCTGAAGCTCGCATATAATAATAATGGCTTTTCCCCAATTTGTAATAGAAAACAGGACAACATAACAGAATAAATGTCTACTAGTGGGTGAAAGCACATAATGCTTAGTTCATGTTTAGTTCATTAGCTTTTTAAAAAAATCACACGTAATTGTGTTCTGAAAATATATGTATAGTAATGGCATTTACTGGGATTACTTGGTTCGTGTGATAGAATAAAATGTTAGAATTTTATGGTGTTTGAATTAGTTATCTATTGCTCTGTAACAAATTTAGCGGCTTAAAACAACAAACCTTATCTCACAGTTTCTGTGGGTCAGGATTCTGTGCAGTTTACCTTGGGTTCACTGGCTTGGGCTCTCACCAGGCAGTGAAGGTGTTGGTGGCAGCTGTGATCATCCCAAGGCAGGAATAGGGAGAGAAATCCATCTCGGAAGCCTTGCCGTTGGCAGGATCCCATCCCTCCAGAAGGGCTTGTTGGACTGGGCTCCATATCTAGATGGCCATTGTCGGAGGCCTTTACAACCCTTTGGGCCCCCCATGGGGTTTTGGGGGGGGGCCCCCCCCCCTCTTTTCCATTAGGCCCACCTCCATTCACCCTGGCAAACCTGGCTCCATCCAGAGGGGAGTCAAATGAAAAGCAAAGAGGAAGGGTGACCAGGGCAGGCCATCCCATAGCCTCCTTTGTAGCCTCCCTCAGGATGATGTTATTACTTTTTGCCCTGGTATCTCTTTGTTAGAAGTGAGCACTAGTCCAGGAAGGTTGGGGGAAATTTACAAAGGGCCATGAATGGGCAGGAAGTGACAATTGAATCCAGGGGGCCCAATTTAGAGGCCTGCCACCAGTGTTTGAAGAAATTGGGTTGACCTTCTTATGAGCTGTAAGCCAACAGAAAACAGTGGCTTGCAAGGGATGCCCCTTGTCCCCAGAAGTCCAAGCTCCCCACTTGGGTTTTAAATGTGTTTACCTTTCCCCCCAAACACATTTTTTGTTTAAAATCCATGGTCCATGCTTGCCATTTAGTTGGTGTGGTTAATTGCTATTTGGGGTTAGTCCTTAAAAACTAATAATGTTTTTAAACAATAGGTGGTCCCTTCCTGTGGGTTTAAAACCAGGGATCCTGTTTCAATTTTCCCTTCCACAAATATGGTTTGTGGGAAACCTCTGGGATACCAAATCTGACATCAAGTGGTCTGGGAAATGTCTAGATGAACTAAAGAAACAACCAATTCCTGTGAAGGGAAAGAAGCCCAAGCATTTTCCTCTTTTCCCTCATTGAACATTATATTTAGGAAATTAAATGGTGTTGAAGAGATTAAACGATAAAAAAAACAGATTAAAGATATAAATCTTAGAGGAGTAAAAGTCTGGGTATTTTAAGCCCTCCAAATCCTTACTTACTATCTGGGATTTCTCCTTTTATTATTTCCCACATGTATAACCCTCAGTTTTTAGATTAGGAATTCCCAGCGATCGCTCTTTTTTCCTGAATTCGAACCATTTTAAGCCAAGCCAAGCATTTTTGAAAGTAGAGGACCCACTACTCAAGGGTTGGGTGAAGTAGTGGAAAAAGACCAGGGGTGGGAAGTGGAAGCAGAGAATGGGGGAAGAATGACAGGCAAGAAAAACTAGTGTGGAGGGAAATTGCCGTTTCTTTCAAGGTCCCCCTGTAAGTCTGCCAGTAAAAAGGGGGGGGGTCAAAAGATATTCCCAAATAGAAAGTTTTGTTTTTTGTTTTTTAGAAATTATAAAGATGTAACTTCCCCATGTTTGGAAAAAAATTTTAAAAACTTTTTTTTTTTTAAATCTAAAACTCATAAGCAACCTTCAATAATTCTCCATAATTACCTGGAGAAAATTATAAAAGTAAAACAGAAAAGAAAAAAGAAAAATTCCAAGGTCCTCCCCATAAAATTTTCCTCCTACCTAATAAACCACTATTGGGAACAGTTGGGACCATCATGGCCCATTTTTTACCAGTGTAATATTTCTGTTTAGTAAAAATACATAAAACCCCCTTATGCAATATGTTTATAGTTGGAAGGTCCATATCTCTAAAGCCTTTATATATATATATATTAGGAGATGGAGTCTGCTCTGTCACCCAGGCTGGAGTGGCAGTGGTGCAATCTCCGACTCCACCTTGCAAAGCTCCCGCCTCCCCAGGTTCCCACACCATTCCCTCTCCTGGCCCTCAGCCCCCCAGTACTGGACTGCAGTGGCACCCCACCATAACCTGGCCTATTTTTTGGATTTTTAATGGAGAATGGGGGGTTTTTCACATGGTTAGCCAGGATGGGGGGGGTCCTCTACTCCCTGACCTCGTGATCTTGCCCCTTGGGCCTCCCAAAGTGCTGGGAAATTTATAGACCCATGAGCCACTGGCACCTGGCTTTTATATTCTTTTAAAAGTATTTACTGTATTTTCCCATGATGTCATAGTCTTTATAGAAAATAACAATCATTATTTTCAGTTGACGTGATTGTTTACCTAAAATATCCAAAGGAACCAACTGAAAAAAACAATTTTAAGATTACTGGTTAAAAGCTCTTTTATATAAAATCATTAGCCTTCCCCAATGTTGGCTATAATCACATAGAAGATATAGTGATGAAGTATTTTTTCATGTATTTCAGCAAAAATTAAATATCTAGGAATAAACTTAGATGTGCAGGACTTTTATCAAGGACATGATAAAATTTTGCTGAGTAGAATGAAAGATTTGCATTCTATGTTCCTGGATGAGCAGATTTCATGTTATAAATATGTTAGTTATCAACATGTCTTCATATTAATTTATAAATGTAATTTCTGCTGGGCACAGTGGCTCATACCTGTAATCCCAAAAGTTTGGGAAGCTGAGGTGAGTAGATGACAATTAGCTGGGTGTCTGTGGCACACACCTGTAGTTGCAACTACTCCTGAGGTTGAGGCAGGAGGATCACTTGAGCCTGGGAGGCAGAGGTTGAAGTGAGCTGAGATCATGCCTCTGAACTCCAGCCTAGGTGACAGAGTGAGACTCTGTCTCAAAAAAAAAAAGTGTGTGTGTGTATATATATATATTTTATATTTTATATCTATTCATATATATATAAACTGTATGTGTATATATATATACACACACACAATTTACAAATTCCAGCAGATTTATTTTTGGCACTTGACAAAATGACTCTAAAGTTTGTTTAGAAGAGTAAATAATAAAAAATAATAAAGTATAGACTCTTTCAATCAGATATTAAATAAAATATTGTAGACTAGCCCTGGGCCAGACAGATAAAGGCAATGGAAGTTTAGAACCAGAGTCTAATGAGAATGCAAATGAGAATTTAGTGTAAGGAAAAGGTGGTATTTTAACTTAACAGTGAAAGGATAGATTATTCTGTAAATAGTTTTATGAGAACTGACCATTTGAGGAAGTTTGAGTCTTAACTCCAATTTTTGTCAAAATAAGTTATAGTTGGTTTAAACACATCTATTCTTAAAAATTAGAACAGAAGAACATCGGTTTGAAGATATTTTAAGAGTTAAGCCTGAGACTGGGCACAGTGGTTCATGCCTGTAATCCCAGCACTTTGTGAGGCCAAGGTGGGAGGATTGCTTGAGCCCAGGAGTTTGAGATCAGCCTGAGCAATATAGCAAGACTCTCTCTCTATAGATAGATAGATAGATAGATAGATAGATAGATAGATAGATAGACAGACAGATAGATAGATAGATAGATAGATAGATAGATAGATAGATATACATATAAATACATATACAAATACAAAAAAAAAGGTTAAGTTTTGTATGGAGAGCCATGAAGATAAGATGTCAAAATTAAAGGCTTGATGGACACATGTTTACATTTCCAGCAAGGGGGTTGATGGGAAAGAATGATAGACTTAACTCCATTACTGCTACCTAATTTTAGGGAGCTGCTTCTGAACATCTAAAGATAGCAGTTTTATAATAGCAGAAATGACTTATTTTTCAGTGTCTAAAACATTACATAACATACATATATACATACTTACATAAATATGTTCGTAAAATTAATGAAGTCGGGTATAAAATTGGGCCTAGTGTTTAAAAAAGTAAATATATTTACATGAAGGAGAAAACAACTCACCACCCACTCTTACAGCCTCTGCCAGTTTACCATAGCGTAGTTTCTTGAGAGAATAAGCTACATGTCTTCACCTTTTTTCACTGAGCTCATTATAATCTGGATTCTGCCTTCATCGTTGCGCTAAAATTTATCTCCTAGTTGCCAAATCCAGTGGCTCCCCTCTTAGTCCCCAAATTGACCCCTCTGCAGTATTTTGATGCTGTTGATTGTTCCCTTGTTGAAGCATTCCTCCATTCTTAATGTCCACCAATAAAGAGCTGGTTAAATAAAAATTATAGTGTACAGTTTTATAATAGAGTATTCTGTTGTAGACCAAAAAAATGCAGGCAGTCTTTCCATAAGAGCATGTGCAAACTTCTAAGATATATTAAGTAAAAAAGTGAGGCATAAAATATTGTATATAATCGGACCCCTTTAGTATACAGTGTAAAAAAATCTATGTCTGTGCTTGTTTATACTTACTTTTTTCTCCCCTGGTGGATATAGGAAAATGAATAGTAGAACACAATTAAAAAAAAAAAAAAAAAACTGTGTGGCTTCTGTGCCAGGACCTGTTATAATTGGGTATAAAAGATAAAAAGGCATGTCCATGTCCTCTGGGAAGGGACATGATAATTGAATGGGACTTCTATCAGATTCTTTTCTCCTGTTTTGATCTTATCACCCTGCCTTGGTCTCCTCCAATCTCTTCTTCCTTGGCCTACTTCTTTCTTCTATTCTCATTCTGTGCTTCCTCTGAGTAATCTTTGACTCCCATTACTTAAGTCATGACCTGTGTTCCAGGGATTCCTAAATCCGTATTCATCTCCAGAGTTTCAAGCCCATATATCTGTCTGTATATCATATATGTTAGGAATCTCACTTGGAGTAACATGGGTGTTCAAAATGATGATATTTAAATTTTCATGTATCCACTTCCTAGCACTGTATCAGCCCCATCATGTGTTCCATCAATAATTCTCCTTGTCATTGTGAGTGGGACAAAATGAAATAATCAAACTAGTCACCCATGCCCAAACCTGGGAACTGCTAGCATTCTTTTATATACTACTGTTCTCTGACCGCCCCCCTCCCCCCGAAACTAGTAAATTTCTAAGACCTGCCCTTCTGAATGTCTCTTACTATTTTCCCTGTGATCTCAGTTTCTTCCTCCCTTGCCTCAAATGCTTTTTGTGTTTGTGTGGTGGGGGAAGAGAGTAAAATTGAAATTCATGGAAAATGTACTACCCTGTCTGTCTTTCTCT
>NW_016807971.1:659052-662394 GCF_001698545.2 Rhinopithecus bieti
TCTTTCTTTCTTTCTTTTTTCCTTTCTTCCTTTCTTCCTTTTTCTTTCTTTCAATGAACTCTCACTCTCGTCCTCCAGGCTGCAGTGCAATGGTGCAATCTCGGCTTACTGCAACCTCCACCTCCCAGGTTCAAGCAATTCTCCTGGCTCAGCCTCCTGAGTAGCTGGGATTACAGACACCTGCCACCATGCCCAGCTAATTTTTATATTTTTAGTAGAGATGGGGTTTCACCATGTTGGTCAGGCTGGTCTCGAGCTCCTGACCTCAGATGATCTGCCTGTCTCAGCCTCCCAAATTGCTGGGATTACAGGTGTGAGCCACCGTGCCCGGCCACTACCCTGTCTTTCTTGTTGCTTGGTATGACTCCACTACCCTGCTGCCTCTCTCCCCCTGCAGTGGGATAATTTAGGAATCAGAGAGACTGAGGGGTTGAGGAGGATATATATTATTATTTAGGTGCCCTGGCCCAGTCAGATTAACATCTAAAGGACTGAGCCCTGAACAAAGAGTCAGGTTACCTTTTAAGCATTTTGTGGGGTGGGGGAGATCTATACAGGGGGAAGCATATTACAGAAGCAAGAAACAAAGATAGTTTTTCAATTGAGACATACATTACATTATTTATTACTTTTCAAGGAAAAACATGTTTTACAACTTGAGTTTATCTGTCTAGTGATCTTTCTCTAGTTGTCAACTGCACAACTAGAGAAACAGCGTCTTCACAATGCCTGGGAAAGGAGGAGAGATAAGGCTCACTAGCCTCAGAAAGACAGGCAGTTAATTTTAAAGTACTCCACCTCTTTTCTTTCTTAGGGGAATTCGGTTTTGTTTTGTTTTTTTACATTCAACTGAGTTTTTGCTTACACATTCTTTAATTTCTTTTAATTCCTGTTTCACCGCAGCCCTCCTGTAGCCCCTTCTGTGCCAGAGGTCAGAGTGTCCAGGTCTGTGTCCAGATCGCCCTGCCTCATCTTCTTTATGTATTTAGCACAAAATAGAGCACATTAGGTGCATAACAAATCCACACTGGGGCTTAGCTTCCTTTTAAGCATGAGGATTTTTGGTGGATCCTAATTTATGGTTCAACTTTCCTGTTTCCACTTTCTTCATTGTTCACTTTGGGAAGGCTTATTCTTTGCTTCGTTAACCCATTCTAATCCTGTGTCTTCTTTTTTTGTCCTTTGTAAACCTGCTTCTTTCTCTTCATCTCTCTTCTTGGTCAGAGACACCCAGAAAATTGTTCCTGACCAAGTGAAGTGAGTTGCCTTATTAGATCCCATTTGAGTCACCTTATACATTGGAAAACATTTTAAACAATGAAAACCACACTTGTGGACATAGTTTACCTTGCTTACTTCCTTAAAGTAAATGTGCTTACAACACAATTTGGACTTAAACATGGAAATTTAGTTATTCTTTGCAGTTTCCTAGTGAATTATTATTTTTTAGACAGACAAGAGCCTACTAAGTATCAAATGTTTTACAGTTTTCATTTAATCTTTATCATTCTGGGAAAGTTTTCATTTCTTTGTCTTACAGATCAGTAGACTCAAACTCAAGGAATTAGATGTGATATCCAAGGTCATCTAGATTTCCAGGCTCTGTCTGCTGGATTACATTTGCTTTTGTAGTTTTAACTGACTATGACTGGAATATATAATTTTATAATCCATGTGTAACAACACTGCCGGTGTGTGATTTTTTTCTTTTCTTTTTTTTTCTTTTCTTTTGGTAGCCTCATTAATGCATTAATGTTCTCTTGTTTGAAATTGTAAGTTTCTAGGAAAACAAGGTAGCAATGAGAAATTGGACAATATCTGGAACTCCCTAGGATCCTCTGCCTTTGTTTTTGTCATTCTGTCAGGTATCAGTTGTAGTGATTATACCCCAAGCCATAGTGACTTTCTTAAACTAGAGCCTCCTGAAAATATTTTAAAGAGGTTTTTTTTTATAAATCTGTAAGCTGTAGGTGAGTAATAAGAAACTTTTTTATTTCCTACTGGATTGATTACAGTAGTCAGAACATTATTGATGTCTTCTAAGGGCTCTTTAACATAATGCTTATTTACTGAAAAGTGTTTTGTAGCTTCATCAGCAACTGAAGTGCTGGATATGTGGACTCTGCAGATTAGATAACCTTCCCAAGCACCTGGATGTTGAGATGCCAGATCAACCACTACCCATGGGTCAGGTAAAAATTCTCTAGTGTTCAAGAGTGAAAATAAATTGTCTCAAACAAAAGTCAAACTAGGATGATTTTTTAAAATTATTCAACTTATTTATAAGTTAGTTTTCTGTTCCTATTGAATTGTTTTGTTTATTCTGTTTTAGATACTAAAATAAGCTTTTCATTCTTTGGAGCTGCTAGCATTTAGTATGACAGGAAAAAAATTGCCCTTTTCCCTAACACCAGCTTTTTGTTGTTAATATTCCTGGTGTCCATAAATGTTCTTGCTTCTTTCATTGTTTGTCTTTGTTCATTGAATTACCTTCACCTAGAAATGCCATCTCCTTAAGTCTGTCTATGCTTCTTAAGGACTCGCCCAAATGTTATCTCCTGCAAGCAACAGAAATCTCCACTAGCTCACCACTACCCCTAACTTCTTCCTGGATTTATCTATTTAGGTATCAGTTATTGACTTTTTAGTATAAGACATGAGAATTTAGCTCTTATACCACCTACTTTTCCTTCCTCAAATATTATCTTTAGTCATATAAGTTATCAGTAATTATCATTAGGACTTTATAAAGCCAAGTTTTCTAGAATATTTAGGGTAGGATATTTGTTTTCTTGGTGCTGCTTTTTGTTTTGCAGTGTCTTCCTCATAATAGTAATTTTTAAATAAAAAATTCTGTTGTAGCCCTTTCTGTGGGATCTCCTTCTTTTCCAAAGTCTTTGGCTCCTCTGTGCCCATTTTGGCAGATTGTTCTTTGGGTTGGCTGTGCATATGTCATCTTGAGGTTTTTCTCATCTGCTCTCCTAGAGTAGATCCATAGTTTCCTGGATCCCATGTCATCTTTCTTGGCTTTCCCTTTGTCATTTTACCTGACTGTGTCCTCAAGTAAAACCCAAAGGAAGCATGGGGTGGTATATTTTCTGATCTCTAGTTTCTGAAAAAATACAATCCAGTGTTTGGGTTTTGGAGCCAGTCTGAGATAGGTTTGAATCTTGGTTCTACTGCTTATTAGCTGTATGCCCTTGGGCTGATTCCCTAATTGCTCTATGCATCAATTTTCCATTTGCAAAATGGGGGAACCAGTAATAGCATTAGTACCTATGTTTCTAGGGAGCTATGAGGATTAAATGAGTTGGTACATGTAAACCATTTAGAACAGTGCCT
>NW_016807972.1:0-214 GCF_001698545.2 Rhinopithecus bieti
CTTTTTTTTTTGAATCTGAGAAGGGATATTTTGGATTGCATTGAAGCGAAGAGTGACAAAGGAAATATCCTCAGATAAAAACTAGAAAGAAGCCTTCTGAGTAACTTCTTTGTTTGTGTGAATACATCTCACAGAATTACAGTGCTATTTTCTTTTCTTTTTTTTTATTTATTTATTTACTTGTTTTTAATTTTCTTTTTTTTTTTTGCTATTT
>NW_016807973.1:0-214 GCF_001698545.2 Rhinopithecus bieti
TGAGCCGAGATTGTAGCACTGCACTCCAGCCTGGGCGACAGAGGGAGACTCTGTCTCAAGAAAGAGAGAGAAAGAGAGAAAGGGAAGGAAGGAAGGAAGGAAGGAAGGAAGGAAGGAAGGAAGGAAAGAGAAAGAAAGAAAGAGAGAGAGAAAGAAAGAGAGAGAAAGAGAGAGAAAGGAAAGAAAGAAGGAAGGAAGGAAGGAAGGAAGGAAG
>NW_016807974.1:0-1683 GCF_001698545.2 Rhinopithecus bieti
TGTGATTATATGCATTCTCTGAAGTTGCTGAATGTCCTTGAAGAATACATCACAGACGAGCAGAAAGAGGAAGAAGAAGAAGAGGGAGAAGAAGAAGAACTAATTGTTGGTATCAGGCTTAGCTTTATGTTTAACCTGTTGTATCAATGTCTCAGGGAGAAATAGTTCATGCAGAAATTCAGCAAAGAAGGAAGAGAGCATGAGCCCAGAGAGGGGCCCGTTAGTGGACTCATGTACCAGGGGAATATAATTGCCATGCAGCATTAGGGGTCCAACTGAAGTCAGCATCATAACGATGAAGAAGTTGAAGTGAGCCCAGTTGGAGTATTTGTGTAAGAGCAGCTGTAGGGTTGGAATTTCCTGGGTTGGGGTGTAGCCGAGCAGATTGACAGAGGGAGAGTTGGGCAGGGAATAGATGCAGGGATGGGGATATGATGACTGGCTGTGGAATTTCAGCTGGGACTGAGTTACCTGAGCACATGGGGTGGGCAATGGGCAGTAAACAGTGCTCCATTCAGTGGGTGTCAGGTCCCGACAGACTCCTGAGCTGTAGTACTGAAGTGAGTGACCTACAATGGCAGGGAGGCAGTGGCTGTATTTTGGGAAGATGGAGAAACCGCTGACTACAGTGGTTCAAGGGCTGGGACTATGCAGCCACACTGCTTGGGATCCAACTCCAGCTTGACCATTGCTAGCTCGGAAACCATGGAAAATTATTTATCTCTGTGCTAGCTCGGAAACCATGGGCAAATTACTTATCTCAGCTTACCATTGCTAGCTCAGAAACCATGGGCAAATTATTTATCTTATCTACGAAAGGAGACATGGTAAGAGTACCTACGTCAGAGTTGTTTGGAGGATCAAAAGGTTTCTATGTAATGGGTTTATTTAAGTTTTCAGGATGTGATCTGACCCATGGTTGCTCTTTATCATTCCTATTATTAATATTACGTAGGTGTTGCAGTCATTGGGAATGACAAAATCTGAGGGATGACTGTGTGAGTGAGTGCCACGTAGAGGAGAGGAGAACACTGTTGTTGGAGATTAGGTCAAGGTGCAGAAAGGCCATCATTATTGGGTGGTTCATCTATGTGCATACTGAAATGACCAAGATTTAATACATGCTTAAAATCCTAGAAAGAGTGTTTCTTAGTTAATTTCTGTATAGATCTTACCTATCTGTGGTCAACAAATTATAGGAAGGTTCACCAAATACTCTTCATTGGAAATCAAGAAATTAGGACATACGTGTTGAATATGTAAAAGTAAGAAAATTATTTACTTAATGACTGATGAAAAGGTTAATACATCATTTTAGCATGTGATTGGTGAACACAATTGTTTAAAATTGGTCCTAAATGTTGTCTAAAAGAAAATGTTCAGAAGCATTGATTTAAAGAGTATTCCTTTAAAGCTAATGGAGAATTGTGTTTTGTAAGTATTAAAATTTACCCAATTTTATCATTATTTTGTTGTGGGATTCTAGAAAATATTTCAAGAACAACAGAAGAGGTGGCAGCAATATAGAAGTGTTAGGAGAGAGAGGCTGAAAGAGATGAAGCTGCTACGTGACCAATTCTTAAAGGTTTGTTCTATTTGGTAACATAATACATTATAAAATACAACACGTGCATAATAGAAGAAAGTCTGCTTGTTTTGAATGTATGGAAAGACATTTTGGTT
>NW_016807974.1:4917-7812 GCF_001698545.2 Rhinopithecus bieti
GCCTGGCCAACATGGTGAAACCCCATCTCTACTAAAAATACAAAAATTAGCCAGGCATGGTGGCATGCACCTGTAGTCCCAGCTACTCAGGAGGCTGAGGCAGGAGAATCGCTTGAACCCCGGAGTCGGAGGTTGCAGTGAGCCAAGACTGTGCCACTGCACTCCAGCCTGGGCAACAAGAGCAAGACTCTTTCTCAGAAAACAAGAAGACGATGACAAAAGCTATCCTTTCTATGCATTCTTTTGTATTTACTCATTAGGATAAAGAGGCAATTCCAATGAAAGTAGGAATTCAAAAAATAGATACATTTTATGGCCTTATCAAAATTATTAAAAATACATTAACATTTGTGTTCTTGAAAAAATTAAACTACTATAAATAATTAAGGCAACTGAGCAAGATATATTAATATCAGTGCTGAGCTACTGCTTTGTGGGCATGTCATTTCCACAGACATCAAAATACCATTTAGTTTGTTTTGGTCCATCATTCAATGATACCTCCTCTTAGCATTGATTGAAAGTATTTTGTTAACATTTATGTATGCTTACAATTATTTCACATCTGTGGCAAGGTAAATTATGTAGAATGCTTTGTTTTTCCAGTTTAATATTCATGGATTATGTGGAAGTTTAAATCTACCTGCATCTAAAACTTGAATGATGAATTCACCTACCTTTCATTTTCTGAATGTGCAATTTTCACATGTAACAACATATAACAACATGTTTAAAAGATATTTTGCATGCAAAACATGTTTAAAAGATGTACACGTTTTGCATGTAAAAGGAATTTTACATGTAACAACATGTAAAAAAATGTTCATTTGGAAACACTTTATTTAGTAAATATGAAATTCAGAATATATTTGGAGTAAGTCAGTTAAATGTATTCTTTTGCTGAGTTTCTGAAATTCCATTCATGAATTGTTCAAAACACAATACCCTCACTGGGACGAGAGGAGCGACTTCCTCTCATTTTCCTTGTGCTTTTATGTTAATTGGCCCCTATATACCACTCATCTTTTCTGGGTTTTCCAAGTTTAAGAAAAAAAAACAATTTCATTCAGATTGTGTTTTTCTGCCTGCAGTCACTTATACAGCTATAAGTGAGTCCCTATGGGGAGCATTTAATTCCTAAAGTTTGCATTTTCATAAAGGATTTTCCTTTTCCCAAAGCGTGTGTTGGTACTACTAAGTACTATTAAGTACTACTTCAAGTTTATAAGAAGATCCTTGTTTGAGATTTCTTTCAGTAGTTACAGAGGCAAAGTAAGCACTGCAGAGGTCCATGTGCGAGTTCTGTTGTACATACTGGGTTATCTGACTACTATTTACTCTATAGTGGAAGGACAAGAAAGAGGCCACAAGGTACTTAATGATGGAGCAGTTGATATTTATGCCACCCCTTACTACCTCAAATGAGTAACTGTGTACTTGAAGTCGTATTATTTTTGGAGACCAGGTGTCGCTCTGGCCCAGCCAGAGTGGTATGATCATAGCTCACTGCAACCTTGACCTTCTGGGCTCAAGGGATCCTCTCACCTCAGCCTTCAGAGAGGCTGGTACCACAGGTGTGTGCACCACACCCAACTTATATATATGTATTATATATATATAATATATAGTATAATCATATAATGTATAATACAAATTATATATATACACACACACACACACACACTTTTTTCTTTCTAGACATGCAGTCTCCCTGTGTTGCCCAGGCCAATCTCAAATTCCTGGCTTCAAGTCATATTTCCACCTCAGCCTTCCAAATTGCTATGATTACAGGCATGAGCCACTGAGCCTGGCTGCATTATCTCACTTTTATATGGAATCTAAAACAGCTGAACTCACAGAAACAGAGAATAGAATGATGGTTACCAGGAGCTGGGGGAGGTGGAAGGTTGGGAATATGTTGGCCAAAGGGTACAAGATTTCAGTTAGACAGGAGGAGTAAGTTCAAGAGCTCTATTGTAAAACACTGTGTCAACAGATAATGATAATACTGGATTTTTAAAGATTGCGAAGAGGGTAGATTTTAAGAGTTCTCACCACAAAGAAAATTATACTTAAGTGAAGTAATGCAAATGTCAACTAGCTTGACATAGTTATTTCACAATATATACATATTTCAAAGCAACCTATTGTAGACAGTATATACCATTTAAACTTGTCAAAATAAGTTAGTGAAATGTTTATAATTAAAAGTAAAAACATACACTTATTGCCCTGCAGTTCTGCAGTTTCATGTAAAGCATGGAATGAGTGTCTTTGGGTTAAAAATCAAGATGGCAGTGGGGCAGTGTCCCTTCTGAGGGTTGTAGGGGAGGACCTGTTTTCTTGCAATTTTTGGATTCTGAAAGCTCCCTCCATTCCTTGTGTCATGGCCTCTTTCTTCGTCTTAAAAGCCAGGATTTTTGGGGTCAGATCCTTCTCATGTGGCTGTCTGGTTCCTTCCTCCTGCCTTTCTCACACTTAGAAAGACCCTTGGGATTCCACTGGATTCCCCTAGAGATAACCCAGGATAATATCCATGTTTCAGGTCAGCTGATCGGTACCTGTCATTAGCACCTTCCAGTTCATTTCCTCCCTTGCCTTGTCGTCTCACATGTTCACAGGTTCCAGGGATGAGTTCCTGGACATCTTTGGAGGGTACTTATTTTGCCTACCAAATACACCCTTTCTTTAAATGCACCTCATCTTAAAAATGGCATTGTTTTAGGTGGGCACAGTAGCTCATGCCTGCAATCCCGGCGCTTTGGGAGGCATGGGTGGGAGAATCACCTGAGGCCAGGAGTTTGAGACCACCCTGGCCAATATAGCAAGATCTCGTCTCTACAAAATAATTTTTTAAATGGCACCATTATAAAGAGGGAGGTAGGATGGATTCCA
>NW_016807974.1:10152-17380 GCF_001698545.2 Rhinopithecus bieti
TTTTTTTTTTTTTTTTTTTTTTAGGAACATTAGTTAAAATGTACTAAACAGCTCCAGGCAACTTCTCCAGAATGATAGACATTACCCTATGGACATATATGAAAAATGTATATATATATATAGCATATATACAGCTTTCTTGATTAGTGTATTCACTTTACGTTGTACTTTTTTTTCAACAAATGGCTATAAAAGCCTGGTTATAATACAATTTCTATAGGCACTAAAACAAACAAATAGTCGCATCCCTATTTGTGTTCAGAATTTGAAAGTTGTTATATTGGGGTCATTTTAAACCATGTTTCCATCTCTTTTTCTGAATTTGACTTCGTAATGCTTTTTTATTTTTTAAAATTTATTTTTATTTATTTTAATTTTATTTCCATGGGTTATTGAGGAGCAGGTGGTGTTTGGTCACATGAGTAAGTTCTTTAGTGGTGATTTGTGAGATTTTGGTGCACACATCACTCGAGCAGTATACACTGAACCAATTTGTAGTCTTTTATCCCTCACCCGCTTCTCACCCTTTCCTCCTGAGTCCCCAAAGTCCATTGTGTCATTCTTATGCCTTTGCATCCTCATAGCTTAGCTCCCACTTAGGAATGAGAACATAACAATGTTTGGTTTTCAATTCCTGAGTTACTTCACTTAAAATAATAGTCTCCAGTCTCATCCAGGTCACTAGGAAAGCCATTAATTCATTCTTTTTTATGACTGCATAGTTTTTTATCTCATATATATGATAAATATATATCTGATATATATTTGATAAATCTGATATATATGATAAATATATATGAAAAATATGATATATATTACAGTTTCTTTGTCCACTCATTGACTAATGGGCATTTGGGTTGGTTCCATGTTTTTGCAATTGAGAATTGTGCTGCTGCAAACATGCTCGTGCAAGTATCTTTTTCGTATAATGACTTCTTTTCCTCTGGGTAGATACCCGGTAGTGGGATTGCTGGATCAAATGGTAGTTCTGACATCCTCCCACCGCCCGCGCACCTCCACGCCGCAGTCCCGGCTCTGCGGCTCACCCTCTGCTGCGCTAGGCCCCCGCGGGTGCTCGGCCCGGCGCCCCTCCGCCTCCTCCCTGGCGGCCCTAGTCCTAGCCCTCCTGCTGCCCCTGGAGCTGAGCCTGGCAAATGCCCTTGCACCTGGGACTCCTGCTCAGAATCTCCCCGAGAATCACATCGACCTCCCTGGCCCAGCACTGTGGTCGCCTCAGGCCAGCCACCACCGCCAGCGCGGCCCAGGCAAGGAGTGGGGCTCACGCCTGCCCAGGGAGGCCCAGGATGGGGCTGTGGTCACCGCCACCAGGCAGGCTTCCAGGCTGCCAGTGTCTGAGGGGCCGCTGCCTAAGCAGAGTCCTGCAGGGCCTGCTGCGGGTCAAGGACCTGTGCCTGGGGCTCGAGTTGCCCTACCCCAAGAAGCAGAATCGGTCTCCAGGGTGGGAGAGGGCCAGGAAACGCAGCAGGGAGCACAAGAGACGCAGGGACAGGCTGAGGCTGCACCGAGGCCGAGACTTGGTCCGAGGTCCCAGCTCCCTGATGAAGGCGGAGCTCTCCGAAGCCAAGGAGCTGGATGCGGCCATGGAGCAATATTCCGCCAGTCGGGCCCCCACCATGCTCTTCCTCACCACCTTTGAGGCAGCACCTGCCACAGAAGAGTCCCTGATCCTGCCCATCACCTCCCTGCGGCCCCAGGCACAGCGCAGGCCTGACGGGGAGGTGATACACACGTTGGACATGGCCTTGTTCGACTGGACCGATTATGAAAACTTAAAACCTGATAGTGGGCCCTCTGCAAAGAAGAAAGAAAAACCAGGGTAAACTCTCCAGTGACAGTAACGAAACATCAGCCGAAGCGGAACCGTGCGACCATCACCAAGACTGCCTGGCAGGGCTGCGCTGCTATGCCAGATTCCACCGGAACCCCACGTCACACAGAGGAAGGGGCGCTGCCTGGAGACCGAGACGGCCAAAGGCGACCAGGGATCCTTCATCAACGTCTAGCCGCTCCGCGGGACTGGGGATGAGCCCGGGAGGTTTGCACGAGATTTGTTTATATTTGTTTTGTTTTGTTTTGTTTTGTTTTGTTTTGTTTTGTTTTGAGACGGAGTCTCGCCCTGTGGCCCAGGTTGGAGTGTAGTGGCGCGATCTCAGCTCACTGCAAGCTCCGCCTCCCGGGTTCCCAATCGCTCACTGCAAGCTCCGCCTCCCGGGTTCCCGCCATTCTCCCGCCTCAGCCTCCGAGTAGCTGGGACTACAGGCGCCGCCGCCAGGCCCGGCTAGTTTTTTCTTTTCTTTTCTTTTTTTTTTTTTTTGTATTTTTAGTAGAGACGGGGTTTCACCGTGTTAGCCAGGATGGTCTTGATCTCCTGACCTCGTGATCCACCCGCCTCGGCCTCCCAAAGTGCTGGGATTACAGGCTTGAGCCACCGCGCCCGGCCGAGATTTGTTTATAACTAGCAGTGGGAGATTAAGTGGGGGACCAGATGGCCGAGGCTGTAGGCTCAGGCCCAGGACTCTCAACCCCGGGAGGGGAGCTACTAGGTAAGCGAGCTGGGTGGGTACCCAGGAGCCGGCCGGCATCACCTGTGCACTCACAGTCCGGACCCACACAGCCCGGTGTCCAGCTCTCCGCGATGGCAATACCGAGATTGCCCTCTACTGTCCGACTGCAGCACTACAACAGCTTCAAGTTCAAAACCAAGAGGCTTTTTTGAGAGTGGAAAAGAAATTTAAACTTCCCGAAAAAAGGTCCACGGGCTGGAGATAAATATGGAACACTTCCTATGGACCAGGCACTATGCTCAGGGCTGGACTACCTTATCTCATTGAATTATCACAACGACCTTTTCAAGTAGGCATTATCACCATGCGACAGATAAGGACCCTGAGGCACACTGGAGTGATTTGGCTTGCCCAGAATCCCAGGTCAATGCTCTTCAAAACTTAACATGCGAAGAATCGCCTGGCGGTCTAGCTAAAATTGTACATCTGACTCAGTGGACTCTGCTCTTAACAAACTCCCAGGGCATGCGATGCTGCTGGCCCAGGGACCCCACTGAGAGGTCCGGGGAAGTACATGGCAGAGCAAGGACCTGAACCTGGGCCAAGGCTGTCCAGCTCCAAGATCCACGTTCCTGCCTCTCCACGACCAAAAATTTCTTCTAGATTCTCCAAGGCTTTTGGCAAGAGAGGCTTGCACCCTGGTACTACCTTTCTCTGTGGCTGGAATAACTTCACTGTTCTCTGCCTTCCCTGGACAACGGTGTATCATATTTAAAAACAAAACAAAATGCAGAAATAACCAAAAAAATGCTAGTTCTACTTTTAGCTCTTCAAGGAATCTCCACACTGTAATGCTCTTTTAAAACATGTGCTTTTTATTTCTTGCTTGTATTTTTTTGTATTTGGAAATTGATTTAGAAAGTGTATGTAATCCATAGAGACCCCAGCCCATTTTTAATGATTCATGTTACAAACACTCCAATAGCTGCCTGTGGATTCGGCATGGTAGGAAGTACAGGTGAAAGAAGACAAATAAGACAGAACTGGTATTCTGGAACTTGAGAAAATAAGGAACCCTGGCAATCACAATGCAGTGTGAGAAGTGTTATGAGAAACGCATTTGCGGGACCCCTCGGGGCACATGTCTGTCTCCTAGTGCAGCCCAGGAGGTATTGTCATGGAAGGCATCCCTCTTAAATCATCTCCCAGAGGATGGCATCTGATGAGGTAGGACGCATATTCCAGGCAAAGGAAGCAAATGCACTGGGTTATTAAAGTACAGCAAATAACTCCTGCACACTTCTGGGACAAGTATAAATTGGTACAAATCCCTGAGGAGAAATATTTGGTAACATCTGCCAATATTAAAATGTATTAATGATCAAATATGGGACCCAGCTCTCCCAGCTGTTCCATTTTTGAGAACGCTTCCTGCAGAGACACTTGGCACATGGGTGACGTGGCAGATGCACTGTTTTGTTCACAGCAGCCCTAAGCCTTCGCACAGAGTTGCAAACACCCTAGATCTTCCTCAGGAGAGGAAGGATTCAATAAAATACTGTGTGGTCAAATGGTGGGAATGCCACGACAGTCAAATGATAAGGAAGACTTTCTGAGATATGATGTTAGGTGAAAAAAGTGGGTTGTAAATGGGTGTGTATGATACACTATATATTATGTGAATAAGGGAAAATACATTTATGCCTTGTTTCTTGTAAATGTATAAAGTCATATCAACGTGTATGTAAGAAACTGACAAAAATATTTGTCTGTGTGTGGTGCTGTTATATGGGACTAGATACAGGACTCATTGGGGTGAAGAATGAGAGGGAGAAAGTGGTCTAAGAAACAGCTACAGACCTTCTCCAAGCTTCCGCAGTCATCGACTCGTGACCAGTTCCATTTCATCCCAACTCCTAGACCTTTCTGCCTGCCCCAGAGTAGAATATCTTGTGTATACACACACACACACACACATATATGTATATATTCATGTGCTTGACTTATGGCCCAAATGATCCATGCATAACAATTAAAGGTAAAATTTTTCTTTTAAATATGTACTTTGTCAAACCTTTGCAATAATTATGAAAGCCTTAAGTTATGAGTGGAGTAAATTAAGTTTGTTATTATTATCAAAGTCTCCTAGGCACAATTTTATTTTTATTATGACTTTTAACTCACAGAGATCTTTATGTGTCTTTTTACATTTTTAAATATACAGGGCCATTGAAGGCTTTCTTTTGATATTAAGTTTTAAATTTTTGTGTTACAATTAGAAAATTTCAGATTCTTTGAAATTTGAGAAGACACACTTTATGTCAAGTGGGTAACCAAGTTATAGAAAATTTTCTGGAACGCTTAAAAAGATTGTGTGTTCTCCAATTATTTGGTGTAGTTTTCTATATATGTCCATTATAAAGAGCTTATTAAACTATTAAATCTTTTATATTTATATTAGTTTGGTCTCTATGCCAGTCATAGACCATTCTCACAGCTGGTGAGATTATGCTGAATTATCCCAGTGTAATGGTGGATTTGTTCATTTCTATTTTTGTTCTGTTAATTTTTCTTTTATGTATATCATAGATATTAATGCCATTTAATTAAATGCGTGTAGATTTAAATTGTTATAGCTATCTGAGAACTTAACAGATTTTCTCATATGGATGACTGTTTTATCCAGAAGGATGACTTTAGCATTAATATTTAATTTATCTGATGTTGATACAGTTAAGCCTTTTTCTTTGGGTTAATATATATTTGGTCTTTTGTTTCCCATCTTCTTCTTTTCAAACCTTTTGTGTCTTTATCTTTTCATTATAGAGTTTAATCTGTTTGTATCCATTGTGTTTATGGATGCATTTCTATCATCTTATATTGTACTTTCTATTAGTATACTTGCTGTTCATATCACTTTTATTCTGTCTATCTTGTTTGTGTTTGTTTCATTTTAGCTTGAGTATTACCATTTTATTTTCTCCTTTATTTGTTCAGAAGTTATATCTTCTAATTTTATCCTTTTATTGGATATTATAGAAATGTTAAAATATGTATCTTTTGAAGTGTGCACACAAATAAAGTGGATAAGTAACCTGAGTCTTCTTCAGAACAATATAAAGACCACACAAAGTAGGCACATAGCTGTGGAGGGACAAAGGTGATGCTGTGGCACACAGACTGAGCACACAGAGCTGGGTCTCTTCCGCAATGATGTATGTCTGTGTGAAGGATGCCAAGGCACACTCTAAGATAATGTGTAGGGGGGGAGGCGCGTGTGTGAATGCGTGTGCACATGCACTCGCCTGTGTGCATGGACAGGAGTATGTGTTTATCTATCTATGTGCACCATTATTATTAATTCAAAAAGTGCATAGCTTTCATTTTCAAAGGAAGTTATGATGCAAAGAACATGACCTATACAGCAAATACCTTTGGTACATTTGGATAGACTTTTTAAGGTAGCATGTCATTTTTGTCATGAATTTAGCTGCTGTCTACATCCTGAAAAGCTAGAGTCAACTTTAAAACTTCCCCAGACTATACTGGGGAAGTTATACTATATACTATAGTATAGCATAAACAGATAAATCACCATAGAAGACGGATTAAACAGGCATATTTTCAGCGGGTGAATTGAACATGAAACCACTTTAAGTAGCAGAATTGGACCTGTGTGTTTAAAAGCACAAAAGGAACTGTGAAATATCTAAAATCCTATAGCTAAGAGAAATTTCACATGGAGAGACTGAGAAACTTCTGCAATAATTATGAAAGCTTTAAGTTATGAATGGAAAAAGACAGTGTTGCAGAGATTTCTATAGTAATCTCCAAAGATGAATCTATTGCCCACTGAAACTCAGGACAATAAGGAAGCAGAAAGTTATGGCAAGACTGGGCTAATTCTAATTCCATTGGCCATGCCTAGCTAAACATTTCATTAATTATTTTTTTTTTTCACTCTTTTGGTTATTTTATTTTATTTACTTATTTATTTTACTTTAAGTTCTGGGATACATGTGCTGAACGTGCAGGTTTGTTACATAGGGATACATGTGCCGTGGTGGTTTGCTGCACCTATCAACCCATCTTCTAGGTTTTAAGCCCCGCATATGTTAGGTATTTGTCCTAATGCTCTCTCTCCCTTTCCCCCCACCCCCTGATAGGCCCTCGTGTGTGATGTTCCCCTCCCTGTTTCCATTGTGTTTTCATTGTTCGCCTTCCACTTATAGTGAGAACATGCGGTGTTTGGTTTTCTGTTCCTGTGTTAGTTTGCTGAGGATGATCGTTTCCAGCTTCATCCATGTTCCTGCAAAGGACATAAACTCATTCTTTTTTATGGCTGCATAGTATTCCATGGTGTCTGTGTGCCACATTGTCTTTATCCAGTCTATCACTGGGGTCATTTGGGTTAGTTCCAAGTCTTTGCTATTGTAAATAGTGCTGCAATAAACATACGTGTGTGTGTGTCTTTATACTAGAATGATTTATAATCCTTTGGGTATATAACCAGTAATGGGATTGCTGGATCAAATGGTATTTCTGGTTCTAGATCCTTGGGGAATTGCCACACTGTTTTCCACAATAGTTGAACTAATTTACACTCTCATAAACAGTGTAAAAGCATTCCTATTTCTCTGCATCCTCGCCAGCATCTGTTGTTTCCAGACTTTTTAATGATTGCCATTTTAACTGGCGTGAGA
>NW_016807975.1:0-2677 GCF_001698545.2 Rhinopithecus bieti
GCCATCTGCTCCGCCCCGCCACATTTTCTTTATCCGTTTATCTTTAGTGGACATTTAGGTTGCTTCAAAATTTTGGCTATTGTGAATAGAGTTGCAATAAACATGGGAGTGCAGATATCTCTTCAATATACTGCTTTCCTTTCTTTTGGGTATATACCTAGCAGTGGGACTGCTAGATCACATGGTAGCTCTATTTTTAGTTTTTTGAGGAACTTCCAAACTGTTCTCTGTAGTGGTTGTACTAATTTACATTCCCACCAGTATTGTATGAGGGTTCCTCTTTCTCCATATCCTCGCTAGCATTTGTTATTGCCTGTTTTAGATATAAGTCATTTTAATTGGGGTAAGGGGACATTGTAGTTTTGATTTGCATTTCTCTGATGATCAGTGATATTAAGTACCTTTTCCTATACCCCTTTGCCATTTGTATGTCTTCTTTTGAGAAATGTCTACTCAGATTTTTTGCTCAATTTTTAATTGGATTACTAGACTTTTTTGTATAGAGTTGTTTGAGCTCCTTGTGTATCTGGTTATTAATCCCTTGTCAGATGGGTTGTTTGCAAATATTTTCTTCCATTCTGTGGGTTGTCTCTTTGCATTGTTGATTGTTTCCTCTGCTGTGCAGAAGCTTTTAAACTTGATGTGATCTCATTTGTTCATTTTTGCTTTGGTTGTCTGTGGTTGTGGGGTATTACTCAATAAATCTTTGCCAAATCCTATGCCCTAGAGAGTTTCCCCAATGTTTTCTTGTAGTAGTTTCGTAGCATGATGTCTTAGATTTAAGTCTTTAATTCATTTTGATATGATTTTTGTGTATTATGAGAGATAGGGTTCTAGGTGCATTCTTCTGCGTGTGGCTATCCAGTTTTCCTAGCACCATTTATTGAAGAGACTGTCCTTTCTCCACTTGTTCTTGGCACCTTTGCTGGAAATGAGTTCCCTTTAGATGTATAATTTTGTTTCTGGGTTCTCTACAATGTTCCATTGGTCTATGTGTCTGTTTTTATGCCAGCACTATGCTGTTTTGGTTACTACAGCTCTGTATTATAATTTGAAGTCAGGTAATGTGATTCCTCCAGTTTTGTTCCTTTTTCTCGGGATAGCTTTGGCTATTCTGGGTATTTTGTGGTTCCATATAAATTTTAGGATTACTTTTTCTATTTTTTTTTGAAGAATGTCATTAGTATTTTGATAAGGATTGCATTGAATCTGTAGATTGCTTTGGGTAGTATGAACATTTTAGCAGTATTGATTCTTCCAATCTATGAACATGGAATATCTTTCCATTTTTTTTGTGTGTGTGTGTCCTCTTTAATTTCTTTTATCAATATTTTATTGTTTTCATTGTAGATATCCTTCACTTCTTAGGTTAAGTTTATTCCTAAGTATTTTATTTTATATGTAGCTGTTGTAAATGGGATTACTTTCTTGATTTCTTTTTCAGATTGTTTGCTGCTGGCATATAGAAATGCTACTAATATTTGTGTGTTGATTTTGTATCCTGCAACTTACTGAATTTACTTCTCAGTTTTAATAGTTTTTTTCTGGAGCCTTTAGGTTTTCCAAATATAAAATCATATCATCTCCAAGGATAATTTGACTTTTCATTTCCAATTTGAATGCCCTTTATTTCTTCCTGTTGTCTGATTGCTCTAGCTAGGATTTCCAGTACTATGTTAAATAACAGTGGTGAAAGTGGGCATTGTTGTCATGTTCCAGATATAATAGGAAAGGCTTTCAGTTTTTTTCCATTCAGTAAGATACCATCTGTGGGTCTGTTGTATATGGTTTTTGTTATGTTGAGGTATGTTCCTTCCATACCCAGTTTTTGAGGGTTTGTATCATGAAGAGACGTTGAATTTTATAAAATGCTTTTTTAGCATCAGTTGAAATTATCCTATGGTTTTTGCCCTTCATTTTGTTGATATGATGTATCACATTGATTGATTTGCATATGTTGAACCATCTTTGCATCTCTAGGATAAATCTCACTTGGTCATAATAAACTTTTTAATGTGTTGTTGACTTTGGTTTGCTAGGATTTTGTGGAGGATTTTTGCATCAATGTTTATCAGGGATATTGTCCTTTAGTTTTCTTTTTCTTTTTTTTTTATGTGTCTTTATCTGGTTCTGGTATCACGGTAACACTGGGTTTATAGAATCAGTTTGGAAGCTTTTCTTTTTAATAGTTTGAGTAAGATTGGCATTCGTTCTTCTCTAAATGTTTGGTAAAAGTCAGCAGTGAAGACATTGGATCCTGGGATTTTTGTTGCTGGGAAAGAAAAAATTATTATTTTGGCTTCAGTCTCATTACTTGTTATAGATCTGTTGAAGTTTTGGATTTCTTTATGGTTTAATGTTGGTAGGTTTATATGTCTAGGAATTTATCAATTTCTTCTAGGTTTTTCAATTTATTGGCATATCGTTGTTCATAGTAGCTTCTAGTGATCTAATGATCATTATGGGTTCATGAAGGAGCCATGTTATCAAAGATTCAGGGCTATATTTTCTTTTATTATTATTATTATTATACTTTAAGTTCTAGGGTACATGTGCATAATGTGCAGGTTTGTTACATATGTATACTTGTGCCATGTTGGTGTGCTGCACCCATCAACTCGTCAGCACCCATCAACTCATCATTTACATCAGGTATAACTCCCAATGCAATCCCTCC
>NW_016807975.1:4561-18526 GCF_001698545.2 Rhinopithecus bieti
AAATTTAGATATTTGAACTTTCTAATCAATGTCACATAAAATGCTACAATTGGGTGCAGCACAGCAACATGGCACAGGTATACATATATAACAAACCTGCACATTGTGCACATGTACCCTAGAACTTAAAGTATAATAATAATAATAATAATAATAATAAAATAAATAAATAAAAGAGCACATGTACTTTAAATTAAACAAAATGTTACCAAGAAGGAATATTCTGATTATTTAGAACAAATGTACCTGACAAACATCAATTTCTGATTGTCTTATAAGTGCCTGAAATTATTAAAGCACCAGTTTCAAATAATAATATTCATGTTCACAAAATAGTATTGCTGACTTCTTTTGGTGAGCTCTACAGGACATTAGATTTCCTTCTTTTTTAATTAAAAATAAATATTTTGCTTCTTGTGCTGAAAAAAATTAATTAATTGTTCTCTGCTTACACTCCTATCAAAAAATAAAAATAAAAAAACCGTTAATGAATTGAAAAATGGTAACATCCGAAAGAAAATTTCCCCTTAATGGCCTCTGGAGTTAAAGTGGATGGGGTATATTACTGATAGCATCAAAAAATTTCTCTCATGAATCAGGTTACTGCCAAGAGTATCCCTTCCTCTTAGCTGTTAAAGTTGGCAGGGTATGTTCTTAAACAGGTACTAAAGATTCTGAGGGTGACTGCATATGCTTTACGTAAGAAGTCTAGTTGAAAGAATTTGCAGATAGTATGGAGATAGCATATTAGAAAAAAACCTTAAATGTATGGCATTTATTCTGTTTTATCTCATTGACATGTCTCTTAATCCATAAGTTTATTCCAGTCTCAATCCAGATGTGTTTTCTCTCTCAAATTTTCTGAAATTATTTTAAAAGTTTTATTCATATACCTGGATATATGCTCATTTTCTCAAAAGAAGAAAGCACAAACTAGCTTCTTCCTCAACGACATATTTATCTGTTCTCATTTACATGCCTGTGAGAGTTACCCAATCACCTAATTGTGTTGGTATTTCAAAGTCTGAGTATTGTTCACTTTTTTATTTATTTTTATAATTATAAGATATTTAAATTGTTTTTTGTCTGTCTGTTTGTTTGTTTTGAGATGGAGTCTTGCCCTGTCACCCAGGCTGGAATGCAGTGGTACAACCTCGGCTCACTGCAACCTCCACCTCCCAGGTTCACGCGATTCTCCTGTCTCAGCCTCCCGAGTAGCTGGAACTATAGGCGCACACCACCATGCCTGGCTAATTTTTTGTATTTTTAGTAGAGATGGGGTTTTGCCACATTGACCAGGCTGATCTCGAACTCCTGACCTCAAGCAATTCCCCCTCCTCTGCCTCTCAAAGTGCTGGGATTACAGGTGTGAGCCACTGTGCCCGGCCTAAAATGTTTCTTATATAGAGTTTAACCTTTATAACAATTTTGTCAGAAATAGCTGTAGTTACAAGTCAAGAATTTTTACTAGTATGTCATATTTAAAGTGACTTGCTTGAATCCCCTGGAAAAATCTTGCCACTAGACAGTATGGTAAGATGGTTTTAACTTTGTGTTTTGCAAGTATGATGTGTCATTTCATCAGTTATTACTTTAGTAAATAAATGTGCACCTGAATTTTAGAAAGAATGTCAAATGATGTAACACAGAACATAGTATGTCAGTGTGAAGTTAGAAACTGATTTTCACCTTGTACTCCAATTGAGATGTGACTCTTTCCAGCAGTAAATATTATTACCCTCCCTATCACCAAAAACTGACAAACAAAAAAACCTATGAATTACTGCAAGTACACTGACAGGAGTCCAAGCATTTAGATTTGAGGGATAAAAAGAGCTTTATTGCAGTGGGGAGAGAGAGAGAGCAAGAGTGAGAGAGCACTGAGTAATAAGTAGCCAGCATTTTGCAAGACATTCTAAACTTACCTTTAAAGTGAAATAAATCAGAGCTGTAAAACCAGGAGTAGCCAAGTCCAGTACATACAAAATGTAACAAGCAGCTCATATAAAAGGAGAAAGATCAGTGGAACCTGGAGGAAAGGTAAGTAGACTAAAAATGCATAAAGAGTAGTCCTTTAATTACTAGCTTAGGGTTCCTATCAGTAATCAAATCAGAAAAAAAAAACCAAAAACTTATAGTGAATGCCAAAATGTGTGTATGTGTATATATACACACACAAATATATTTTGCAATGCTATATTCCAAAGTGTACAAGTTATAGGGCTGTCCTGCAATGTGTGTGTCCAGTCATTCACCAACAAATATTTATAGAGTACATAATATTTGTTTAACATTGCTTAACAATAACTAATAAGAAAAAGTTCGCTGGGCATGGTGGCTCACACCTGAAATCTTAGCACTTTGGGAGGCCGAGGTCAAAAAATCGAGACCATCCTGGCCAACATGGTGAAACCCTGTCTCTACTAAAAATACAAAATTTAGCTGGGCGCGGTGGCACACACCTGTAGTCCCAGCTACTAAGGAGGCTGAGGCAGGAGAATCACTTGATCCTGGGAGGTGGAGGTTGCAGTGAGCTGAGATCGTGCCTCTGCACTCCAGCCTGGGCGACACAGCAAGACTCCATCTCAAAAAAAAAAAAAAAAAAAAGAAAAGAAAAGAAATAGTCCTCACCTCTGTGGAGCTTACATTCCTGTGGAGCGGTCAGACAATAAACTTGTAAAACAATGAATATATAATGCAATTTTGGGAAATGTGAGTGCTATGAAGGAAAACAAAGTATGATCAGTTCTTGACCAAGACTTGAGTTAAATGAGAGAGAAACTTGGGGGACCAGGAAAGACTACGCCAGGTAGAGGCAACAGCAAAGGCAAAGGCTTGGGTATGTCTGAGAAACAGCAAGAAGACAACAGATGTGGACTCTAGTAAGCATGGGAAGGAGGTAGGAGATGACATTGGGGAAGTAGGTTGGCTCAGATTATGCAGACCCTTGTAGGCCACAGTAAAGAGTGGATTTTATTCGAAATATAATGGTAATAGTAAGATGGTTTTTAGTAAATGCCTGACATCATATGGTTTACATTTTTAAAATAACACAGCCGGGCATGGTGGCTCACACCTGTCATCCCAGCACTTTGTGAGTCCGAGGCTGGTGGATCATGAGGTCAGGAGTTCAAGACCAGCCTGGTCAACATAGTGAAACCTGGTCTCTACTAAAAATACAAAAACAATTAGCCAGGCGTGGTGGCAGGTACCTGTAATCCCAGCTACCTGGGAGGCTGAGGAAAGAAGAATTGCTTGAACCTGGGAGGCGGAGGTTGCAGTGAGCCGAGTTTGTACCACTGCACTCCAGCCCGGGCAACAGCATGAGACTCTGTCTCAAAACAAAACAAAACAAACAAAAACCACCCTAGTTACTGGAGAATGACTTGTAGCAGAACAAGAATGAAAGTGGGGAGATAACTTTGAAAGCCATTTCAGTAGTGTAGATGTGGTAACAATAGCTCGGACTAGAGTGGTAGCAACTGAAGTGTTCAGGTTCAGTATAAAATTTGAGTCAAACCGACAGAATTTTCTGGTGCATTGGATTTGTATAAGTGGTTTTAAATTTCCTGAGGTAGGGAAATGAAACCAAATGAAGATAGAGAGAATCAACAGTTCTGTATTGAATTCATTATGTTGATACACTTATTAATAATCTAAGTGGAAATGTGTAGTAGGAAATTGGATATATGAATCTATATGTTAGGGAAGTCAGGAAGTGAGATACATATGTAGGAATTCCTGGTTTATAGATTAATATTTCTTCTTGTTAAATAGTGACCTTAAGAAATTAGCTCTGGGATTATTATCTGTGTTTAATTCAATTAGATAGACTCTGCCTGACCTATTATAGTCATGGTTGTTACACCCAGGTGAGACAAAACAAGGTAAACAATACTGAAACTCATTTTTTTTTTTTTTAATTGACAAGAGTCTTGTTCTGTCACCCAGGCTGGAATGCGGTAGGCAATATTGGCTCACTGCAACCTCCGCCTCCTGGGTTCAAGCAATTCTTATGCTTCAGCCTGCCTAGTAGCTGGGACTACAGGCACACGCCACCACGCCCAGCTAATTTTTTTTGTGTGTGTGTTTTGTTTGTTTGTTTTTTGAGACCGAGTTTTGCTCTGTCACCAGGCTGGAGTGCAGTGGCGCGATCTTGGTGCACTGCAACCTCCGACTCCCAGGTTCAAGCGATTCTCCTGCCTCAGCCTCCCAAGTAGCTGGGACTGCAGACACCAACCACCATGCCCAGTCAATTTTTTTATTTTCAGTAGAGACAGGGTTTCACCATGTTGGCTAGGATGGTCTCAATCTCCTGACCTTCTGATCCACCCGCCTCGGCCTCCCAAAGTGTTAGGACCACAGGCGTGAGCCACCACACCTGGCCTTTTTTGTGTTTTTAGTAGAGATGGGGTTTTACCATGTTGGCCAGGCTGGTCTCAAACTCCTGACATCAAGTGATCAGCCTGCCTCCCAAAGTGCTGGGATTACAGTCATGAGCTACCACACCTGGCCTGAAACACTATTGAAGAGAATGCTCTCTCAACTGGGCTTATTGCTGGTTGTGTGTATTCCCTGTAACATCATACAAGACACAACCTTCAAAAGAAAATGCCTGTTTAGACATTTCTCAAAAGAAGACATTCATACAGCCAACAGACACATGAAAAAATGCTCATCATCACTCGCCATCAGAGAAATGCAAATCAAAACCACAATGAGATACCATCTCACACCAGTTAGAATGGCAATCATTAAAAAGTCAGGAAACAACAGGTGCTGGAGAGGATGTGGAGAAATAGGAACACTTTTACACTGTTGGTGGGATTGTAAACTAGTTCAACCATTATGGAAAACAGTATGGCAATTCCTCAAGGATCTAGAACTAGATGTACCATATGACCCAGCCATCCCACTACTGGGTATATACCCAAAGGATTATAAATTATTCTACTACAAAGACACATGCACACGTATGTTTATTGCGGCACTATTCACAATAGCAAAGACTTGGAATCAACCCAAATGTCCATCTGTGACAGACTGGATTAAGAAAATGTGGCACATATACACCATGGAATACTATGCAGCCATAAAAAAGGATGAGTTTGCGTCCTTTGTAGGGACATGGATGCAGCTGGAAACCATCATTCTTAGCAAACTATCACAAGAACAGAAAACCAAACACCGCATGTTCTCACTCATAGGTGGGAACTGAACAATGAGATCACTTGGACTCGGGAAGGGGAACATCACACACTGGGGCCTATCATGGGGAGGGGGGAGGAGGGAGGGATTGCATTGGGGAGTTATACATGATATAAATGATGAATTGATGGGTGCTGACGAGTTGATGGGTGCAGCACACCAACATGGCACAAGTATACATATGTAACAAACCTGCACGTTATGCACATGTACCCTAGAACTTAAAGTATAATAAAAAATAAATAAAACAAAACAAAACAAAACATGAGGTCCAAAGGGAAAAATTATGAAAGGGCCCTGAAGAATAAAAAAAAAAAAAAAAAAAAAAAGAAAATGCCTGTTTAAAAAATTTGAATACACATAATGAAAAAAGGCAAATTGCACTGATCCAAATTATCAATGTGTTGATTGTGGAGATTAAAAAGACCAGTAACTGTTCTTCTAATGACCTTTCAATAAAGGAGGATATACAAACAACACACAAATAGAAAATAAATCTTCACATAGTAAATATTATGAACGATTGCTAAATAAATGCAATTGAATTAAAATGATAAGTAGGAGCTTCAAGGCAGAGGAGGCTTTTGAGGAGGGTCTTGGATTTTGACAGATTAGAGAGATTTTGACTTTAGTAGAATGGCATGAACAAAAATGCAGAGGCAACAATGATTGGCTTGTTCCAGTAATGGTAACTAAGCTTGCTTGTGTGAAAGCCAATCATGCCTTCATTCATTCAACAAAGAACTATAATGAACATCTATTTCCTGAGGACTCCACTTTAAGTCTTTAAATTTTATGTTTCTTGTGAACTACAGAGTTGGAATTTTTATCCATCTCTTCCTGATTTCTAAAATGTGTGCTTTCAACTAAATCCCTCTGAATATATAGTATACAATATGTAATACAAATGATAAGAGAGGCACAAAAAAAGCATATAGAAACACTGAAGTGGGAGAAGTGATTTTTCCTGGAGTGTTTAGTAAAGGCTTCACAGAAGAGGTGACATTTGAGTTTAGTAACATTGTGACAGAAATAATAATCCTTGATTTGGGAATATTAATGTTCAACTCTTCTCAAAATCCATCTATCAAAAGAGCAGAAACTTCCATTTATTGATCTTTATAATCTTCAAAAGAATTAAAAATGTGAGATACAATCAATATACATCCTAGCTCACTAACATGAGCCTCAATACTTAAAGTCTGTTTTCCCTTCTTTTAAAACTTACCATCCCCTGAACTCCTGGTCCAAGGAAGATAGATTTTATTTTACTGGATAAAAGATATTGACATCAAAAGAATACTTTAATACTCAATGAAAGCAAGAGAGAGGGAGAGAAAAGCAAAGTTGGAAAATGGAGAGATGCTCCAAAACAGCTGGGGGATATGATGCCAGTGGATAAAAGAAAAAGTAATTCTTATCAGTGTTACTGTGGTAATAAATATTTGGATTCCTTCCATTTTTTAAGAAAGTTAAGTAGAGGTTGAAAATTATTTTGATTGCTGGGCTGTTTCCTTTTTGAGAATGAGCCATGTAAATTTCAGCTTTGTAAACATGTAATAATAACACTAATAATATTGTTAATCATGAAAGACATTTACTGAAGTCTTAGGCAATACATTGGGTTCTGTATTTAGTGGGTTCTCTATGTAGTTATCTGTTGAAAATGCTCAAATTATAAGTGCTATAGCATGTTGAATGCTTTAATGGAACACATCTCAGATCATGGAAAACAGAGAAAGCACCCCCAAAGCTCCTCAGAGTTAATAGATATATAGTATTTTAATACTACATATTGATTTTATTTGTTTCAAATATCATGTCTTATGTATACCTTTAACCAATATTATATTGCTTGAAGTTGCACCTTCTTCATTCTCCATGTTAAATATTCCATTATTCTACTTGTGATAAACATTTATATCTTTCTAGTGTTTGTATGAGGTGTGAATAGTGCTTTTATTAACATACTTATATGCATCTTTTGTTGTAAATTTGTATATAATCACTCTATTGAATATATAGTTTAGAAAGAATTCTGAGTTATAGGGTGTGCAAATACTTAGATTCATACACATCTCCAGTTCTATAAAGTATTGGTACCATTTTAAACTCCCACCAGCAGTATGTAAGAATTTAAGTTGCTTTACATCTTTGGAAACACTTGGTATTATCACTGTTTTTCATTTTAGCTGTTGTGGTGGGAGTGGTAGCATATTATTTTATTTTTTTATTTCTCTGAAGTTGAGCATTTTTCATACATTTATTTCATACATTTATTGTATATTCAAATATCTTATTTGATGAAATGTACATTCAGATTTTTTTGGTCCATTCTTCTACTAGGTTGTCTTTTAAAAATGGATTTAGGATCCAGTTTCATTCTTTTGCATATGGCTAGCTAGTTTTCCCAACACCATTTATCGAATAGAGTGTGCTTTCTCCCTTGTTTATTTTTGTCAATGTTATTGAAGATCAATTGGTTGTAGGTGTATGACTTTGTTTATGAGTTCTTTATTCTGTTCCATTGGTATGTGTGTCTGTTTTAGTATCAATACCATACTGTTTTGATTATTATAGCCTTATAGTATAGTTTAAAGTTGGATAATGTGATGTCTCCAGGTTTTCTTTTTGCTCCAGGTTTTTTAGGATTGTTTTGGCTATTTGGGCTCTTTTTAGGTTCTATATGAGTTTTAGTATTGTTTTGTCTAATTCTGTGAAAAATGACATTGGTAATTTGATAGAAATTGCATTGAATCTGTATATTGCTTTGGGCAATAGTTAATTAATGATATTGATTCTTCCTATCCATGAGCATGGGATATTTTTCCATCTGTTCGTGTCATCTACAATTTCTTTCACCAGTGTTTTGTAGCTCTCCTTGTACAGGTCTTTCACTCCTTGATTAAATGTATTACTAGGTATTTAATTTTTTTTGTGGCAATTATAAATAAAATTGAGTTTTTGGTTTTGTTCTCAGCTTGAGTGTTGTTAGTGTATAAAAAGGCAATCAATTTTTTTGTGCATGGATTTTCTATCCTGAAACATTGCTGAAATTGTTTTTCATGTCTAGGAGTCTTTGGGAGGAATCTTTAGGGTTTTCTAGGTATAGTGTCATTTCATCTGTGAACAGACATCATTTGAACTTCTTCCTTCCTATTTGGATATATTTTCTTTCTTTCTTTTTTTTTTTCCTCTGGATACTTTTTATTTCTTTCTCTTGCCTGATTTCTCTGACTAGGACTTCCAGTACTACATTGAACAGGAATGGTGAGAGTGGGCATCCTTGTTTTGTTCTAGTTCTTAGGGGCAGTCCTCACCAGAGAAATGATGTTGGCTGTGGGTTTGTCATATACAGCTCTTATTATTTTGAGGTATGTTCCTTTGATGCCTAGTTTGTTGAGGGTATTTATCATGAAGGGCTGTTGAATTTTATTGAATGCTTTTTCTGCATCTATTGAGATGATTATGTGGCTTTTGTGTTTAATTCTGTTTAAATGGTGAATCACATTTATTGATTTGTGTAGGTTGCACCATCCTTGCATCTCTGAAATGAAACCCATTTGATAATGGTGAATTATCTTATTGATGTGCTTCTGGATTCAGTTTGCTAGTATTTTGTTGAGGATTTTTGCATTTATGTTCATCAGAGATATTGGCCTGTAGTTTGTTGTTGCTGTTCTGTCCTTTGCACATTTTCATATCAGGATGATACTGGATTCATGGAATGAGTCAGGGAGGTATACTTCTCATTTTTTTTGAAAAGTTTTAGTAAAATTGGAACCAGCTCATCTTTGTACATCTGGTAGAATTTGGCTGAGAATCCATCTAGTCCTGGGCTAATTTTGGTTTGGTAGATTTTTTATTACTGATTCAATTTCATAACTTCTTATTGGTCTGTTCAGGATTTCAGTTTCTTCCTGTTTCAATCTTTGGAGGTTGTATGTTTCCAGGAATATATCCATTTCCTCTAAGTTTTCTAGTTTGCACACGTAAAGATGTTCATAGTAGTTTCCGAGGATCTTTTGTAATTCTGTGGTATTCATTGTAATGTCAACTTTCTCATTTTTGATTGTGCTTATTTGAATTTTGTCTCTTTTTTCTTCGGTTAACTTAGCTAGTGGCCTATCAACTTTGTTTATCCTTTCAAAGAACAAAATTTTAATTTTGTTGATCTTCTATATGGTACTCTTGGTCACAATTTCATTTAGCTCTGCTCTGATTTTAGTTATTTCTTTTCTTTGGCTAGCTTTAGGATTAGTTTGTCCTTGTTTTTCTAGTTCTTTTAGGTGCAGAGTTAGGCTGTTAATTTGAAAACTTTCCTTTCAAGTCTGTTTATGCTGTATCCCAGATATTTTGGCATGTGGTGTCTCTATTTTCATTTGTTTAAAAAATTTTTTTGATTTCTGCCTTAATTAATTTTGTTGTTTACCTGAAAGTAATTCAGAAGGAAGTTGCTCAGTTTCCATATACTTCTGCAATGTTTTTTTTTTTGTTTTTTTTTGCTTTTTCGAGGTGGAGTTTCGCCTTTTTGCCCAGTCTAGAGCACAATGACGTGATCTCAGCTCACTGTAGCCTCGGTCTCCCAGGTTCAGGCACTTCTCCTGCCCCAACAGTGGCTGGGATTACAGGTGCCTGCCATCATGCCTGGCTAATTTTGTCTTTTTTTAGTAGAGATGGGGTTTCACCATGTTGGCCAGTCTCGTCTTGAACTCCTGACCTCAGGTGATCCGCCTACCTCGGCCTCCCAAAGTGCTGGGATTATAGGCACTAG
Organism: Rhinopithecus bieti; assembly: GCF_001698545.2. NCBI lineage: Eukaryota > Metazoa > Chordata > Mammalia > Primates > Cercopithecidae > Rhinopithecus > Rhinopithecus bieti. The sequence continues at coordinate 14,544 of NW_016807975.1, forward strand.
CCACCATGCCCTGCCATACTTGTGCAGTTTTGAGAGTTCCTCTTGATATTGATTTCTAATTTCATTCCACAATGGTCCAAGAAGATGCTTGATATGATTTTATTATTTCTAATAATTAATGCTTTATTTTTAAAATAATGTATTTCTAGTTTATAGAAAGAGCAAACTAGCAAAAGATTGGTTTATTGAATGATTAATTAGATTGAAAAGTTATTAAGAAAGAAACAGAACTTACACTGAAACTTGTCTTTCAACTGAGTTAAGTTACATTGTACATTGTTATCTTTCCCATTCCTCTGTCTCTGGCTAGCTCAACAATATTTATTAATCTATAGTTCTGTGTTTTTCTAATCACAATCCTGGTCTTTCCACTATGTGGTTTGGGAATAACCCACCTGAATTCTAATTAACCGATTCCGATTTTATGTCCTTGTTCTGTTTCTTATATCATGGACTAATTGGTATTTACTTGCTGCCTTTTACTGTCCCTCCAATCTGGAAAAAACCCACCTATTAGGAAACAGGATACAAGCAAGAAAGAGAATGATAAGGAGGCTGCGACAGAGACTCTCTTGATTGACAGAGTAAATATACTGATCATGATGTAGCTGCATTATAGCTAATATTGACTATTTTGATAAACTTTAGCTTGAGGAGATAGAGGAGGTTCTGTGCTCATTCGTTAAAAATGTAAGAAAACATTACTACTGGGCACAGTGGCTCATGCTTATAATCTCAGCACTTCAGGAGGCTGAGTCAACACGGCAAAACCACATCTCTACAAAAAATACAAAAAATTAGCTGGGCATGGTGGCACACATCTGTAGTCCCAGCTAGTTGGGAGGCTGAGGTGGGAGGATCACTTGAGTCTGGGAGGTGTAGGTTGCAGGGAGCTGAGTTTGAGCCACTCCACTCCAGCCTCTGTGACAGAGCGAGATCCTGTCTCAAATACAACAAAACAAGCAAACAAAAAGCCCAGAAACCAAACCAAAACAACATTACCCTTATCTAACTTCAAGGTTTTGAGACAAAATTTTCTAAGCATAACATGAAATAAAATTTTTATTCACAATTTAGATGAAATATAGCCATAGTTTAGTGAAGTAAACTATTTTAGGGAAAAGAAGAGGCTTGTACCAGGTACTTAATTATTCATATATCATTAGTTTGTCTTTAGACAAAATGAAATGGACAGGTATACCAGCTTCCTGAGGGACAAGAAGAAGGCATTTGAATACCATATACCTAAGAGTTTGAGAGGAAATTCAAGCAGCCTGTGCCAGCCACTTAAAGGAAAAGCATGGATTGATGTGTGAGTACAGTGTAAGGCAGAGCAATGTGAAGAAAGAATTCAGGGAGAGTTCTGCTTGGAGTATAGACAGGTGGCATTTGGGGAGTTGACCCAAGATAGTGAGACCCTAGACACTGGCTTGCCATTCTTATAATAGGCTATAGTATCTGGCAGGGGATTAGTTGTAATTCATGAGATCTAAGGCCGAAGCAGGCATATAGTTCCTGGACCAAGGGAGGCTTCAGTTAATGTTTACTGAATTGAATAAAATTGGAGAGCAGATGAGATGATAGACTAGGGCTTGGAAATGTTGACGAGTACTTGATCATGAGAACCTGTAAGTTCATCTTAATTGTTTTTTCTTACTATTATGGAGAGGGATGTAGGGTTGCAGCTGTAGGTGATATTATGTGGTGGCTAGATACATTTGAGACAACAAATGATGTTATAATCTTGTATCCACTAGAATGGCTTAGCAAAATACACTGTGCAATTACTGAATGTTTATGTCCCCCCTCCCATTCATATGTTGAAGTCCTAATCCCCAGGTAATGGTATTAGGAAGTGAAGCCTTTGGAAGGGGATTAGGTCATGAGGGTATGGCCTTCATGAATGGGAATACAGCCCTTAGAACAGACATCCCAGAAAATTCCTCACCCCTTCCTTCATGTGAGTCTCCATTGGAAACAGATGTCTATGAGGAATGGGCCCTATTCAGATACTGCATCGGCTGGTACCTTCATCTTGGGCTTCTCAGCCTCCAGAACCGTGAGATGTGAAAAATAAATTTCTATTGTTTACAAAACACTCAGTTTTTGGTGTTTTGTTATAGCAGCCCAAACAGACAAAGACTGAATATTCTCTGTTTCTCATTTGAAAGTTCTGAAAATAGTACTGTCTTACAGTATTATTATGAGTAGTAATGCCCAGAGATCTGGGTCTCATACTCTCTCCAGTGCTTGCGAGTGGTGGAACTGACAGTGATGCTGGATGGAGGAGTCAGGCTTGGACTGAATGCCACATGAGTCTTGGTCACAGAAAGTTAGGGTTACCAGATTAACAAATAAAAATACATGACACAGTTAAATTTGAATTATTTCTAATTTCCTTGCATATGTATGGTGAGATAAAATAAAAGTATTGCATGGATAATACTTATATTTAAAATGTATTTGTTGTTTGTAATAAATTATAAGCGTCTGGTCAGGTGTAGTGGCTCACACTTATAATCCTAGCACTTTGGGAGACTAAGGCGAGAGAATAGACTAGAGCCCAGGAGTTCGAGATGAACCTGAGAAACATGGTGAAACCCCAACTCTACAAAAAATACAAAAATTAATTAGATGGTGGCACATGTCTGTAGTCCCAGTTACTCTGGAGAAAGAGAGGTGGGAAGAGCACTTGAGCCTGGGAGGTCAAGGCTGCAGTAAGCTGTGATTGTGCCATTGCACTACAGCTTGGGTGACAGCATGAGACCCTGTCTCAAAAAAATTAAAAAAAAAAAAAATAAAATAAATGTAAACATCTATATTACATACCTTGTAAATTATATTTCTAGAATGATTTGGCTCTCCTTGACATTTTTTTGTCTTGCAGAGTTTGCTTATAAGTTGTTTTGCAGTTACAGTCTATCCTCCATTTACATTATAGTATAGCTTCTACAGTGTCACATTTGACCTGTTTAATTCTTCTGTCCCTTGAGTGTTTATTAGTGAGAAAACATGCCCAACATCTGCCTTACGAACCAGTATACTGAACATGTCCTTGTATAAAGTTAACAACTCAGAATTTTTATTTCAAATTTGATTTGTTGAAGCATATAATACCATTTTTTCATGGCATAAGTAGTTTACCCATTCTTCAGGATTATGTTACATCTCTTGCTCAATAACTTTTTAAAAATATTGTCCACTGACAAAAAAAGGCACTGTTGTCCAAGTTTATTCCCTTCTTTTTTAACAGTACACATGGTGATCCCACTTGTTTATATGCTGAAAGATTATTTTGTCGTATCTGTGTAAAATAACTGAATTCTTTAAGGGTGGATATTCATTTCAAAAGATAGTCATGATAAGTGTGATGAAGAATTACTTCAAGTCAGAATTTCTTTTCCTGTTAAAAAATAAAGTAAGGCTTTCTCAGTCATGGAAGTTGTTGTGTGGTCGGACTCATGTTGTGCCATGCTAGTGTGAATGTAACTAAATAACAGGTTGAATGAGGTTGAGATACTGCATATATATTTGAACAGAGCGTATGAGTGAACAAAATTAAAATGACCATGTATGTGATTATGGCTGTTTGGAGGGGCCAATGAGACCAGTATGAAGGTTATGGATTCTGAGACTCCAGGGATTAATGGTCAAAATAAATGTGATTAACAGTTCATTTATTAAGAACAAAGCAGGCCGGGCGCGGTGGCTCAAGCCTGTAATCCCAGCACTTTGGGAGGCCGAGACGGGCGGATCACGAGGTCAGGAGATCGAGACCATCCTGGCTAACACGGTGAAACCCCGTCTCTACTAAAAAATACAAAAAACTAGCCGGGCGAGGTGGCGGGCGCCTGTAGTCCCAGCTACTCGGGAGGCTGAGGCAGGAGAATGGCGTAAACCCGGGAGGCGGAGCTTGCAGTGAGCTGAGATCCGGCCACTGCACTCCAGCCTGGGCGACAGAGCGAGACTCCGTCTCAAAAAAA
>NW_016807975.1:19576-36157 GCF_001698545.2 Rhinopithecus bieti
AAAAAAAAAAAAAAAAAAAAAAAAAAAAAAAAAAAGAACAAAGCATCATTTTGAATTAAGCATCACAGATTACTGCTACATCTCTCCATCAGATATAGTGAATTCTAATTTCCATGTCTTGGGTGTTTTACCTGGGTAGTATTCCTCAACTTGCTCTTCCCAGAGAATGTAAAGCTAGAATAATTGTCACTGTTTTATGGGTTACACTTAAATTAAATTGTATTAACAACTTTGTTTTAATTGCTTCTGAGGGACTTCATCCCAAAAGAATTAGAAAGTTTAAAAATTCTGTCCAATCCACATTGTGAGGTTTAAATTACTTTTGGGATTAGAAGCATCCTCAAAGCAGCAAACACTTTGAGTTGCTTTGGTGCTTCATTGGTTGGTCTTTTAAAGGATCCTCTGCTAGTGAAAAGACTGCCAAGAGCCCCAGCTTTCATCATTACTAGAACTAGTTTCTACTTTGCCAATGATTAATTGGCTTTTACAGAGGCAATGGCAGCTACTTGATTTTAATGAGAACTGAGAAGCAGATAGTTCTTTTAGTCATCTTTGTGAAGTTATTGAGATGGAACGTATGAGGCTAGCAGGCTAGCAATCTCATTAAAAAAAGTAGGACTTCTGTTTTTGGCATTTAAATATAGAAATACTCCATATTACATCAAATAAGGATACAAATAATTATAGTAAATTGCTATGCTTGAGAGTTTTTTGAGTGACCTACCCCTCATTATCACGGGTATTTCCAAATATGCAGCGAGAGGGAGATCAGCAGAACAGCTGTTAGAGCAGAGGAAGCTGACTTTTATGCAGGAAGAAGGCAGTATGTATTTTCTCATACTTAGAGGTAAAAGAGCAAATCCCTTGTTCCTGAAATTCTTTAATTTATACATTTATTTATGGTTTGATTATAGATTGAGAAATGTACACTAGAGTTTTCTGAGGTCAACTTTTAATCATTGTGTATATCAGGCGGAGCAATAGGGTGACCTAGAAAGATTTCCTAATCTGTATTGAAAAAGACAAACAAGAATAATTTTATCTCAATTTTTCCTTTATTCTTTTATAAGTAATACTTCTTCTCTAGTCAATATTCTTAGGAGGATATTTCAGGTATTCATATTTCTCCTAAATTAGGAATAACCAAAAGTCCTTTTCTCTAAAAATGTCTTTTTTTTTTTTTTTTTTTTTTTTTTTTTTTTTTTGAGCAACATGGCTGTTTATTTCACCTGGGTGCAGGCGGGCTGAGTCTGAAAAGAGAGTCATCGAAGGGAGGTAAGGGTGGGGCTGTTTTATAGGATTTGGATAGGTAAAGGAAAATTACAGTCAAAGGGGGGTTGTTCTCTGGCGGGCAGGAGTGGGGTTACAAGGTGCTCAGTGGGGAGCTTTTGAGCCAGGATGAGCCAGGAAAAGGAATTTCACAAGATACTATAGGGTGGGGAGCAGAGACTGAGGAAAATGGTGACCAAGCTCAGCCTGGCGAGGAGGGGAAAGGTCAGATGGGTCTGTAGAAAGGAAGATTAGAAAGACTCAGCTACGCTTGGGGTCGGGACTGAGGGGACAGGCGGGAGGGAAAAAAGGAAGATTTGGGAGGGGTTGCATTGGGAACAGAGACTAGGGAGGGACCGATGTGTAAAAGAATGCCTGGACGTCAGGCACCTCNCTATAGGTGGGGAGCAGAGACTGAGGAAAATGGTGACCAAGCTCAGCCTGGCGAGGAGGGGAAAGGTCAGATGGGTCTGTAGAAAGGAAGATTAGAAAGACTCAGCTACGCTTGGGGTCGGGACTGAGGGGACAGGCGGGAGGGAAAAAAGGAAGATTTGGGAGGGGTTGCATTGGGAACAGAGACTAGGGAGGGACCGATGTGTAAAAGAATGCCTGGACGTCAGGCACCTCAGACCATTTGCCCATTTTAGGACAAGAATTATTTAGATCTTGTAGGATGGAAAAATCGAAAGTGCCGTTTTCTGGCTATTTGGAACTACTGTCGAGTTTGTATTGGGGTCAAGTGGCATTGTAGAAGAAAATAAGGCATTTAGGTTTTAGATCAGGTGTGAGTTGAAGAGGTTTTCAGTTCTTGAGAACACAGGCTACGGAGAAAAAGGAAGAATGGAGGGTGGAAGGCTGCCCATGGTGAAGGAGGGAAGCCCAGAGAAAAGAGAGAGTGGAGACACAGAGAGAAGGAGTTTGGGGGTTCTTGCCCTCCAGAAAAGCAGGAAGGGGGTCGGGGAAAGGAAAAAGAGGTTAAGAGATAGAGAGGTTGAAGAAGAGAGTAAAAAAGGGGCCGCTTACCCGATTTAAAATTGGTGAGATATTCCTTGGGCTGTTGGGTCTGAGGACCAGAGGTCATAGGTGGATCCTTCTCCGGGAGCAAAGAGCAGGAGGACAGGGGATTGATCTCCCAAGGGAGGTCCCCTGATCCGAGTTACGGCACCAAAATGTCATGCGCATCCGTGTGAAGAGACCTCCAAACAGGCTTTGTGTGAGCAACGTGGCTGTTTATTTCACCTGGGTGCAGGCGGGCTGACTCCGAAAAGAGAGTCAGCCTCTTCTATTTATTCTTTTAGCCCACAGGACTCTTCTGAAGTTAAGATTAAATTACCATCGAAACAGAACTTTCACATACAACTTTCTTTTAGTAACTGAAGAACATCAATTTTGTTAGGTATAACATAGTATGAAGAAAAATATTCAGTTACAGATAATAATGTTGGTTAAAATGGTCAGATATCTGTGCGTTAGTAATACTTCAAAATTTTCTATTTGTTCTGGATTATTTGGTCAAAATATGGTATCATTGTATTAAAATAATTTAAATTTATAATGCAAATGAGATACATAATTCTAACTCAGTTGCATGTGTTTTTAATCTATTCTCTAGCAAGAATATTCTTTTTGAGAGCTGGGGCCTCCTTCATGAAGTCTGAAAGTCTAACTGATCTTAACTTAGAGGGCCGTAACATATTCTTGTGCTATTTGTATATCCAATTACAGGTCTTTATTACCCATAAGGGAAGCCATTCAAGAATGCAAATGATTCTTACAGACACTGCTGTGAAAGATCCACACACATTCCAGCCACTATAGAATTCCTGTTGGTGAAAGAAAATATTAGCATGGGAAAGTCCAATCAGTCTTTTGTGACAGAATTTGTCCTGCTGGGGCTTTCTGGCTACCCAGAGCTAGAGGCCATTTACTTTGTGCTGGTCCTATGTATGTATTTGGTGATCCTGTTGGGAAATGGAGTCATCATCATTGTGAGTGTTTATGACACCCACTTGCACACCCCATGTACTTTTCCTCAGTAACTTACCATTCTTGGACATCTGCTACACTAGTTCATCTATTCCACTATTTCTCAGCAGCTTCTTAACTTCAAAGAAAACTATTTCCTTCTCTGCGTGTGGAGTGCAAATGTTTCTCTCTTTTGCTATGGGAGCAACAGAGTGTGTCCTTCTAAGTATGATGGCGTTTGACCGCTATGTGGCCATCTGTAACCCTCTACAATACCCTATCATCATGAGCAAGGCTTCATACGTGTCCATGGCTGCTGGGTCCTGGATTGGAGGAGGCACCAATTCTGTGTTGCAAACCTCCCTTGCAATGCGGCTTCCTTTCTGTGGAGATAACGTTATTAATCATTTTACTTGTGAAATCTTGGCTGTCTTAAAATTGGCCTGTGCTAATATCTCCATAAATATTATTAGCATGGTTGTTGCTAATATGATTTTTCTTGTAGGACCAGTACGTTTTATTTTTGTTACATATGTTTTTATTCTCTCCACCATCCTGAGAATTCCTTCTGGAGAAGGAAGGCACAAAGCCTTCTCCACCTGCTCTGCCCACCTAATAGTGGTGATTATATTCTACGGAACCATCCTTTTCATGTATGCAAAGCCCAAGGCTAAAGACTCTTCTGGAGCAGACAAAGAACAAGTCACAGACAAAATCATCTCCCTCTTCTACGGAGTGGTGACACCTATGCTTAATCCTCTCATCTATAGTTTGAGGAACAAAGATGTGAAGGCAGCTGTGAAGAGTATACTGTGTCAAAAATGCTTCTCGGAAGGAATGTAAATGCTTCTTTATTTAGTTTTAAAATTATTTTACTCTGAATGTAGGGCTAGCTCTCACCCGGAGGTTCCAAAATAAATATGAGGGTTGATGATTCCACTAATTCCCAAAATTTTCATTTTTCTCTTTGTAATATTTAAAAGAAAGACGGAAATCCAGGACTGAGTTAAGGATTTTTCTTTTCTCTTCATGACAGAGTTAAGGAAAAGGACAGAAACTTATGTGTAAAAGGATTCTCATCCAAACACCTTCCTTCTCATGCCTAACAGAGTTTGGTTTATTCCTTGAATGGTAAATTCTATAATCTAAGAGAAAGTACCATTTTACCAACTTAATCTTTTATCCCCTTTTTACACTATTCTTAGGAAGATCAAGCAGAAAGTATCGTGCTAAAAATAAGAATGCTATATGATTTCAACAGTTAGTAATTCAGAATGAAGTAGATTTGATCATGTAGAAGTAAAGGGGGAACACTGTAAGGTATTAGGTACCTAGCATGTATATATGTAGTAGAGGGAGAAGAAGTGGAAAAAGGAAGCTATTTTCCCAGGGATGATTTCCTTTTGGCTGCAAACTGGCAAGCCATCTTTTGTGCAGAGGTGTCTAAGGCAATGTGCAGACAACCCAGATGATGGGGAAATATGGCCTGCCTTGTGTTTCAATAGATGAGCAATGATGTCTTTGAGTGAAAAACATCACTGTTAAATGATTCAAAAAATTTACTTTCTTTCTAAATAACTTGATAGCATAGTTCTCTGAGAACACAGTGATAATGGGTTTACTGTTGTAAGAAGTTAGGTATTTTTGCAATTACATGAATTTCCTGTGGAATATGAGCATTCCACTCATTCACTCAGTCATTTATTACTCATTTACTTATTCAATCAACCAGTATTTACTGAATACCTATTTTTGTCTCAGGCTTGTGCTAAGTATTGGTGATATAAAAATATAAGACAACCTGGAAATTAAAATGAAGACATGGTTAGGGAGCACAGTCTTGTGGAATACAGACTGATGCATACACTGGGGACAAAAATATTAAAGAATACTTATTTATGGCTTTTCCTTCTCTCCTCCCTTCTAAGCTGGACTCTTTGTTGGGTCTTTGTTGGGCTGAGCAGAATAATGGTTGGATTTGTAATAGTTTAAATAAGCTGATTGTCCTATGAAAGGGCTTGAACCATCTCTAGAAAAGAAATAACATAGTGAGAAAGAACCCAGTGCATACTGGAGAATTTGAAGATAGAAGGGAATATATTTACATTGATACAGCAAAAATAGGATTAGAGGAAAAGGAAAAATTAGCTACATGGAATATTGGGAAAGTTTTGATGCTGGTTTTATGTGACCCTACCTCAGTGTGTCTTGATAATCTCAATAAAGATGCGCAACATTCTTTAAGACATTTGGTTATGGATTCAGTTTCTTTTGCAGTATCACCATGCTGATACTGGCCATAGGATGAGGGTAACTTAAGTGGGTCACAGACTTAAATGGGTCACAATTACAATGCAGTATGTTAAATGCTTTTATAGCAGGATATGCGTAAATCCCTTGAAGGGGAAGTCCCAGGAAGGGAAAGGCACTTCTGCTTGGAAAAACTAGGAAAGGCAGTTCTCCTACTGGTCTTGTAAGCAAGAATTTTCTAGACAGATGAAACAGTGCCAAGATGTGGAATACTACTAAGAGTTTGGAATGGTTGGAACTTGGGTTTTACTGTTGGGGCAGTGACAGAGAAGACTGGAAAGGTAGTTTGGAGCCAAATTGTCAGGGCTTCAGATGCTAATCTAAGTCAATACTTCTATAGGTTTGAGGTGATGACCCTCTGTTCTCTTGAGTCCAGGAGGCTGAATCAGGGCTACCACATTCATGAACAAATTCTGAGAAGTCAGATCTATGATACCCCCAAACTCCTACCTGTCCCTACTTTTGTCTGTTTTATGTCCTGAGGTTCCACATAATATTTTATTTGGAAAATGAGTATTCTGTTGTGAGGAAAAGGTTTTAAACCACTGCAGTGAACAGTAGAATCTACTAACAGTTACAAGAAAGAAACTGATGTTTTGGTGTTGGTGTTTTAGAAAGCTCACTTTGGCACTGGAGATGATAAAGTTATAAATCTCTTGCTGATAAATCCTCAGTCAGGCCTGTTTTACATTCCTTCATCAGCCTCTAGCACTTACCTTGTCTTATTTCTTATAGGCTTCAGGGTACTGAGTACCTATCCAATTTCTTGGAGTTTCCATTCTATTCTTGACTGTTTGTAAATAGACTTGAATTTCTCAAATAACTTTCCTGACCCTTTGGTTTAAAATTTTTACTTTAATTGAGGAAACAGTGAAGAAACAGCAAACATGAATGAGAGCATTACACAGATTTAAGATCTACATATATTCCTGCCCTTACTAGAGAAAAAACATTGTATCCTAGACGTGTGAATGTCGTATTGAAACCATCCTAATAAAATTGATAAAACTAAATTGCTAGGTTTAACAAAAGCATAAGCTTTAAGTAGAAACATAGTAAAACATTAACCAGACTGCCCTATGGCCCACTTCTGTGCAACTGATTACTACTTAAAAGTCACATAGCTCCTGCCATAAGGTCCTAACTTCTACAGATAACATCTTTAATGTTACGAAATGTCAAGCTTTCCATTTTGAGATATTTTCTAGATCCTGCATTCCAATGGGTCCACTGATGCCAGCCAGTCTGAAGACCCTCTCTGAGGAACTAACTCAGCCCCAAAATGCAGGTTTTGCATCTTTATTAAAGATTGCATTCCACACACCCTAAGCAATTAGCTCCTCAGCCCCCTATTTGTCAAAATTCCCTTAAAAATTCCAGGCCAGAACTCCTTGGTGAGGTGGATTTAAGTTTTTTTTCCACTTTCTCATTTGACTACCATATAATCATTATACTCTTTCTCTGCTGCAACTCCTGCTGTTTCGGTGTGTTGGTCTGTTATCATATGACAGGCAAACTGGTTGTCTAGAACAATATTGTGGAGGCTCTGAATACCATTACATTCCTCTGAATGGTTTTGATGTTTTTGCTTTAGGAGTAATCAGGTTGGACTCAAACTACAAACTTGATCTTTTTGTTAGCAATACACATCTCAGTTCAAGATTTCTATCTATATATCTGTATTTATGTTTTTACAGTCAGCCTTCCATGCTTATGGGTTTAAAATAACTTGGATTCAACAAATTTGGATCAAAAATATTCAGGCAAAAGCCAATAGAAATAACAATATAATATGAATTAAAAATACAGTTTAACAGGTATTTATGTAGCATTTACATAGTTGTAGGTATTATAAGTAACCTAGAGATGATTCAAAGTATATGAGAAAATGCATGTAGATTCTGTGCAAATACTATGCCATTTTATATAAGGGACTTGAACATCCATGGATTTGGGTATCCATGGGAGTCCTGGAAGCCATCCCTCATAGATACCTAGGGATCCCTGTATATATACTTATTGGTATTTAGCTGGATTGTACCTGTATGGTGCAGGGGTCAATCAGAAAACTGGGCAAGTTTTTACAGAGAATTTGATGTTTCCTCTGCTGGGACTCTGCTTTCTGGAATTCCCCCCTTTCTTTATGGTGGCTGTTTCTCCAGAATTCTGCTGGTTTGTCCATAAAGAGCCATTTTATTATCAGAATTTCCACCAACCTATGCTGTGCCTAGTCAGCCTATAGCCATAAAAATGTGAAACTCACACCAAAATGTGATACTTCTAAGTGATACTTCTTCTAAGTGATACTCCTAAAAAATTTTTGCAGAGAGTTTATAGTTGTCATTTCTGAGGTGCTTGAATCTGATAGGAACTTATTCAGCCAAAGTGACAGTAACAGAAATCAGAATTCCTCCCCTTTACATTTTATGACTAGAGTGTACTTCTCTCTTTCTCTGTGTTGGCTTCCAGGCTGCTTCTACCTATATGATTTCCTAATACACCTCAAAATCAAAGTAGACTGATATTTCCAATGGAGAATATGCGACAATGAATAAAATTTGAAATCCCCTGAGTGCAGAGGTGAGCATATCATAAGTGTTAAATAGCATGGAATAATTCAGTAGATTTGAGTGTTTTATTAGCCCATTAAAGGTTAAATGAGGCATTATGTGAAAGCAGATGGCTCATGGGAGGGTCTCATTATATTTTATTTTCATCCTTTAAATACAAAGCTAGCTTTTTAGTCTCTTAGTTCACCTGTAGCCCATTCCTTCCTTGAGCAGGTAAAGTGAAAACTGATCCTCAGAGTTCATCTCCTTTAGCAGTCTTCTTTGATCACTTCCTGCTAATGCTCCCTCCTCTCTGTACCTTATTCAAACTACCCAGGAATTTATGATTAGCTACTTTATTTCCAGAACTCAGAGGACAAATGAGAAAGATAAGGGGGGAGATGAGAAGTCATATTTAAATAATGTATAATATTACCATAAAATATATTAGGTAACTAGGTAATTTACTTGTTATCTTTTAAGTTCTTGTTCATTAATTAATGCTGGTGGCAAGTGTAACACATGATTGTCTCTCATTGCCTCATTCAGATATAGACACCAGAATCCTTGCTTAATGTCCTTAATTTCAAGAATCAGAGAGCAAACGAGAAACAATGGATGTGTTAGGTAATATTACTTAATTAATGCATTATATATACCATGAGCTGTACTAGCTGTCATATGTAAATTGTCTTTTAAAAACTGTTTTCATTAATTAATGCCTATAAATAATGTAATATATGTGTTGCCTTCATTTTTATGTGGATTACTGCTATATTCAGCACTGTGTATGTGCATGTTAGGGGCTGGGGATTCAATGCTGGATATGATATTTTCTCTGCATTCTGGGATTAGCTCCAGATGGCTCCATAAGGTAGATAAGAAAATTTAGGCTTATATAAAAGTCACACAGGTTATAAATGGCAGCCAGTGTTTAAGTCTGTTGTTGGTCTATATTTCCTATATTAATTTCAGAGTCAGTTTGAGGAATAAATTAAATACAAGGAAGTATTTCAGGAGGACAAGAGGAACTGTGAGACATTCTTAAAAAATTATTATAAAAAGGTTATTTTGCCTATTAATGATGCTGATATTTCTCTGAAGGAGAATTGCAATTTTGATTCCGAATTTTAGAGACAGGGTCTTGCTCTGTCTCTTAGGCTGGAATGCAGTTGTGTGACCATAGCTCACTGCACCCTGGAATTACTGGGCTTAAGCAACATCCCCCTCGAACCCCCAATTTGGCCTTCTGAGTAGCTAGTACCACAGGTACATGTCACCATGCCCAGGCTAATTTTCAATTTTTTTCAATTTTTTTTTTTTTTTGTAAAGATGAGGTCTTGCTATGTTCTGCAGGCTGTTAGCCAACTCTTGAGCTCAAGCCATCTTCCTGCCTTGGCCTCCCAAAGTGCTGGGTGATTCTGAATTTGGATTTTTGAATCAGTCTTTTCATGTGTGCTACAAACTGAATTTCCTCTGTGGCAAAACCAAAATAAACAAAAAACAATTTTATTTTCCAAGGTGTGTTGACTGTGTTCTAGAAATTACCACCGTATATATATAATTAATTAAAAATTTACTCTTACAATCTTGGGATAAGAGTATTGAATTAGAGGGGCGATGATATCTTCAGAAACATCACTATATATTACAACTCAAAAGTCATTCCAAGCAGAAATTTTTATGAAAGAAAAGCATTGTGAATAAGATCATATATTGCTTTTGAAACAGAGACAATTGCCAATATTCTCCAAGTAGACTTTAGTCAACTAATATATTTTCTCTTTAACTGAATATTAGAGATAAATATTGATGTGAACATTTGCTTTACTCAGACCTAATGACCTCTTTAGTGTATTTCATTAAGTTCTTTTACTTCCTTTTCTCTTTTTTAGGCTTAAAGATTAGCTGCTTTTCACCTTCTCTGCCAAAGCATTGAACATTTTTGTTTGGGAACTAAAAAATCTAAATAAATCTGACTCTTTTTTTAAATAATTTTTTTTGGGTTTGAGGTTTACAACATGATGTTTTGGGATATATACAGATGGTAAATGGTTACTATAGTGAAGCTGATTAATAAACCATCTTGCACAGTTACTATTTTGTGTGACAAGAACAGCTACAATCTACTTATTTAAACAAAAAACCCCAATACAATGAATTTTATTAACTTTAGTACTCATATTGTATGTTATATCTCTAGACATGCTCATCTTACATATCTGCTATTTTTTATCCTTTGATCTACATCTTCCCAATTCTTTTCCATCCCATTTCCTCCCACCTGTGGTTACCAATGTTCCATTCTCCATCTCTGTGCGTATGACCTTTCTTTAAAAAAAAAATTCAACAAATGAATAAGATCCTGCAATACTTTTCTAAGTCTGGCGTACTGTAATGTCCTTTAGGTACATCCATGTTGTGTCAAATGACAGAATCTCCCTCTCTTTCTTTCTCTCTCACTCTTTTTAAAAGGCTGAATAATATTTCATTGTGTATAGACACCACATTTTCTTTACCCATCAGTGGGTATTTAGGTTGTTTCTGTATCTTGACTATTGTGAATAATGCTGCAATGAACACAGTAGTACAGCTATCTACCAGGCGGCGATTTTATTTCCTTTGGGTATGGACCCAGAAGAGGGATTGCAGGGTCATATGGTAGTTGTATTTTTAATTTATTTAGAACCTCCACACTGTTTTCCATGATGGCTATACTAGTCTGCATTCCTACCAACAGTGAACTGGGGTTCCCTTTTGTCCACACCTTTGCCAACATTTGTTATCTCTTATCTTTTGATAATAGCCAATCACACAGATGTGAGGAGATATCTCATGGTGTTTTAATTTGCATTTCCTTTATAATTAGTAGTGTTGAACACATTGTCATATATCCATTGGCCATTTTTATGTCCTCTTTAAAGAAATGTCTAAGTTCCTTCCCCATTTTAAAATCAGGTTATTCATTTTTCTGCCATTGAGTTGCAACAGTTCCTTATAAATTTTGGATGTTAACCCCTTATCAATTGCAATTATTTTTGCCAGTCAGTAGGTTGTCTTTCATTTTCCTGATTGTTTCTTTTTCTACACAAATATGTTTTTTTTGTTAGATTTGATATCGCTTATTTTATTTTGTAGTCAGAACTTTTGGTATGATATACAAAAACTCATTGCCAAGACCAATGTTGAGGAGTTTTCCCTATGCTCTCTTCTAGGTATTTTATGATTTCAGGTCTTACATTTAGGTATTTTATTCATTTTGAGTTGAATTTTGTGTATGGTATAAGATAAGAGTCCAATTTCATCCTTTTGCCTGTAGAAATCCAGTTTTCTCAGCACGATTTGTTGAAAAACTACCCATTCCTTGTTGTGTCCTCTTGGTAACCTTGTTAAAAGTTAGTTCACATAAGTGTTTGGATTTAGTTCTGGGCACTCTGTTTTATTCAGTTGATCTTTATTTCTGTTTGTATGCAAGTACCATATGGTTTTGATTACTATAGCTTTGTAATATAATTCAAAATCAGGACGTGTGATACATCTAACTTGCTTTTTCCCCTCAGTATTGCTTTGGCTGTGTGTGTGTGTGTGTGTGTGTGCATGTGTGTGTGCTTGTGTGTGTGGTTCCATATTATTACAGGAGTTAAAACAATTGTTTCTGAAGAATGCCATTGGAATTTTGATTGAAATTGTGTTAAATCTGTATATTGCTTTGGGTAGTATGGACATTTTAACAATATTAATCTGTCCTATCTATGAACATGGGGTATCTTTCCATTTACTTGTGTCTTCTTCAATTACATTCATCATTGTTTTATAGTTTTTAGTATAAAATTATTTCACCTCCTTTGTTAAATTTATTTCTCAATTTTTGTATACTGTCATAAATAATACGATTTTCTTGATTTTTTTTTCAGTTAGGTTGTTATTTGTGTATAGAAATGCTACTGATTTTTTATGTTATTTTTGTACTTTGTAACTTTGTTGAATTCATTTATTAGTTCTAACAGTTTTTGTGGTAGAATCTTTGGGGTTCTAGTTTGTTCTAGCTAGATTAATTTCTGACATATAGTATCAGGTCATCTGCAAATAGAGATAACTTTACTTCTTTCTTTTTATTTGGGTACCTTTTATTTTTTTTTCATGTCTGACTGTACTTGCTAGTACTAATGGTGCTATCATGAATAGAAATGGTGAAAGTGAGTATCTCTGCCTTTTACCAGATCTTAATGGTAAAGCTTTCAGTTGTCCCCCATTGATTATGATGTTAGATGTGGGGTTTTTTTTTTATAAATGGTTTTTATTATGTTGAAGATCTTTTCTTCTGTACTAAACTGTCAAGGATTTTTATCAAGAAAAGATGATGAATATTGTCAAATGTTTTTCCATGTCAGTTGAGATGATCATATGGTTTTATCTTTTATTCTGTTAATGTGATGTATCACTTTGATTGATTTGCATATGTTAAACCAGACTTGAATGCCAATGAAAAGTCCTACTTGGTCACGATGCATAATCTTTCGTATGTGTTGTTGAATTTTGTTTGCTAATATTTTATGGAGGATTTTTGCATTGATGTTCATCAGAGATATTGGCCTGTAGTTGTCTTTTCTTGCAGTGTCTTTGTGTGGCTTATATATCGGAGTGATGCTGGCCTTGTAAAATATCTTTGGAAGTATTCCCTCTAGCTCTATTTAATGAAGGTTTAAGAAGTATTGGTAGTAATTATTTCAATATGTGGTAGAATTCAACCATGAAATCTTCCTGCTTTTCTTCATTGGGAGGATTTAAATTATTTTCAATTCCTTTATTTGTTGTTTGTCTGTTCAAGTTTTCTATTTCTTCCTGACTCAGTCTTGGAATGTTATATTTTTCTAGAAACGTATCAATTTCCTTTAGGTTGTTAAATTTGTTGGTATATAATTGTTTATAATAGTTTCTTATGATTCTTTTTATTTCAGAGGAATCTGTTACAATGTTTTCAGTCATGTTCTCATGTTTCATTTCATTTAAGTCTTCCCTCTTTATTTCTTAGTCTAGCTAGAGGTTTGCCAATTTTGTTTAATTTTCAAATAATCAAATTTTGTTTTATTGACTTTTAATGTTTTCTCTTTTCCATTTGATTTGTTTCTGTTCCAACTTTTATTATTTCCTTCCTTCTGTTAATTTTGGGTTTACTTTGTTGTTCTTTTTCTAGCTCCTTGAGATGTAATGCTAGGCTATTTATTTGGGATCTTTCTTCATTTTTAATGTAAGCATTCATGGCTGTAAACATTCCTTTTAGAACTGCTTTTACTGCATCCTATAGATTTGGTATGTTGTGTTTCTACTGTCATATGTCTAGGATATATTTTATGTATCTCTATATCTATCTATCTATATACCTATTTGAGACAAATGATAATGGAAATACCACATACCAATTTTATTTATATGTATATATGCATGTGTTCATACATACACACATATACATATGTACATACAGATATATGTACATACACATATGTATATATGTATACACACATATGCATACATGTACACATATGTGTATATCTACACATGTATGTATGTATAGGTATGTGTATATATGTGAGTGTGTGTGTGTGTGTATATATATATATATATACACATACACATACACATATTTGAAAGAGGATCTTGCTCTGTCACCCAGGCTGGAGTGCTGTGATCACAGCTCACTGTAGCCTCGACCTCCCAGGCTCGAGTGACCCTCTCACTTAAGCCTCCCAAGTAGTTGGGGCTATAGGCATGTGCCACCACATCTGGCTAATGTTTTTTAATCTTTTGTAGAGATGGGTCTTCCTATGTTGTTTAGACTGTAAGATATTTTTAAAATTTTCTTTTTGATTTCTTCTTTGATCTAGTAACTGTTCCAGAACATGTTGTTTAATTTACACATATTAATAAAAATTTTAAGATTCATCCTATTATTTATTTCTAGTTTTATACTATTGTGAGCAGGAAAAAATTCTAGATATGATTTTAATCTTTCTGAATTTGTTAAGAATTGTTTTGTGGCCTAACACATGGTATATTCTGGAGAATGTTCCATACACACTAGAAAAAGAGGTATATTCTGGTGCTGCTGGATGAAAAGTTCTATATATGTTTGTTGGGTCCATTTGGTCTAAAGTGCAGCTGAAGTCCAGTATTTCCTTTTTAACTTTCTGTTTGGTTGGTCTGTTTATTGTTGAAAGAAGAATATTGAAGTCTCTTGCTATATTGTTTTGCTATCTATTTCTTTCTTCTTGTTCATTAATATTTGTTTATAAATCTAGGTGCTTCAATGTTGGGTGCATGTCTATTTATAATTGTTATGCATTCTTACAGAATTGACCTCTTTATTATTAAATAATAGTCATCTTTATGTCTTGTGGCGTTTATTAGACTTGAAGTCTGTTTTATAAGTATACTACATAAGTAGAGCCACCCTTGCTCTCTTTTGGTTACTATTTCCACAGAATATCTTCTTCCGTCCCTTTACTTTTCAGTCTACATATGCCCTTAAAGCTAAAATGGGTCTCTTATAAGCAGCATATAGTTGGATCTTTTTAAAAACCCATTCAGCCACCTGTCTTTTGATTGGAGAATTTAATCCATTTATATTCAAGGTTGTTATTGATAGGTAAGAACTTACTCCTGCCATTTTGTTCATCATTTTCTGATCATTTTATAGATTTTTTGTTTCTTTCTCCCTCTCCTGTTGCTTATGTTTGTGCTTTGGTAATTTTCAGGAATGCTAAGCTTTGATTTTTTTCTCTTTCTTATTGTATATCTGGTATTATTTTTTGCTTCTTGGTTACCATGAGGCTTACATTTTAAAATCTTATTGTTATAATAGACTATTGTAAGCTGATAACAACTGAACTTTGGTCACATACAAATATTCTAGACTTTTGCCCTCTCCCAATAATTTGTATTTTCATTGCTGCAATTTACATCTTTTTACATTTTCTATTCTTCTTCTTCTTTTTTTCTTTCCAAGATGGAGCCTTGCTCTGTTGCCCAGGCTGGAGTGCAGTGGCATGATCTCAGCTCACTACAACCTCTGCCTCTCAGGTTCAAGCAATTCTCTTGCCTCAGCCTCCCAAGTAGCAGGGATTACAGGTGTCTTTCACCACACCCAGCTAATTTTTGTATTTTTAGTAGAGAGGGGTTTCACCATGTTGGCCAGGCTGGTCTCAAACTCTTGATCTCGTGATCCGCCTGTCTCAGCCCCCCAAAGTGCTGGGATCACAGGTGAGAGCCACTGTGCCCAGCCTAATTTTCTATTCTTTAACACCCTATTGTTGCTATAGTTATTTTAGACCATCCTGACTTTTAACTTTCATACTAGATGTTTGAAAGATTTATACATCACCATTACAATAATGCAGTATTCTGAATTTGATGATGAATTTACCTCTACCAGTGAGTTTCATACTTTCATATGTTTGCATGATAGTGATTATTGTCCTTTCACTTCCAGTTGTAGCACTTTCTTAAGCATTTCTTGTAAGGCTGGTATAGTAGTGAAAAATGCCTTTAATTTTTGCATGTTGGAGAAATATTTTTTCATTTTTTAAAAATTAATTTTATTTAATTCTTCGTTTTTATGGATACAGGATAATTGTACATACTTATGGGGTTTATGTAATCTTTTGATACAAATGCAGAGTATAGATCAAATCTAGGTAAATGGGATATTCATAACCTCAAATATTCATTAAATCTTTGTATTGGGAATATTGGAAATCTATTCTTCTAGTTATTGTGTGACGTATACAATAAATTATTGTTAATTATCATTGCCATATTGTGCTACCAAGCACTAGATTTTATTCCTTCTATCATAATGTATTTTTTTTTTTCTTTTTTGAGACTGAGTCTTCCTCTGTCACCAGGCTGGAGTGCAGTGGCACGATCTTGGCGCACTGCAACCTCCGACTCCCTGGATCAAGCGATTCTCCTGCCTCAGCCTCCCAAATAGCTGAGATTACAGGTATGCACCACTATGCCCAGCTAATTTTTTGTAGAGACAGGGTTTCACCATGTTGTCCAGGATGGTCTCGATCTCCTGACCTCGTGATCTGCCTGCCTCAACCTCTCAAAGTGCTGGGATTACAGGTGTGAACCACCACATCTGGACCCATACTGTATTTTTATACAGTTATTAAGCAAATTTGTTTTATTTCCCCTCCCCAGGCTCTGGTAACTACCATTCTATTCATACAACACATTTCTTTCTGTGTCGTATTTTACTTAACATAAGGTCCTCCAATTCTATCCATTTTGCTGCAAGTGACATAATTTCATTTATAGCAGAGTAATATTTCATCGTTTATATATACCACATTTTCTTTTTTTAAAACTTCTATTTTAATTTCAGGGGTACATGTACAAGTTTGTTATATAGGTAAACTTGTGTCATGGGAGTTTGTTGTGCAGATTATTAGATCACCCAGGCGTTAAGCCTAGTACCCATAGTTAC
>NW_016807975.1:36168-39918 GCF_001698545.2 Rhinopithecus bieti
GTGTGTGTGTGTGTGTATATATATATATATATACACATACACATACACATATTTGAAAGAGGATCTTGCTCTGTCACCCAGGCTGGAGTGCTGTGATCACAGCTCACTGTAGCCTCGACCTCCCAGGCTCGAGTGACCCTCTCACTTAAGCCTCCCAAGTAGTTGGGGCTATAGGCATGTGCCACCACATCTGGCTAATGTTTTTTAATCTTTTGTAGAGATGGGTCTTCCTATGTTGTTTAGACTGTAAGATATTTTAAAATTTTCTTTTGATTTCTTCTTTGATCTAGTAACTGTTCCAGAACATGTTGTTTAATTTACACATATTAATAAAATTTTAAGATTCATCCTATTATTTATTTCTAGTTTTATACTATTGTGAGCAGGAAAAAATTCTAGATATGATTTTAATCTTTCTGAATTTGTTAAGAATTGTTTTGTGGCCTAACACATGGTATATTCTGGAGAATGTTCCATACACACTAGAAAAGAGGTATATTCTGGTGCTGCTGGATGAAAAGTTCTATATATGTTTGTTGGGTCCATTTGGTCTAAAGTGCAGCTGAAGTCCAGTATTTCCTTTTAACTTTCTGTTTGGTTGGTCTGTTTATTGTTGAAAGAAGAATATTGAAGTCTCTTGCTATATTGTTTTGCTATCTATTTCTTTCTTCTTGTTCATTAATATTTGTTTATAAATCTAGGTGCTTCAATGTTGGGTGCATGTCTATTTATAATTGTTATGCATTCTTACAGAATTGACCTCTTTATTATTAAATAATAGTCATCTTTATGTCTTGTGGCGTTTATTAGACTTGAAGTCTGTTTTATAAGTATACTACATAAGTAGAGCCACCCTTGCTCTCTTTTGGTTACTATTTCCACAGAATATCTTCTTCCGTCCCTTTACTTTTCAGTCTACATATGCCCTTAAAGCTAAAATGGGTCTCTTATAAGCAGCATATAGTTGGATCTTTTAAAACCCATTCAGCCACCTGTCTTTTGATTGGAGAATTTAATCCATTTATATTCAAGGTTGTTATTGATAGGTAAGAACTTACTCCTGCCATTTTGTTCATCATTTTCTGATCATTTTATAGATTTTTTGTTTCTTTCTCCCTCTCCTGTTGCTTATGTTTGTGCTTTGGTAATTTTCAGGAATGCTAAGCTTTGATTTTTTTCTCTTTCTTATTGTATATCTGGTATTATTTTTTGCTTCTTGGTTACCATGAGGCTTACATTTTAAAATCTTATTGTTATAATAGACTATTGTAAGCTGATAACAACTGAACTTTGGTCACATACAAATATTCTAGACTTTTGCCCTCTCCCAATAATTTGTATTTTCATTGCTGCAATTTACATCTTTTACATTTTCTATTCTTCTTCTTCTTTTTTTCTTTCCAAGATGGAGCCTTGCTCTGTTGCCCAGGCTGGAGTGCAGTGGCATGATCTCAGCTCACTACAACCTCTGCCTCTCAGGTTCAAGCAATTCTCTTGCCTCAGCCTCCCAAGTAGCAGGGATTACAGGTGTCTTTCACCACACCCAGCTAATTTTGTATTTTAGTAGAGAGGGGTTTCACCATGTTGGCCAGGCTGGTCTCAAACTCTTGATCTCGTGATCCGCCTGTCTCAGCCCCCCAAAGTGCTGGGATCACAGGTGAGAGCCACTGTGCCCAGCCTAATTTTCTATTCTTTAACACCCTATTGTTGCTATAGTTATTTTAGACCATCCTGACTTTTAACTTTCATACTAGATGTTTGAAAGATTTATACATCACCATTACAATAATGCAGTATTCTGAATTTGATGATGAATTTACCTCTACCAGTGAGTTTCATACTTTCATATGTTTGCATGATAGTGATTATTGTCCTTTCACTTCCAGTTGTAGCACTTTCTTAAGCATTTCTTGTAAGGCTGGTATAGTAGTGAAAATGCCTTTAATTTTGCATGTTGGAGAAATATTTTTTCATTTTTTAAAATTAATTTTATTTAATTCTTCGTTTTATGGATACAGGATAATTGTACATACTTATGGGGTTTATGTAATCTTTTGATACAAATGCAGAGTATAGATCAAATCTAGGTAAATGGGATATTCATAACCTCAAATATTCATTAAATCTTTGTATTGGGAATATTGGAAATCTATTCTTCTAGTTATTGTGTGACGTATACAATAAATTATTGTTAATTATCATTGCCATATTGTGCTACCAAGCACTAGATTTTATTCCTTCTATCATAATGTATTTTTTTTTTTCTTTTTTGAGACTGAGTCTTCCTCTGTCACCAGGCTGGAGTGCAGTGGCACGATCTTGGCGCACTGCAACCTCCGACTCCCTGGATCAAGCGATTCTCCTGCCTCAGCCTCCCAAATAGCTGAGATTACAGGTATGCACCACTATGCCCAGCTAATTTTTTGTAGAGACAGGGTTTCACCATGTTGTCCAGGATGGTCTCGATCTCCTGACCTCGTGATCTGCCTGCCTCAACCTCTCAAAGTGCTGGGATTACAGGTGTGAACCACCACATCTGGACCCATACTGTATTTTATACAGTTATTAAGCAAATTTGTTTTATTTCCCCTCCCCAGGCTCTGGTAACTACCATTCTATTCATACAACACATTTCTTTCTGTGTCGTATTTTACTTAACATAAGGTCCTCCAATTCTATCCATTTTGCTGCAAGTGACATAATTTCATTTATAGCAGAGTAATATTTCATCGTTTATATATACCACATTTTCTTTTTTTAAAACTTCTATTTTAATTTCAGGGGTACATGTACAAGTTTGTTATATAGGTAAACTTGTGTCATGGGAGTTTGTTGTGCAGATTATTAGATCACCCAGGCGTTAAGCCTAGTACCCATAGTTACGTTTCCTGATCCTCTCCATGTACCCCTACATTCTACCCTCCAATAGGCTCCAGTGTATGTTGTTTCTCTCTATATGTCTATGTGTTCTTATCATTTAGCTCCCACTTATGAAGAACATGTGGCATTCAGTTTTCTATTCCAGCATTAGTTTCCTAAGGATAATGGCCTCCAGCTCCGTCCATGTTCCTGCAAAGAACATGACCTCATTCTTTTTGATGGCGGCATAATATTCCATGGTGTATATATAACACAATTACATTATCCAGTCTACAAGTGATGAGCATTTAGGTTGATTCTATGTCTTTGCTATTGTGAATAGTGCTGCAATGAGTATACATGTGCAAGTGTTTTTATAATAGAACAATTTATATTCCTTCAAATATATACCCAGTAATGGGTTACTGGGTCGAATGGTATTTCTGGCTTTATGTCTTGGAGGAATCACCACACTATCTTCCACAATGGTTGAACTAATTTACACTCCAACCAACAGTATATAAGCATTCCTTTTTCTCTACAACCTCACCAGCATCTGTTATTTTTTGACTTTTTATTAGTAGCCATTCTGACTGGTGTGAGATGGTACTTCATTGTGGTTTTGATTTGTATTTCTCCAATGATCAGTGATGTTGAGCATCTTTTTCATACGATTGTTGGTCACATATATATATATTCTTTTGAAAAGTGTCTGTTCATGTCCTTTGTCCACTTTTTAATGGGGTTGTTTCTTTTTTCTTGCAAATTTGTTTACGTTCCTTATAGATACTAGACATTAGACCTTTGTCAGTTGCATAGTTTGCAAAAATTTTCTCCCATTCTGCAGACTGTTTGTTCACTCTGCTTATATATATGTAATATATATAAAAT
>NW_016807975.1:40266-72042 GCF_001698545.2 Rhinopithecus bieti
CTCCAAGTTTTACCATCTTTTCCAATCTTGATGGACAGAATTTCCCAAATCATCCTTTTTGCCTAACAGTTCTTTCTTCAATTTATCTTTTTCTCCTCACATTTTACTATAATGCCTAAGAAGAAACCAGGTTGCACTCTCAGTGCTTCACTTGGAAATCACCTCAGAAAAAAAAATAAAAATTATAAATGTTTATATATATAATTTTTTTTTTTTTACTGTGCAGTAGCTCTTTAGTTTAATTAGATCCCATTTGTCAATTTTTCCTTGTGTTACAATTGCTTTTGGCATCTTTGTAATGAAATCTTTACCTGTGCCTGTGTCCTGCATAGTATGGCCTAGGTTGTCTTCCAGAGTTTTTACAATTTTGTGCTTTACATTTAAGTCTCTAATCCTTCTTGAGTTAATTTTTATATATGATATAAGAAAGGGGTCCAGTTTCAATCTTCCACACATGGCTTGCCAGTTATCCCAACACCATTTATTGAATAGTGAATCTTTTCCCCATTGCTTGTATTTGTCAGGTTTGTTGAAGATCAGATAGCTATAGGTGTGCAGCCTCATTTCCGGGTTCTCTATTCTGTTGCATTGGTCTATAGGTCTGTTTTTGTACCCTTACCATGCTGTTTTGGTTGCTGTAGTCCTGTAGTATAGTCTGAAGTCAGGTAGCACAATGCCTTCAGCTTTGTTCTTTTTGCTTAGGATTGCCTTGGCTATTTGGGCTCTTTTATGATTCCATATGAATTTTAAAGTAGTTTTTTTTTTTTTTTTTAAGTTCTGTGAAGAATCTCAATGGTAGTTTAACAGGAATAGCATTGATCTATAAATTACTTTGGGAAATATGGCCATTTTATGATATTGATTATTCCTATTCATGAACATGGAATGTTTTCCGATTTGTGTCTTCTCTGATTTCTTTGAGCAGCGTTTTGTAATTCTTCTTGTAGAGATCTTTCACCTTCCTGGTTAGATGTATTCTTAGGTATTTTATTCTTTTTGTGGCAATTTTGAATGGGATTGAGTCCTGATTTGGCTTTGGTTTGACTGGAATTGGTGTGTACGAATGTTAGTGATATTTGCACATTGATTTTATATCTTGAGACTTTGCTGAAGTTGTTTGTCAGCTTAAGAATCTTTTGGGTTGAGACTATGGGGTTTTCTAGATATAGAATCATGTTTCCAAACAGGGATAGTTTTGTGTCCAGAATTGGTTACTTCCGGTGGGTTCTCCGTCTCGCTGACTTCAAGAATGAAGTTGCGGACCCTTGCGGTAAGTTACAGTTCTTAATGACGGTGTGTCCGGAGTTTGTTCCTTCCGATGTTCAGATGTGTCCAGAGTTTCTTCCTTCTGGACCCTCGTGGTGAGTGTTACAGTTCTTAAAGATAGTGTGTCTGGAGTTTGTTCCTTTTGACGTTCAGATGTGTCCGGAGTTTCTTCCTTCTGGACCCTTGTGAATGTTACAGTTCTTAAAGATGGTGTGTCCGGAGTTTGTTCCTTCTGATGTTCAGATATGTCTGAAGTTTCTTCCTTCTGGTGGGTTCATGGTCTTGCTGACTTCAGGAGTGAAGCCACAGACCTTTGCATGAGTGTTACAGCTCATAAAAGTAGCGCAGACCCAAAGAGAGAGCAACAGCAAGATTTACTATGAAGAGAGAAAGAACAAAGCTCCCATGTGGAAGGAGACCTGAGCAGGTTGCTGCTGATGGTTTGGGAGGCCAGCTTTTATTCCCTTATTTGGCCCTGCCCACGTCCTGCTGATTGGTCCATTTTACAGAGCACTGATTGGTTCATTTTACAGAGTGCTGATTGGTGCATTTACAAACCTTTAGCTAGACACAGAGCACTGATTGGTGCATTTTTACAGAGTGCCGATTGGTGCATTTACAAACCTTTAGCTAGACACAAAAGTTCTCCAAGTCCCCACCCAACCCAGAAGCCCAGCCAGCTTCACCTCTCAGTTTGACTTCCTCTTTTCCTATTTGGATGCCCTTTATTTCTTTCTCTTGCCTGATTGCCCTGGCCAGGATTTCCAGTACTGTGTTGAATAGGAGTGGTGAGAGAGGGCATACTTGTATTGTGCTGGTTTTCAAGGGGAATGCTTCCAGCTTTTGCTCATCCAGTGTAATGTTGGCTGTGGGTTTGTCACAGACAGCTCTTATTATTTTGAGGTATATTCCTTCAATACCTAGTTTATTGAGAGTTTTTAATGTGAAGGGGTGTTGAATTCATTTATGTGATGAATCACATTTATTTATTTGCATGTGTTGAATCAACCTTGCTTCCTAGGGATAAAGCCTACTTGATCGTGGTGGGTAAGCTTTTTGATGTGCTGCTGGATTTGATATGCAAGTATTTTGTTGATGATGTTTACACTGATGTTCATCAAGGTTATTGACCTGGAATTTTCTTTTTTTGTTGTGAATCTGCCAGGTTTTGCTATCAGGATGATGCTGGCCTCTTAGAATGAGTTACGGAGGTGTCCATCCTTCTCAATTTTTTGGAATGGTTTCAGCAGGAATGGTACCAGCTATTCTTTGTACATCTTGTAGAATTCAGCTCTAAGTCTGTTTGGTCCTGGGCTTTTTTTAATGGTTGGTAGGCTATTTCTGACTCAATTTCAGAGCTTATTATTGGTCTGTTCAGGGATTCAATTTCTTCCTGGTTCAGTCTTCAGAGGGTGTATGTGTCTAGGAATGTATCCATTTCTTCTAGATTTTCTAGTTTGTGTGCAGAAAGTGTTCATAATATTCTGTGATGGTTGTTTGTATTTCTGTGGGGCCAGTGTATACCACAGTTTCTTATCCATTCATTTATCAATGAACACGAAGGTTGAGTCAATATCTTGGCTATTGTGATTGGTACTGCAATAAACGTGAGAGTGCAGATTTTTTTTCAGTATGTTGATTTCCTTTGTTTTGGATATATACCTGAATATATATCCAGGTATGGAATTGCTGAATCATATAGAAGCTTTATTTTAGCTCTATTTTTATTTGTTTGAGGAGCCTTCAGACTGTTTTCCATAGTGGCTGTACTACTTTACATTCCCAAACAGTATACAAGAGATCCCCATTCTCTGCATCCTTGACAGCATGTATTGTTTTTGTCTTTTGATGATAGCCATTTTAACTGGAATAATTTTTTATTGTGTCTTTAATTTGCATTTCCCTGATGATTAGTGAAGTTGAGCATTTTTTCATACACCTGTTGGCCATGTGTATATCTTTTGAGAAATGTCTATTCAGATAAAATGAGTTGACTGTAAATGTGTGATTTATGGGTTCTCTATTCTGTTCCATTGGTCTACATGTCTGTTTTTATGCCAGTACCATGCTGTTTTGGTTACTATAACTTTGTAAGATAATTTGAAATCAGGTAGAGTGATGCCTCTGACTTTGTTCTTTTGCTCAGGGTTGCTTTGATTATTCTAGTTCTTTTGCAGTTCCATGTGAATCTTAGGATTGTTTCTTCTATTTCTTTGAGGAATGACATTGGTATTTTGATAGGAATTGCATCTGTAGATGATTTTGTATAGTATGAAGATTTTAACAATATCAATTCTTCCAATCCATGAACATGAAATATTTTTCTTTTTTTGTGTGTGTCCTCTTCAATTTCTTCTATCAATGTTTTATAGTTTTCATTATAGAGCTATTTTACTTCTTTGATTAAGTTTATCCCTATATATTTTATGTATTTTGCAGCTATTGTAAATAGGATTGCTTTCTTAATTTATTTCTCAGATTTTTCACTGCTGGCATTGGAAATTTTACTGATTTTTTTCATGTTAATTTTGTATTCTGAACCTTTACTGAATTTGTTTATCAGTTGTAAGAATTTCTTGATAACGTCTTTAGGTTTTTCTAAATATAAGATTATATCATCTGCTAAGAAAGAAACTTTGACTTATTCCTTTCCTATTTTGTTGCTCTTTGTTTGTTTCCCATGTCTAATTGCTCTGGATAGGACTTCTATACCATGTTAAATGAAATTGGTGAAAGTGGGCATCTTTATCTTGTTTCAGACCTTACAGGGAAAGCTTTCAGTTTGTCCTCATTTGGTATAATACTAGCTGTGGATCTGTTGTATATGATTCTTTTGAGAAGAGATTTTATCATTAAGGAATGTAAAATTTTATCGAATGATTTTTTTGGCATCAATTAACATAACCACAGTGTTTTGTCCTTCATTCTGTTCATATGAGGTATCACATTTATTGAATTGCATACGTATATTACAGATCTGAATATGTATATCTCTACCAAAACTCAGTTTTCAGCAATTATTTTGTTAAATAACTTTTCTGTGCCTTTCTCAATTTCTTCTCACAATGAAATATTTGTTTGCTTAATGGCACTTCATAGTCCCATAAATAGGATTTTTTTCATGTTTATTCATTCTTCCTCCCCTTCCCCAACTGGATTATTTCAAAAGACCTGTCTTCAGGTTCAGAAATTATTTCTTCAGCTTCATCTAGTCTGCTGTTGAAGCTCTAAATTAAATTTTTTATTTTATTCATTGACTTCTTCGGCTTCTGGATTTCTGTTTGGTTCTTTTTTTTTTAATTGATATCTTTGTTGAATTTCTCACTTAGATCACAAACTGTTTTCCTGATTGACTTGTCTTCCGTGTTCTCTTGAGCTCACTGAGTTTCCTTAAGAAAATTGTTTTGAATTTCTTTTTAGGCAGCTTATAAATTTCCATTTCTTTTGAGGTCAGCCACTGGAGAAATATTATTTTCCTTTGGTGGTGTCATGTTTCCTTCTTTTTTTTTTTTTTTCCTGTTTCTTGTCCCCCTGTATTGATCTCTGTGTATCTGATGAAACAGTTGCCTTTTAATTTTATGCAGTAGCTTTCATAGGAAAAGACTTTCCCTTGAAGATGGGTCTTACTCTGTCAATTGGATAGAGTGTGTTGACTGTCATTTGGGTAGACTGTGGGTCTGGGTGGGCACAGTACTTTAGTCTCCATGAGGTTTTTTCAGCTATGATCAATGACAGTGATGACTGTAGGTACCTTAGTGACCTAGGCTGCAGGAAACTGGCAGCAGTGGTGGCAAGGTAGAATGTCAGGGTTCTTGGTGGCAAAGGCTTTACAGATCTTCGTGTTTTCATTTTCTTCACAGTGGGGAGACTTAACTTAGGAGATCTCTCTTGGTGTGTTATCTGACATTGGCCACTGGAAGCCACAACAAGGCTGTGTTTCACTACACAGGCGGTTGCAGTGGCTGTGAATTGGGCTGTGGATTGTATCTTGTTGAACTACTGTGGAACCTGTGACATGGGTGCAGGTTTACTCTCTGAGGCATGGGTGGCTGCAGCTTTCCCATCAAGCCAAGGACTGTGACTATGAGACACTTCCCAGTAGTTTGGTTTCATGGGGCAGGGATATAGATGTGACTCTGATTCTGGGGATCAGAATGTAGGGCTGGCATGGTTCCAGGGATGAAGGTGTGTTCCAGAGGCTCACATTCTGGGGGGCAGGGCACATCTGTAACTTGAATTCTGGAGACAAGAGGCCACAGTGGCAACTTGCACACTGAGAGAGGGTACTGCATAGTACCCTCTGTGGATCCTGTAATGGTGTGACACAGCAAGGGTCAGGCTCTGTGGGGCTGAATACAGTAGCAACAAGAGCCCATTTATTGGCAGCAAGGAGTTGTGTGGCTTTAGCTTCATGGATGAGGAGCAGTGCAATGTTGTCTTTATTCTCTAGGGAGATGGTGCACTTTAGCAGCACAGACTTTAGAGGGCTGGTCCAGACCCATTGAGGTGGGGCAGTGTGTTTGTTCAGCACTAAGGTGGGGGTCATACAGATCAGCCAAAGTTATGTTTCCCTGGGGGGCTGGGCTCATGCACCAAGTTTGCAGCTGTTTCTCTGGGCTAAAGCTCCATTCCCCTGAGGCTGAGGCATTGGGCTGATTCAGGGTGCTGAGGAGGCATGACTACTCTGCTGGCTTGGGTGTGGTTTCTTAGCCATGCTGGAGTGCCTGGTCCCTAAGGAGCAGGGTGCAGCATGGGCTCAGGTACAGGGTTAAAGTTGCTTCCCTGAGCCAAAGATCCAGTCCTCTTGGGTCGAGGTACCAGGCTGGTGCAGGTGCTGAGGAGGCATGACTGCTCTGCCGGCTTGAGTGTAGCTTCTCTACTAGGCTGGGAAGCCTGGTTCCCAAGAGGCAGGTTACTGTGTGGGCTTGGGCACTGCAATTGCAGCTGCTTTCCTGGGTCATAGCTCTAGTTTTCTGGGCCTGAGGCACCAGGTTGGCTTGGGCACCAAGGCTGCAGAGCTGCTTCACCACGTTAGATGTGGCTTCCCCAGCAGAGGGGCACCAGGGTGGTTTACATGCTGGGGAGTCATGGCAACTCTGCTGGCTCAGGCACTGCTTTCCTGGGGATGGGATGCCAAGGCTCTAAGTAGTCAGGAGTGGAATGCAGTAGTCACTGAAATGGGGAAGATGGAGTGTCTCCTAGGCAGCCTGTTTCCAGGGGTTGGTGAGCCCAGCTGATGAATGGTGTACTACCATGTGTGAGCATGGTGCAATGATGGTGGAGACTCAGAAATGGAGAGGTGCAGCGGCTACTGACCCCCAGAGGCAATGGCTTCCATTTCAAGATGGCAAGTGCAGTGGCCACTTGGGACACGAGGGTGGGTGGGGTGGGGCACAACATGGGCTTCTTTGCTGGAGTAGAATTGAATTCCAGGCAGCTCCCTTAAACTGGGTTCAGGCTCCATGAGGACTGCAGGGTTCTCTCATAGCAAAGACTGCAGTGGTGGTAATGGGAGTTGCTGGAGGCTTCCTGCTTACCTTTTCTCGGCAGAGAAGTCCCTCCTGGTTTCCAGCTGATCCCATATGGGCAGATGAGGTAGCAGAGGCAGGGTGCTTTGTTCCCTTTTCTATGTAGTCAGCCTGAGTTTCTGTGTTTTATAAAGTTTCTACCACTTCCTCGATGTACTCCAGCACATTCTTTTAATCATTCTTGTTGAAATGTAGTTGTTTGTTCATTGTCTTGGTCCTTTTCTGTGGTAGAAATGATAATTAGGCACTTCCAGTTGGCCATCCTGCTGATGTTACTCTCCCATTCTCTTTTATTCTATGTGTTAAATGTGTTTCTTGGACTGAATTTTTATTATCCTTTTACTTTTTTCTTCCATATGTTCATTTATTAACTTCCTAGTATTTTTATTTTATTGGGCATTGGGCATCTCTCTGTCTCTGTCTCTCTCTCTAAAACACAGAGCCATGTTTCCCGCCGTTGGGAAACTTTGAGAAGGTCTCAAATGATTACAATATAATAACTAAGCGCTATAGTATGGGAAAGTGGCAAGGACAGCAGAGAGGAAGGCTTCAATTACTTTGGGGCAGTTTTGGAAGACTCCCTAGAGGGTGAGACATTTCATTAGAGAAGATGAAATGTGACAATGCAGGGAGTGTAACATATGCCGTGGTTCCATAGTGTGGAAAAGCCTTAAATAACAGACAGTTTGATTAGTGATTGCCAATCCGGCTTCTAATTAGAATCATCTGGCAAACTAAAAAAATGTACTGATTTTGAAGTCTAATCGCCAGAGAGTCTTATTGAATTACTTTTAAATTGGGACCAGACATTTCTTTTTCAGCACCATTTAAAGGAATACAAAGCATATGCAAGGTATCCTACATATGCTATTTAAATTTTTTAAAAAATTAATTAATGATGACGGACAGTGTAACATATGGTTGTCTTCATTTTGTTGATTAAATTTTTATCTTATTTATTCAGCATTGGAAATGTGCCTGTCCTTCTGCTAGTGCTGGAAATCAAATGCTGGATAGGGTACAGTCCCTACCCTCAAGCATTAGTTTGAGAGAACTCTGTAACAGACATTACTGTCATTTTACAAATGAGGAGTTGTAGGCTTAGAGTGATAGTGACAGAGGACAGACAAATTCTTGCGCAGACAGGGATGAGTCTCCGGTGAAAACCGACCTTCAAGCCAAATACAGCCTGAAGCCTGAAGATGGATATGTTGGCTGGATAGACTCCCTTTCACAGATTGTATTATACAAATGTCTATCTTCTATTCCATGGGGTCCACAGAGTGTGTGCTCCTAGCAGTGAAGGCATATGATAACTGTGTGGTCATCAGCAAATTCCTGAGATACCCCCTCAATATAGATAAGGTGCTTTGGCCAGGCGCAGTGGCTCATGCCTGTAATCCCAGCATTCTGGGCGGCCAAGGCTGGTGGACTGGTGTGAGAACTTCCTCAATGCCTTTTAACCAATTGAATGGTGCTTTTTCCAAGACCATGCATGGACCCTATCAGCACCCACTCCCCCATTCTGAGCCCATAAAAGCCAGCTAGACTGAGCCAGACAGATGGCGACCCACTCTCGGGTCCCCTCTTTGCTGAGAGCTTTTTTTGTTGTTGTTTGTTTCTTTCTTTTCTTTTTTTTTTTTTGAGATGAGATTCCCCCTCGTCGCCCAGGCTGGAGTGCACTGGCGTGATCTCGGCTCACTGCCACCTCCGCCTCCCGCGTTCAGGTGATTCTCCTGCCTCAGCCTCCTGAGTAGCTGGGACTACAGGAGCACACCACCACACCCAGCTAATTTTTGTATTTTTAGTAGAGACAGGGTTTCACCATGTTGGCCAGAATGGTCTTGATCTCTTTACCTCGTGATCTGCCTGCCTCAGCCTCCCAAAGTGCTGGGATTACAGGTATGAGCTACTGCATCTGGCCTGGTTTTGCTGTTTTAATGACAGTATTGGAAGGCTTTGCAGAGGATATGACACTTTGCCCATGTCTTCTGAGATTTTACCAGAGAAGAAGGAGAAATGTGATGATGCAGAAGAAGTAGCATGTACTGTTGCACTTAGGTGTGAAAGAGCTTGAAATAATTGTGTAAATACATAGAGAATGGAAGACAGTATATGGAAAGGGGGATGGAGTCAATATGGGCATAGACAGAAAAGGGTGAAGTATGTAGCTAGAAATGTAGGTGAGGGCCAGATAACGTCCCTGGGTAAAAAAACAAGCATAAACAAATACATATGTAAAAGGTATTCCAAAGTGGGCTGACAAATATGTTTTATTTGTTAAGGACTTATGTTGTCTTCTCTTGGAAAGGCTTAATTACAAATATTCTTTGTCTTATTCCCATAACTTTACATGAACTTCTTAGATTACTTGTCTCTATATTTTTATGAGGTCACAGTCATTTTCTTAAAGAGAAATATTAGATTATTAATGTTGAAACTTCTTTCTAATGCTGAAATTTTGTTTCTAGACATAATTGTCATTTCTTTTGTTCTATTTATATTTAAACTTCTTGCCTCAAAATATGTGAGCTTATTTTGTACATGAACTCAAAGATGTCAGATTCTCATCATTTTTCCAGCACCAGGGTCTACTCATACTGATCCAGTTTTTCATAGCCCCAAGCACCTCCATATTCCCCAGGCTATAGATGATAAGATTGAGCATGAGCATTACTACCCCATAGAACAGTCAACCAGTTTCTCTGAAGTAGTGCTATTAGATGTTGCCTTTATGTACACGAAGAGGATTGTTCCATGCAACACAATCACCACTGTTATGTGGGCTGAACGGGTGGAAGAGATCTTTTTCCTTCCTTCAGCTGAATTGATTTCAATACAGCATAGATAGTGAAAAATATAAAAAACTGAATATAAAGAACTGAAATGGTAGTAATAAAGTAAATAAAAAATTTACTTTGGCCAATATTATTATATTCTCATTCAAGGAAATATCTATGCAGGCCAGATGCATCAACTGTAATATTTTATAAAAATGATTAATGACATGTTTTCCACAAAAGTACATTCATATGTAACTGTTAATACATTTTGTGCCAGTCTGTTGAGAAATCCTAATTCATAAGAGATAGCGGCCATGAAAACACAAAGCACCTTGTTTGGTTTATTTTATATTATTTTTGAGACTGAGTTTTGCTCTTGTTGCCCAGACTGGAGTGCAGTGGCACGATCTTGGCTCACTGCAACCTCGGCCTCCCGGGTTCAAGTGATTCTCCTGCCTCAGCCTCCCGAGTAGCTGGGATTACAGGTGTCTGCCACCGCACCCAGCTAATTTTTTGTATCTTTAGTAGAGATGGGGTTTCATCGTGTTGACCAAGCTGGTCTTGAACCCCTGACCTCCAGTGATCCACCAGCCTTGGCCGCCCAGAATGCTGGGATTACAGGCATGAGCCACTGCACCTGGCCAAAGCACCTTATCTATATTGAGGGGGTATCTCAGGAATTTGCTGATGACCACACAGTTATCATATGCCTTCACTGCTAGGAGCACACACTCTGTGGACCCCATGGAATAGAAGATAAACATTTGTATAACACAATCTGTGAAAGGGAGTTGTTTTTTCCCTCTGATAGGAAGTTTATCAGGATTGAGGGAGTAAAAAAGGATGTAAGCCAGATATCCAGGAAGGAGGGATTGCCATGGGATAAATATAGGTTGGAAACGAGGAGTGGTGGGATGATCTAGATTCTGTTCCCCAAGAGGGTCACTGGATACACCAGTAAGCATGTGACAAAAAGGAGTTTTTGTCAACTTATGAGTACTCAGAGAGACTTATGGGAATCAACTCAAACTCAGTTGTTCAATTAGTCCTTTCCATGTACTTTTTCATACTGGAGTATGAATAATCCAGAAGAGGACACAGCATGTGAGTTAAACGAGTGGTCCCATATTATGTAAAGTAAGAGGTCATAGAAGTTGGAGGTCCAACAACTATGCTAGTACTAGCTGGAGTAGTGGTAACAGGAATGAGATTAGCTTATGGGATTCCTCTTTTAGCTCTTAAAGCAATTCAGCTATATTGGTAGGTCATTAAATATGCAAACTTCTGTATTTCACTTCCTGAGATTGAGGCATGAGGTCTGAGGAAGGGAAGAGCTATTTGCATTTTAAACGAGTGTCGGTTATTACTGATACAGTTGATCCACAAACTCCACTTTGAAAAATTAGCATCAGAGAGAGCATACTTTAATCTGATCAACAGACTTATTTATTTGGATTTATACCATACAAATCATTAACAATACCATTGGTTTAGGATTTTATAGTTTACAAATATGATCACGCACATTACTCATTTTATCATCACTATAATTCTCTGAGGGAAATGAAATCTTGAAAGATGAAATTTATATAAAATTATAGTGTGAGTGGGCTGCTATTTAAATCTGAGTTTTCTGATTTTAAATCCCATTTTTTTTTAACTGTACTTCATTGGGTGAGAATCAGACATCTTTTAAATAATGCTCTCCAGGTTATTCTAATGTGCAACTGAAGAAGAACATAACTGATTTAGTCATTGTGCTTCTCAAACTTTAATATTCCCAGGAGTCACCTGGGGAATCTTTGTAAAAGATTCTGATTCAGTGGGTCTGACGTGGGTTCTGAGATCTGCATTTATCAACATGTTCCCAGGTGATGTTGATGCTGTTCATATACAGAACACTTTGAGTAGCAAGGTATCTCTGACCATCTCTCTTTAATACCTTAGAGAAGACCATTGGTGCTTTAATTGTGTGTGGGACAGTAATTAGATAGCTGATGTGAAACAATACTCTAGTGAGACGTGGAGATAAGACTTCTGTATAGCTTATTGCAAACAATTTTGAGTTCTTGATATTTTAGAATTAAAAGCAACCAAATTGCACACAGGAGAACCTGCCTTTTATTTCTGTACATATGAAAGTCATTTTCTTCTACTTGTTTAATTTATTGTTAGTACCAATATTTTCCTAAAGAAGGAATTTTGAGTCAGGTCAAGAATCTGAGTTGTGAACCAAAGAGCATAAAGAAAATGACTTTAACTTAAAAAAATTAATGGATAACTATTAGTGGGTGACCTTCTTGTTTGTAATAAATGCATCACAGAATATCATTTTAAAAACAACTCTGCATCTGCATGGTGTTCTACCTCAGCTGCAAAATATATCCCTAGACAAATAAATTAATTGACTCAATAGATGAGTATACTTGGTATTAATACTTAGTATTTTCAAACAATGGTTTTGGTTATGGTATAGGATTTGCCTTATAATAGTCATTTGCCAATAGGTTATGCTGCTCCTTAATTAAACAATGTTCAACATAGAAGAGAGTTTCTAATCCTGTTGACTTTGGAAAGGAGGATTGTCATCCAATTCAAGATTCCCTAAACTATGCATGCCTCCAAGTAGAGCAGGAAAATGTGGATAGGACAAGATATACTCCTGTTTGGTACTATGTATGATTAGAATTTGATTGACCATAGGAGTGCAATCTCAGTTGGACAGCAAAATTCTAATAGAGGCTTTGAATAAACATCAGTAGTCTGGGGTTCATACTAAACCTGTTTCAGGGAAAGTATGAATTAAATGGAAAGCCATTCCTTCTCTTTCCTCCAAAATGTTTATTCCTATTTTAAAGTTGCTTTAAGAAAATATTTATTTTATGCTGAGAATGAGGTAGTACATTTGGTACTCGAACATCCTCAAGACAGTTATTCCCAAAGAATTTTACTTACAAACATCCCTATGGAATCCACCCAACCCTTTTGATCCATTTTTTTAAAAAAGATAATAGCATAGAGGCCATTATTTGTATTTCTCTTGTAATGCTAGTGTAACTTCTTTTTCTTTTCTTTTCTTTTTTTTTTTTTTCGAGATGGAGTCTCACTCTGTCTCCCAGGCTGGAGTGCAGTGGCGTAATCTCAGCTCACTGCAAACTCCACCTCCCGGGTTTACGCCATTCTCCTGCCTCAGCCTCCCGAGTAGCTGGGACTACAGGCGCCCACCACCGCGCCCGGCTAATTTTTTGAAGTTTTTAGTAGAGACAGGGTTTCACCATGTTAGCCAGGATGGTTTTGATCTCCTGACCTCGTGATCCATCCGCCTCAGCCTCCCAAAGTGCTGGGATTACAGGCGTGAGCCACCGCGCCCGGCCAACTAGTGTAACTTCTTTAAACATCAGTTGATAGATTCCAAATGTTTGATCATTGAAAAAGCACTGTGTTTTAATACTTCGTGCTAGAGACTTCTGGGACTTATTTTTTTTTTCCTCTAAAGTGAAGTCTTATATTCTGTTTGGGTAAAGATATTGAAAATTTCAGACTATCAAGAGTCCCTAATAAATTATTTTATAGGACTTGGAGGATTGGATAATTTTGTTATCATTTTATACTTGTCTATTGTGATGAAGGGGAAATATAAAATCATCATAGTACATTTATTTATTGGAATATTTGTAACTATTAAATAACATTTTGAAGAATTTGTATTAATATAAAATACTTATGTTAATGTAGTTAAAAGAAAAACCAAACAGTATTTAGCATTGTTTATAAAACCAAAACCTAAAGCAAGAAAACTTATTCAGAATAAAGACTGAAAAGAAACATCCAAAAGGCCAGGCACAGTGGCTCCCAGCTGTTGGGAACAGGCCCTCCAAAATCTGGCCATAAACTGGCCCCAAAACTGGCCATAGACAAAATCTCTGCAGCACTGTGACATGTTCGTGATGGCCATGATGCCCACGCTGGAAGGTTATGGGTTTACTGGAATGAGGGTAAGGAACACCTGGCCCACCCAGGGTGGAAAACCACTTAAAGGCATTCTTAAACCACAAACAATAGCATAAGCGATCTGTGCCTTAAGGACAAGCTCCTGCTGCAGATAACCAGCCAAACCCATCCCTTTATTTCGTCCCATCCCTTTATTTCCTGCAAGGAATATTTTAAATCTATAATCTATAGAAACAATGCTTATCACTGGTTTGCTGTCAATAAATAATGTGGGTAAATCTCTGAGGCTCTCAGCTCTGAAGGCTGTGAGACCCCTGATCTCCTAATCCACACCTCTATATTTCTGCATGTGTGTCTTTAATTCCTCCAGTGTCGCTGGGTTAGGGTCTCCCCGACCGAGCTGGTCTCGGCACTAGCACTTTGGGAGGCTGATGCGGGTAGATCATGAACTCAGGAGTTCAAGACCAGCCTGGCCAACATGGTGAAATCCTGTCTCTACTAAAAATACAAAAATTAGCCAGGCGTGGTGGCGGGCACCTGTAATCCCGGCTACTTAGGAGGCTGAGACAGGAGAATCACTTGAAACTGGAAGGTAGAGGTTGCAGTGAGCTGAGATCGTACCACTGCACTCCAGCCTGGGCAACAGGAGTGAAAGTAGGTCTCAAAAAAAAAAAAAAAAAAAAAAAAAAAAAAAAAAAAAAAGAAAAACAAGAAAATATTTTTTGTTGTCTTTTTNAAAAAAGAAAAAAGAAAAAAGGAATATCCAGAAAATTTATCTTGGTATCTTTTCTGAAATTTCTAAGTTTTTAAAATAAATATGAATACATAGGGATAAAAGAAAAATGTAACTCAAAAAAAGTGGAAGCAGGGGCATAATTATATAAGAAAGATGACTCAGTAGAAACTGTCAAATCTTAAATTTAATAGGCAATTTCTTTAGGTATCTGGAGATCACACATAAAGGCTGAGTTGTGCTGCGTGCCCATTAGGATGTTTTTCACATCCAAAGTTATATCAGAAGAAATAACTGTACTTTTAACATTTTTCTGATAGAGGAATACTTTAATGGACCCTTTAATTTTATATAAATGTGACCTATGTCCCAGGTTTAATGAAATAGGTTAAAAAAACAGTAACTAAAACTTTGCCAAATAAAGTAAGTGAACAATCTCATTAGCTTGAAACTCTGTTCTGACATGACTGATTTGGAGGCTTTACTTAAATAATGCTGGATATAGGATTTAGGGGTCCCTTGTGACTTGGCAAGAAAGAGGAGGGAAAAATGAGTAAAGAGCTCACCTTTTTATTTCTTAAAAAAAAAAAAAATACATAATTACAAAACAAAACACAGAAGTCCAAAACCACTTTCTTCTTAGGAGAGAAGCTATATTAGTCTATTTTTCTGCTGCTGATAAAGACATACCTGAGACTGTGAAGGAAAAGAGGTTTAATTGGACTTACAGTTCTGCATGGCTGGGGAGGCCTCCAAATCATGGTGGGAGGCAAAAGGCACTTCTTACATGGTGGCAGCAAGAGAAAATGAGGAAGAAGCAAAAAAGAAACCTTTGATAAATCTATCAGATCTCATGCGACTTACTCACTATCATGAGAATAGCACGGGAAAGACTGGCCCCCATGATTCAATTACCTCTCCCATATCACTCCCACAACACATGCGAATACTGGGAGAAAGAATTAAAGCTGAGATTTGGGTGGGAACACAGCCAAATCATATAATTCCATTACTGGCCCCTCCAAATCTCATGTCCTCACATTTCAAAACCAATCATGCCTTCCCAGCGGTCCCCCAAAGTCTTAACTCATTCCAGCATTAATCCAAAAGTCCACAGTCCAAAGTCTCATCTGAGACAAGGCAAGTCCCTTTCACTCATGAGCCTGTAAAATCA
Source organism: Rhinopithecus bieti (assembly GCF_001698545.2). NCBI lineage: Eukaryota > Metazoa > Chordata > Mammalia > Primates > Cercopithecidae > Rhinopithecus > Rhinopithecus bieti. Next base: position 55,702 of record NW_016807975.1, read on the forward strand.
AAAGCAAGCTAGTTACTTCCTAGATACAATGAGGGTACAGACATTGGGTAAATGCAACCGTTCCAAATTGGAGAAACTGGCCAAAACCAAGGGGTTATAGAGCTCATGCAAGTCTGAAATCCAGCAGGGCAGTTAAATCTTAAAGCTCCAAAATGATCTCCTTTGACTCTGGATCTCACATCTAGGTCACGCTGATGCAAGAGGTGCACTCCCATGGTCTTGGGCAGCTCCCACCCTGTGGCTTTGCAGGGTACAGCCTCCTTCCCAGCTACTTTCACAGGCTGGTATTGAGTGTTTGTGGTTTTTCCAGGTGAACGGTGAAAGCTGTTGGTGGATCTACCATTCTGGGGTCTGGAGGACCATGGCCCTCTTCTCACAGCTTCACTAGGCAGTGCCCCAGTAGGGACTCGGTGTGGGGGCTCCAAAACCACTTTTCCCTTCTGCACTGCCCTAGCAGAGGTTCTCCATGAGTATCCCATCCCTGCAACAAATTTCTGCCTGGGCATCCAGGTGTTTCCATACATCTTCTGAAATCTAGGCGGAGGTTTCCAACCCCCAATTCTTGACTTCTGTACACTTGCAGGCTCAACACCATGTGGAAGCTGCCAAGGCTTGGGGCTTACCCCCTCTGAAGTCATGACCTGAGCTCTTCATTGGCCCTTTTTAGCCACATCTAGAGCAGCTGGGATGCAGGGCACCAAGTCCCTAGGCTGCACCAAGCAGGGGATCCCTGGGCCTGTGAAACCATTTTCTTCTAGGCCTCCAGCCTGTGATGGGAGGAACTGCAAGGAAGACCTCTGACATGCCTTGGAGACAATTTCCCCACTGTCTTAGGGATTAACTTTCGCTCCTGGTTGCTTATGCAAATTTCTGTAGCAGGCTTGAATTTCTCCTCAGAAAATGGGCTTTTCTTTTCTATCACATTGTCAGGTTGCAAATTTTCCAAACTTTTATGCTCTGCTTCCCTGATAAAACTGAATGCCTTTAGTAGCACCCAAGTTACCTATTGAATACTTGGCTGCTTAGAAATTTCTTCTGCCAAATATCCTAAATCATCTTTCTCAAGTTCAAAGTTCCAAAAATCTCTAGGACAGGGGCAAATTGCCACCAGTGTCTTTGCTAAAACATGACAAGAGTCACCTTTGCTCCAGCTCCCAACAACTTTTTGTCTCCATCTGAGACCACCTCAGCCTGAACCTTATTGTCCATATCGCTACCAACATTTTGGGTAAAGCCATTCAACAAGTCTGCAGGAAGTCCCAAACTTTCCCACATTTTCCTGTCTTCTTCTGAGCCCTCCAAACTGTTCCACCCTCTGCCTGTTACCCAGTTCCAAAGTGGCTTCCACAATTTCGGGGATCTTTTCGGCAACCGCCCACTCTACTGGCACCAATTTACTGTATTAGTCCATTTTCCTGCTGCTGATAAAGACATACCTGAGACTGGGAAGAAAAAGAGTTTTAATTGGACTTACAGTTCCACATGGCTGGGGAGGCCTCAGAATCACGGTGGGAGGCGAAAGGCACTTTTCACTTGGTGGCAGCAAGAGAAAACGAGGAAGAAGCAAAAGTGGAAACCCCTGATAAACCCGTCAGATCTCATGAGACCTATTCACTATCGCGAGAATAGCCGGCAAAGACCGGCCTCCATGATTCAATTACCTCCCACTGGGTCCTTCCCACAATACGCAGGAATTCTAGGAGATACAATTCAAGTTGAGATTTGGGTGGGGACACAGCTAAACCATATCAGAAGCTTAGCCATGTGGTGACAGATCTGAACTTAAGATGGCCAGGAAGCAATTCCTTGTGATCTGGGATGGTTTTTGCATTGCCTCCTCCCATTGTAAATTAGATAAGATTTTTATACTAATAAATCTAGGGAATAGAGGTATATCTGTTTAGGTGAATTTTTTGGAAATGCTTACAGTATGGAGTGAGATGAAGTTATAAATTAGCTTCTGGAGTTACAATAAAAAAGCTGAATAGCTTCTGCATTTCTATTGTATGATTTAAACATTTCTGAATTTGTTGTGAATTTCAAAATGCAACCCACATTTACAATAACATCTAAATTCCAATTTCAGAGCAAAATACAATTATTTCTAGATTAGTTGTACATTAAAACTTGTTTTTTCTTTACTTATTAATTTAACAAAAACAAATGACATATCTATAAAACCCTTATAATGAGGTCTAGAAATTTGTATTCTATTATTATTATTATTATTATTATTAATCAAGACTTAATGTAGCCTGAGTTCTTTCTACTGTACTAAATACAAGACAACATGATAGGATGAAAAAAGGTCTGGACCAAGTCATTCGAATATATTTGGAGAAAAGATCTCAGCAGTATATAGTAATAGATTGAAAATGTGATAAGACATGTGTTCAAGACTTCTGATTGGTTATGTAAATTACAATAATGGGTCTCATATAATTAAGTCTTTAGGGCATTATTCTTGAAATTTCTAAAAGTTTTGAATATCTTTTGCCTGAAGCAATTTAAAGTTATGACTTAGAAATTTGCAGAAGCCCCAGAGAGCAAGAAATATTTAAATTGCCTCCCTGGGCCCAAGGAAGATTCTTTGGAGAATTTACTGGGTCTTCTCAACGGGACAATGTTTCCACCAGGGCTTCAAGGGCAAATGAAATGTGCCATATTCACAAAATGAACTGCCCAATATTTTCTTCTCCTCTTACTTTTGAACTAGCAGAACAAAATTACTCTCCCTTTGTAAATGTATCTGATGTAATGTATGCAGTTTTGAAACAATTTAGAAATAATACCTTTGTTATCAATGTTTTACAGATAATATACCCTGTGTCATTATGGCTTCCAAACAGTAATCCCTTCTTCAGAAATTCATCAGCTTCACAGGAAATTTTGTTGAACAGCCTAAAAATAGAAGATCAAGGCAAAACAATCTGCTGTGCATTGCAACCTAGGAAGTGAGCTGACCTTCCATTTAGAGGTAATTGCTGAAGCCATACTACTAACACAAATCTAAGGGGGTGGGGTGGGGGGTGGTTAGCCTTATGAAATGAATTGAAATAAGCCATGTCTTTTGAAAATGTGATATTTCTTATTAGAGAAAGTGTACAGGAAGTTAAAAAATCCAAGAGGATTGTCTCAGATATAGTTAGAAAATTGAGAAAAAGAAAAAATATTACTGAAAGACTACTTGCATATCCAAAGTAATCTGAGCATTCAAAACAGATGATGTTTAGGTGTATAGTTGTTTTCATGAACAGTCCTACCGGGGAATAGGTTTATAATTTCTAACTGGGAATAAAGATTTATTGATCAAAATATAGTTTTGTGGTTCTTACTTTATTACAAGCACACAGATATGTATCTAACAGTATCATCTCTCTTCTGCTGCTCAATAGGCTGCCAATCTGTACCCTTGATCCAGAATGCAAAGAAGTCTGTTACCACCAAAGTTCTGATTCTGTGGCCATTTAAATCACAGCACCAATTCAGTTTGATTTTATTCAGTTTAGCAAATGTTCATCCAATACTAACCATAAGTAGACAATGTTCTAGCATAGTCCCTGTCCCAGAACCTCTAACTAGGCATACTATTTGAAACACAAATACTTTATTACTTGTTCTTGAATATATCTTTGAATTTGTGAAAAACATAAATGAAGAGGAGCAATGAGTCTTTAGTTAATAGGAAGAATTTTGACTTCTTATGCTTGCCTGAGTATTTTGGAGAAGTTTGAATATTTTTAATTTTTTTTGTTGCTGGTAATGCATTTGTATGGTGACTTTAGATGTAACATTTGTGAGATACACACACACATTTAGATTTTAGATGAATGAATTGAAATAGTCTCTATTTAAAAATGTCACCCTATACGTTCCTTGTTTTAAACTGCAATGGACTTTTGTTGTAATGGTATAACACTGTTCACTGCAAAGTGAGTAGACTTTGGTAAAATGCGCATCCATCTCATATCATGGATGTGATAAAAAAAATAGGTTGAGTTAGATGAAAGGAGACTTGATACCTGAGAAAGTGTGATTGATGAAATTCCGAAGATACTTGTGCAGCGGTTGATACTGGTGACAGAGATATAAAAGAATATTTGAGAGAAGAACAAGTCAGTAGAAGATAAAAAGAAACAAAAATAGTGCTTACTACATACTATGTACTTTACATGCATTGCCTATTTATTCTCCCGAGAACCCCATTATAAGCCTATTAAGACCCCCACGTTATAGATGAAGATAGTGAGATTCAGAGAATTTATAAATTGCCCATGGTCACAGCTAGTAACTCACCACGATAGGACTTAAGCACTTGTCCTCTCTATTAGACAAAGTGGACTTGACACAATAATAGCTGCATTGTGGCAGTGGTTAGAAGAATGTTTCTTACCATGAAATTGCTTCTCAGTCACAATTTAACAGGGAATTGGAATTGAGGTGGCTTTATTTATAACATAGCATTTAAAAAGTGAATCTAGGATTTAGATAAAAAAGGATGTATTTCTAGGGTATAAAAGAATCTCAAAGTGTAAAAAGTGGAGTTGATGGAAATAAGGGGCAAAATAGACTGAAAGGAGAAATACCCTTATAATGGCCAAAGGCAGATCTGGTTAATTAGATGCTGGTTGAAATAGGTTCAAAGAACTCAATTTAGACCTTAAACTTGTGCCAAGCTTTGTGAATAAAGAAAAATGGCCTATGTGTTAAGTGCCTGGTTTGTTTTCAGAAATTCCTTTTGTTTTGTGAACTAAGTGGAGCATTTTCATCAATGGACAATGATACTACTGGAAATTTGTTTGTGTAGAGGGGTGGTGGGGTTGGGAGAAATGACTGTTCCTGAGGAAAAATTAAGAGATAGCTTGAGACTTTCTGAGGCAAGATTAAGCAAAATCCACCATTCCCAATTCCCGGGGAATGGCTATTTTCCAGTGGATTTTTTCCTGCAGTATTACCCAAAGTGAGATGTGCTGTCAGAACATGTCTCTTTAGTCATAGGCTTTCTTTGCATCATGTTCAATGGGACTTATGCAGCAACCAATTAAAATGGCAACTAAAAGGTCTTTCCATTAGAGAATGAGAAGACAAACCAGCTACTACGAAACAATATATGCAAGTCATATGATAAATAATTCATATCCAAAATATATAAAGAACTCTCAACCAGAAAAAAAACCTCAATTAAAAATGAACAGTAGAACCAGCAGGGTGGTGCATGCCTGTAGTTCTGTATTCTGGTTAAGTTGGTGGTTATAAGAATCTATAGTCTCAGCTACTCAGGAGGCGGAGGAGGGAGAATGGCTTGAGGCCAGGAGTTTGAGGATGGCCTGGGAAAAACAGTGAGACCCCCATTTTGTTAACAAAAAAACGGGGCAAAAGATATGAACAGATACTTTACTAAAGTATGGAAAAAATATAGAAAGAGGTTCAACATCATTAGTCATCAAGGAAATGTAAAATAAAATCATAATTAAATATGAATATATATCTATTAGAATGAATAAATAATTACTGACAATATTAAATGATGAGATGGAAAGCAAGGGGAGCTCTCATACATTGTTGGTTGAAATGCAAAACTGGTACAGCCACTCTGTAAAACTGTTTGGCAGCTTCTTATACATTTAAACATGCTTATTATCTCATTCCTGGATATTTATTCTAAAAAAAAAAGCTTTTGGTCATACAAAATTGAGGCAGAAATATTTACAGTAGCTCTTTTCATAATTGCCAAAAACTGGAAACAATCCAAATGTCCTTCAAAAGATGAACAGATAGGCAAAATACAGTAATCTACTCAATAGAATACTATTTAGCAGTAACAATTTGAATGGATCTCAGAGGCTTTAAGTGAAAGAAGCCCAACTCCAGTGGCTCATATGATTCTATTTATATGACATTCTGGTAAAGGTAAAACTATAGGGATAGAAAATATCAGTGGTTGCCAGGATGTATAGGTAGGTGGAAGAGGTGACTAGAAAACAATATCACAAAGAAGCATTTTGGGGTAACAGAAGAGTTCTGTGTTCTGGTTATGGCCGTGGTTATATGAATCTATACGAGTTTTATAATTCATAGAACCACACTCTGAAAGATAAAAAGTCAATTTATGGTATGACATCTAACTGTATGATAATTTTAAAAAACAGCAAAAAAATTCCGCCTCTAACCAAAGAAAAAGGTGTTTGCAATTTAACACTAGGATTTTGGATTATTGGGCTTTATGTGAATTGGTCGTGTTCTCTGGATAATCAGGAACACAGTAATCACTGGTTGGGTTCATTTCTGATGATTCTACCTCCAGATTGACACACTTCTTTCAGTGTTGGAATACACGTGGGTTATTTTTGAGTTCTTCTGACCTGGGAGTGAGGTTTTAAAGTAAATTACCAAATCTCTTATGCAATATACTCTGTATTGCTTTTATAATTCATTAAAAAACCTCAGGCAAGTATGGGCCACAAGCAGGTAGTCTTGGAGTCTAGGCTGTGCTACACATTAGTTATATGATTTTAGGCTGAACTCTCTCTCACTGAAGGTTTTCTTATCTTTCAAATGATAATGTGGAGTTTAAAGGAAGCAACATGTGAAAAAAAAATCACAAAGTTCCTGGCCAAGAGTGATCAATATCACAAGCTTTCCCCTCTTATTTCTCTACCTGCATTGTTAATTCTTTTCATTCCCTTTCCTTATATTCCTTCCTCGTCTTCCCTATTTTCTCTCTTTCTTCAATACTTTTATTGGGTTCATGGAAAATTTTATATTTGTATATTGGTATACTTGCATTTACCATGTAAATAAATTATATTAAAAAATTTTTTTTGACTTCTTACAGGTAAAAGAGAGACAATTAAATGGAATGGGAAAACCAAACCATTCTGGTGGAATTTTTTCTGAAGGGACTTTCTGGACACCCAAGGCTCGAGTTACTCTTTTTTGTGCTAATCTTCTTAATGTATGTGGTCATCCTTCTAGGCAATGGTACTCTCATTTTAATCAGCATCTTGGATCTTCACCTTCACACCCCTATGTACTTCTTTCTGGGGAACCTCTCCTTCTTGGACATCTGCTACACCACCACCTCTATTCCCTCCACCTTGGTGAGCTTGCTTTCAGAAAGAAAGACCATTTCCCTTTCTGGCTATACAGTGCAGATGTTCCTTGGCCTGGCCATGGGAACAACAGAGTGTGTGCTCCTGGGCATGATGGCCTTTGACCGCTATGTGGCTATCTGCAACCCTCTGAGATATCCCATCATCATGAGCAAGGATGCCTATGTACCCATGGCTGTTGGATCCTGGTTTGCAGGCATTGTCAACTCTGCAGTACAAACTACATTTCTAGTACAATTGCCTTTCTGCAGGAATAATGTCATCAATCATTTCTCCTGTGAAATTCTGGCTGTCGTGAAGATGGCCTGTGCTGACATCTCAGGCAATGAGTTCATCATGCTCGTGGCCACAATATTGTTCACACTGATGCCACTGCTCTTGATTATTATCTCTTACTCATTAATCATTTCCAGCATCCTTAAGATTCACTCCTCTGAGGGGAGAAGCAAAGCTTTCTCTACCTGCTCAGCCCATCTGACTGTGATCATAATATTCTATGGGACCATCCTCTCCATGTACATGAAGCCCAAGTCTAAGGAGACATTTAATTCAGATGACTTGGATGCTACCAACAAAATTATATCCATGTTCTATGGGGTGATGACTCCCATGATGAATCCTTTAATCTACAGTCTTAGAAACAAGGATGTGAAGGAGGCAGTGAAACACCTACTGAACAGAAGGTTCTTTAGCAAGTGAGTGCAAAATATACTGGAATATGAACACATTCGATATTGTTGAAACTTCAGAATTATGTTAGAATTTTGGATACTTTTACTGGTTTTCTGCATTTTCATATGTTACATTAAAATAATGAGATACAGCATTTCAAAATTATTGCATGTCCACTCTGGAGAATTTGCAAGATACAGGGCAGTAGAATGAAGAAGAAAGAGGAGTTACCTATTACTCTAGTAGTAGGAAATGGCCACTTTTCAACATTTTGAACAGTATCTTTCATAGTATGTTTTTTTTTTTTTCCCTGCATTGGAATTGGGTGCAATGTGCCTTTTTATGTTCACTTTTTTACATAACATTATTTCATAGACAACATTTCATTGAATCTTTCAAAATAAATAAAGGCCTCTGTTGTAGAAAAAGCAAAACAGAAAATACCCAACATACTGCACTCACATTTTCCAGTGGCAAGCCTTGTGTTATAGTTTCACATTAATCTTCAGATCCTGTTGACTCATTAAATACTATTTTCTTGTTCTGTATTTAATTTTTTTTTTTTTTTGTGAAGCTGAGTATTTGGGACTGTCAAGACGGAGTAGATAAATAGAGTTTAAACGCAGGGCCTATGCAGTCAATCAGGATATCCTGCTTTATGGTCTTCTTTGCTTTAACTTATAAGTTGGCTTTCGCATAAAGAACATTTTGCAAAATTAAAAATGGGTTTGAAAATCAGTCTACTGGTCCACATAATAACGTGGACTAGTTTTGGGTTGAATGGAATGTCAATGCCCATTTAGAAGATGCCATTTAGAATGCCCATTTAGAAGATGCCAGATTTCTTTGCTATCCCAAGGAAATTCCAACATTTTTCCAAGTCTTAGAAGAATGTCCAAGTTTTTAATTTTTAGTACGAATACTATTCATGTCTTGTCTCTGTTACTAACCAGGTTGATTTGAGGAAGAAGAGGATTTGGGAATGTCAGACACTATCTTGCTTTTCCTTGGTTTTTATGTCAACTTTTTACTCTATGTGAAGAACATTTTAAATTTACAGCCCAAGATGAATGACAGAGTGTGCTCAGAAGTGAACCACATTCTAGGTAATCAGTTCGGCTGAATCAATTTTTATTAATGGACCAGTGAATGTAGATTATATTGGGCATGAACATGTTTTACACAGACAAATAAGAATTACCTGCTTGTGGAATCTTTTGGGTTTAGTCACTCATTTAATCTTCCCAAGTTCACTTGCTAATTTTAGTGGAAGGAATATTAAACAGTCACAAACTATATTTAAATATATCCATCATAGTTGTTTACAGATTAAATCTGATGGCAAGAGTTGAGATCGTTGATAATTAAATTTACATCCTGACAAAATAGGCTATGAGAATCTATGAGTTCCCATACACCAGTTCATTGGACTTTTTGCACCCACTAAGAATTCCCGGTAGGAAGAAAACCCTGGAAGTCAGGCATTTTATGTTTGACCCACAGGCAGGTTGTCTTGAATGCTCAAATTCTAATTTTGTTTTCCTTCACAACTTAAATCCAGCCACCCTCATTAATTCTCTGGGATGACTGAGGTAGCTCCATAGTCTTGTATCAGATTTATACCTTTTTTAAATTATACTTTAAGTTCTAGGGTACATGTGCTCAATGTGCAGGTTTGTCACATAGGTATACATGTGCCATGTTGGTTTGCTGTTCCCATCAACTTATCATTTACATTAGGTATTTCTCCTAATGCTATCCCTCTCCCAACACCCCACCCCGTGACAGGCCCTGGTGTGTGATGTTCCCTGCCCTGTGTCCAGGTGTCCTCATTGTTCAATTCCTACCTATGAGTGAGAACATGCGGTGTTTGGTTTTCTGTCCTTGTGACAGTTTGCTGAGAATGATAGTTTCCAGCTTCATCCATGTCCCTGTGAAGGACATGAGCTCATCCTTTTTTATGGCTGCATAGTATTCCATGGTGTATGGGTCACATTTTCTTACAGCATTATATACTGCTTGAGGATATCTTTTCTTTTCTTGCCTTCTTTTACCTTCTCTTTCTGTCCCTGCCTTCCTTCCTTTATCCTTTTCCCATTCCTCCTTCCTTCTCTTTCTTCTGTCCTTTCATTCTTTTATTTACAGCATGTATCACCATTAGAATAAATGAAAATATATCAATGTCAAAGAGTCTACCAATAAACTCTTCGTTACATGAAAATATCATACATTGAAAATGCATTTAATATATCTAACTTGCCAAACATCACAGCTTAGCCTGGCCTACCTTAAATATGCTCAGAAGACTTACATTAGCCTATGGGTGGGCAGAATCATGTAACACAAAGCCTATTTTGTATTAAAGTGTTGAATATCCTAAGTAATTTATTGAATACTGTGCTGAAAGTGCAAAATAGAATGGTTGTATGGGTTCTTGAAGTAGTTTTTACTGAATGCATATTATTTCACACTATCTATAAATATATGTTTATTCAGAGTCAGCTTTTACTGTAAACTAAATCCATAAGGTGAATGGACAATTTGTGTGCAGAAAACATCAATTATACTTCCAAAATGATGAGAGAGATAGAGAGAGAGACTGAGACAGAGAGAGAGAGAGAGAGGAGCTCCCTTCTGATTTTGCGTATGAAATAGAGTAATAGGCCTCCCATAATTAGGTCTTCAGGGCTTTATTTCTGAAGTTACATAAGTTTTATACACCTTTCATCTTGCAGGCAATTTAAAGTTATGCACAGAGGTTTAGAAGAGTCCTTAAGAGCAGATTATTTAAATTGTTTCTTAAATCCTGAGGCAGATCTTTAGGAATTTGTGGGTTTCCACAATGGGGTGGTATTTCAGCATGCACTTCAGAGGCAAATTCAATTTGCCCTATTCCTAAAATTTATTGCCAAATACTAGTTTTCTTTCTGTTTTTAAACTAGAGGAATCTGATAATACTTTTTCTGAACTAGAGGAATTTCATGACACTTTATCCTAGTAATCATGTCCATAACACCATGTTTCTGTAAACATCAACTAGTCAATCAATTTCTACGACAAAATGATTACTCACTCTTCTTGCCTCTTTGGAGATTCAGCTACTAATGAGTGGCTATGAAGACTGGCTGCAAGTAGAAAAGTAAGACAAAATTGTCTGTTGCTGTTGCAACCTATAGAGAGAGACAACCTCTGGTTTGGAGGTTAGTTATTGCAAAAACAAGAACAATGTTTCAACTGTAAGCCAGACTTGGACTGATCGGTTAAATCAGTTTGAAAATGAGATTTTTTTTTTCCTCATTTGAGAGTGACTTTGAATACTGGAAATGGAATTTAAGTGTCTATTCGCTGGAATGTAGTAGGAACAAAATAAAAGCCGTGAGACCAGAAGAGCAGTTCTGCTTGCAAAGGCAATTGAACAAAATCTGAATTTGCCCAGCCCTTATGAATTACTTTTTGTCAGTGTGCAGTTTTTTATGACATTACAAAGTACTTGGACACTGTGTCATCTACTTTAGCTAATTAAAGCTCATTACACAGTAAATAGTAGATTGTATGTTCTTTAGTATAGAATTCATATTAAACAAATCCTTGACTGTGGTTCCCTAGTGGTAACTCAGGTCCATTTGATTCAGTTACCCGTGAACAAGTTGGACTGTGTGCTACATACTGTGCCAGGGACCCTTTATACAACAATATCATGTGATGAGAACATTATGACAAATTTGGAAAACTAAAAAAAAGCTAAATAATCTCCTGGGATCTGAAACATATAATTTGCCAAAGGAATGCACAGTCAGAAAGAGACCATCTTAGGGAATATCCTTATGTGCTTGCATTAGTTTTGGTGACTATTTTGAATATTTGCTTTTCTGTCATTAGGTCATAGTAACTTTCCTTTTCCTCTTTTATGTTAATAGGCTTGCTCAAGATGTTAAAATAGTTTTAGTCAAGAAAAACTCAGCCATGTTAAGTTTTCAAACTAGGAACACAGTGGCACCTTATTAAAATCCTATCTTTTATAGTTAATATAAATGATGAGTTAAGGGGTGCAGCACACCAACATGGCACATGTACACATATGTAACAAACCTGCACGTTGTGTACATGTATCCTAGAACTTAAAGTATAATAATAATAATAATAATAAAGGCTTCAAAAAAAAAGACAAGTTTTTATATCCAATAAAACCATCAAGTATAAGAGGACACAATAAACTTATCAACATGAAAAAACCCCTATCTTTTTTATGAAATAGATTGACTCCGATAAAAGGTAATTTTATAAATTTTATAAATGGATAATTTTTCTTTTCTGCCACCTAATTCACTGGCATCCAAAGGGTTGGAGTGACTGTGATAAAATGTATCAGAATTTTTTAGAAATGAAAATAATACCATTTATTGGAACATTGTGTGCAATCTGACTAAGTAAGCTACATATCCCTGACCTCATGGAAGGATGAAAATGACTAGTTCAGGGATGTAAAAAAACTCTTAACAGAATGAAAAGTCATAAAAGACAAGCATGAAGGAAACCACTAACAAGAGGAACCATTCCTGTGCTAAGTGAGTTACACACATCATTTCATTTAATCTTATGCATAAGTACATGGTATAGATGTCGTCCATATCTTCATTCTGCTGATGACGACAGCAATCAGAGACATGTCCAGGTCACCTAGTTAATAAGGGGCAGAGATGACATTTGAACCAAGCCTCCTCCAAAGTCTGTGACCTTGACAATATTATGAAATATGCTTGATAGTGTATCTTGTAGCACAGAGGTAGCTCATGAAACAATGATTTTTGCAGAGAGCAGATTTTTACAGGTGTGCATATAATCTCCATTATTCAAAGAACTCCACATTGCAAAATACTCTTTGGGGTCTCAAGTAGTTAATATCTTAGTCAAGAAAATCTGAAAAATTCTAGAAAATGTAAATTTTATAAAAAGTTACAGAATGATAGGAGGAATTAGAATAGGGAAATCAGGTTGGGTTTGAAGTGATCCTGAGGAGACTAATTATGTCTTGAAATTGAGAAGATGGACTTGAGATTCAGAGCAAACTACCTCATAATGTTAGGTGGAAGAAGGATTCTGAAGATAAAAGACTCCTTGAACCTGAAAACGGAAAAGAATAATAGCCAAAATGTACTGAGATGTAATTTTATTCCAGGAACTTTCTTAGATCATAAAAACATTAACATGTTTAGTGGAAAAAAAGTGACATGGAATTGGATGTTAGACCCTAAGCCAGGTCAAAGAATAGCCTAGAGCTTGTTGGTAGGAAATGAGACATAGTACTGCAAGTCCTATTGATACTAAATAAATTATCTTAAGTATTGGGAATGTGACTATAAAGTACCTGTTCATCCTCAGCAATTACCATTTCGTGTGTGATATTGAACAAGTTAGAACAATTTTCAAACATATGTGGTTATGTCCTACGGCAATGGATGGCATTAATGTAGTGTGCTATTGGAAAGATGAAAGGAGAAAGGCTAGGAATCCACAAACAAGAACTCTTTAGCTTAAATATTATTTTATTAATAGGAAATATATTCACAAGATTCAAAATTTTAAAAATGTACTAAAGGATATACTGTTAACACTCCCACCCCAATTAATAAGCTATATATTCCCTTTTGTGGGGATAACAAGCTATTGTTTATTTTTCTAGAGATACTCTATGTGTGAGCAAAAATATGTGCATGTATATATACACATATACATATATAATCTTTTTTACACAAATGATAGTGTGCCGTATACACTGTTTGACGATTACTTTTCCATTTAATGTTTCTTGAAGATCTTTCCTCATCAGTGCACAAAACTTCCTTACTGCTTTTGACAGCAGTATAGTGTTGCATTGTTTCTATGTTTTCTTCTTGTGGAAATTTAAATTGTTTGCTACATCTGCTGTTACAAATAATACTTTAATGAATCCACTTGTACTAAAATCACTTTGACATGTGCCAGTATATCTGTATGATAATTACTGAGAAGTAAGTCTGTGGTCAAATGTTATATGTATGTATTAGTTATTTTGATAAATATTGCCACAGAGTGGAAGGTATTAGAGAATTTCTGTTGAAAGTTCCCTGGCATTTTGGTCACTGGTTTCTTAAATATTCTTTTCAGCTAATAAAGTATCAAATAGGATAAAGATATGTCAATTAATGATAACAGGCACAATTTGTGTGTATACTGTATATATAATAATTCATATATTTATGTTATATGTAACATATTTTCTATATATAAAATATATAACTATGTGTTTCATTTTGTATATAACTATATTATTTCCTTAAGCTACATCCCAGACACAGAATGTGTAGGTCAAAATTCATGAACTTTTGCCTGCGAGATAAAAGGAAGACATTTGATAATCTATAGGGATTGATCTGAGTATATATTACTCACATTCTCATCTGAGGAAAATTTCTGCAAATATACTATAATCAAACACAAAACAATAAATACAATCCTCAAGGATCAGTGATGATCAATGAATAGATGTATTGACAGGTAGACACATTGACTATCCAAGCTTGTATAATCTAAAGGTTGAAAAAGAACTCTCAGAAAGGCAGATTGTAAGGACTTTGTAAGTATTCTACCAGTAAAACCTAGGAATTAGGAGATTAGGATAAAAGTGGGGGAGCAAAAGTATTCTGAGTTTTGGCTTCATGTCCATTTCAGGGATAATTAAGGTGATTAGAGCACACTCTACTGGAGAAAACAGTTTATGGCCTTAGAAGTTAAATTATGAGACGAGAGAAAAAGAAGGCAATCACTTACTGAATGAAAAAAATGAGCAGTGTTCAAGTTAATGAAAACAAATAGTGAATGACAACTTCATCAACTAGCGAAAATAAAAAAGTGGGAAAAAGAAAATGCAATAATTCAAATAATAAAAATAAAGCATGATGGAAAGAATAAGATGTAGTACATTAATAATTGTTAAAGTAAATAGAATAGTCTGAATATTCTCATAAATGACTCCAACATTTAAAAAGTAGTTAAAACGTACTCAGATATTTGTTATTTAAAAGTAGTATGCTTTAAATAAAGTAAAAAAGAGAAGTTAAAAATAAGTTGTACAAAGAGATAGCAGACAAAAGCAAACTAAAAGAATGCGGGAGTGTAATCTCAATATCATAAAAGTAGAATTAAACTTTAAAGTGTCAAATAGAATAAAGATACATCATTAACAATAAGTTATAATTTATGAAGATGATATATTAAGCATAAATCTATCTACACTAAACAACATAGAAACTAAGCCTATATAACAAAAGGATCCTAGGTATACAAGAATTTGATAACAATATTTACATAGAATTCATTAAATCTAGGTGGCAGAAAATAGGTTATTTCAAAGATTTTAATAATATATTTAATAAATTTTACATGTATACATGTTTTGTCCATGTATTTAAAACTATGTATTTTCCCAAAGAGAAATCACATTTTTTTGTTAACATTTACAACATACATCATGTAATTGGCTGCACAAAAGTTCATAACTAGAGAATTATAGGTCAGGTTTTCTACTAAAATAAAATGGGCCTGGGCGTGGTGGCTCATGCCTCTGACCCCAGCACTTTGAGAGGCTGAGGTGGGCAGATCACTTGAGTTCAGGAGTGCAAGACCAGCAAGGGCAACACGGAGAAACCCTGTCTCTACCAAAGACACAAAAATTAGCCAGGCGTGGTGGTGCATGCCTGTAGTCCCAGCTACTCAGAAGGCTGAGACAGGAGAATCACTTGAACCAGGGAGGTAGAGGCTACAGTGAGCCAAGATGGTGCCACTGCACCCCAGATTGAATGACAGAGCGAGACTTTGTCTCAGAAAAAAATATAAATAAATAAATTAAAATAAAAAGGAAAAAAATAATAAAGATAGAATGAAAATACCTAATCACTGAATAATGAAGAAAGATGTTTGGATTTAAGAGGAACTAAACAGAAAAATGAAAATAATTATCTAGAAACCAGTAAAAAAATTCTCATAAAATACTAAATCTATAATAAAACAAAAAGTACTCTAAGTGCCTTCATTAGAGCAAGAAATAGAGGAGTAAGGAGGAGGAAATAAGAATTTTCTTATTTCAAGAAATTAGAAAATAGTATTAGAATATAGAAAATAGAAATTAGAAATCAGAAAATTAGAAAATAGATCCAAATAAACAAGAAACTTATGAAGACAGAAACTTAATGAAATGCAAAAGTCAAGAGGATAAATCTATCCTAAAGCTGTTTTTTTTTTTTTTTTTTTAAAGACTTGTTATATAGGAAAACCCCTTGGGAGTCAAATAAAGGAAAAAAAGAAAGTCAAACAGGCATCATAATGAAAATGAGAACTTTTCATGTGAGGGAGGACACAAGAATTATAAAGATCAAATGCAACTCTGTGACAAAGCATTTGTTACAGAAATGAGTACTTTTCTAGCAAAATATAAAGTATCAAAATCAACTGCTATCAAATTACCATATTGAAATCTTCTTTCTGAACAATCACAGTTTTTTTTTTTTTTTTTTTTTTTTTT
>NW_016807975.1:72341-86723 GCF_001698545.2 Rhinopithecus bieti
ATTGATGATGTTATTCCTGCAGAAAGGCAATTGTATCACAAACACTGTTTGTACTGCAGAATTGACAGCTCCTATGATACAGGACCCAACTACCGTGGACACATAGGCATCCTTGCTCATGATGATGGGATATCTCAGAGGGTTGCAGATAGCCACATAGCGGTCAAAGGCCGTCACGCCCAGGAGCACACACTCTGTTGTCCCTATGGCCAATCCAAGGAACATCTGCACTGCACAGCCAGAAAAGGAAATGGTCTTTCTTTCTGAAAGCAAGCTCACCAAGGTGGAGGGAATAGAGGTGGTGGTGTAGCAGATGTCCAAGAAGGAGAGGTTCCCCAGAAAGAAGTACATAGGGGTGTGAAGGTGAGGGTCCAAGATGTTGATTAAAATGAGAGTACCATTTCCCAGAAGATGACCACATACATTATGAAGATTAGCGCAAACAAGAGTAACTTAAGCCTTGGGTAACCAGAAAGTCCCTTCAGAAAAAATTCCACCAGAATGGTTTGGTTTTCCCATTCCATTTTACTCTCTCTTTAACCCGTAAGACAGAGCATGTTAACACAAATATTTATCTTACTCTGATTACTTTCAAGCATGTATCAATGAATATGTACCATAATTCCCAAGGAAAAGAAAATAAGAAAGGAAAAGACCAAACAAAGAAGAGAGAGCATAAAGAAAAGTGGACAGAAAAGAGGGAATTATGAATGGAAAGAGGGAAGGGAATGAATGAATGAGTGAATGGAGAGAGGGAAGGGAAGACAAAACTAACATGTTTTGTGCTACAGCCATTTAATTCATTTAATCTCATCACAGTTCTAGGAGAGGGGTATTAGTATCCACATTTTACAGATGAATAAATCAAAGTGGGTATGTTAAGTAAACTTGATCAAAGGTAAATAGCATATAGCAGAGCTGAAATTCAAACCTAAATCTTCTTGTTGAAGCCTGAACTTTTGTCATATTTGTCATCACATATGTAAGCTGAAGGTTATAATAGAAATGAGCATTGTATTATGTATAACTGAACACTAAACTATTTTATTGGCTATAAAACACCACATAATAGATCAATGCTCTTATCACTCCTTCAAATTATACTAGGTCACGTATATTGTCTCTCTTTCCCAGTAAAATGTAAACTTCATTCATTAGGGCTGGTACTTATTCTTGCTTAATTCCACAGCCTCTGTAGGTAGAATAGAACAGACACCAAGGCAAATGTTCAAAACATCTGTTGGATGAATGGACAAAATCAAAGGCAAAATAATTGCTACATTTCTTACTCTGCGCCAATCCTCTATTGTTTTCTTTGTGCATTACATAATGGAGTCTGAATAGCAAGCCTATGAGGTAATTACTGTTCCTATTAGTATCACCAAGCCTATTGTGTACAGCGGAAAATAAGGCACAGAAAAGTTAAGTAATTTTCTTAAGGTCAATTTCATACAGCCAAATAAATGAAAGAGCCAGTACTTAACCCCAAGCAGTATGGCTTCAGAATTCGAANTTACCCAAGGCTTAAGTTACTCTTGTTTGCGCTAATCTTCATAATGTATGTGGTCATCTTCTGGGAAATGGTACTCTCATTTTAATCAACATCTTGGACCCTCACCTTCACATCCCTACGTACTTCTTTCTGAGGAACCTCTCCTTCTTGGACATCTGCTACACCACCACCTCTATTCCCTCCACCTTGGTGAGCTTGCTTTCAGAAAGAAAGACCATTTCCTTTTCTGGCTGTGCAGTGCAGATGTTCCTTGGATTGGCCACGGGAACAACAGAGTGTGTGCTCCTGGGCATGATGGCCTTTGACCGCTATGTGGCTATCTGCAACCCTCTGAGATATCCCATCATCATGAGCAAAGATGCCTATGTGTCCACGGTAGTTGGGTCCTGGATCATAGGAGCTGTCAATTCTGCAGTACAAACAGTGTTTGTGGTACAATAGCCTTTCTGCAGGAATAACATCATCAATTATATCACGTGTGAAATTCTGGCTGTCATGAAATTGGCCTGTGCTGACATCTCAGGCAATGAGTTCATCATGCTTACGGCCACAACACTGTTCATACTGACACCTTTGTTATTAATCATTGTCTCTTATGCGTTAATCGTTGTATCTTCCAAATTAGCTCTTCTGAGGGAGCAATCAAAGCTTTCTCTACCTGCTCAGCCCATCTGACTGTGGTCATAATATTCTATGGGACCATCCTCTTCATGTACCTGAAGCCCGAGTCTAAAAAGACACTTAATTCAGATGACTTGGAAGCTACTGACAAAATTGTATCCATGTTCTGTGGGGTGATGACTCCCATGTTGAATCCTTTAATCTACAGTCTTAGAAACAAGGATGTGAAGGAGGCGGTGAAACACCTACTGAACAGAAGGTTCTTTAGCAAGTGAGTGCAAAATGTACTGGAGTGTGAACACACTTGATATTGTTGAAACTTCAGAATTATGTTAGAATTTTGGATACTTTTACTGTTTTTCTGCATTTTCATATATTATGTTAAAATAATGAGATACAGCATTTCAAAATTATTGCATGTTCACTCTAGAGAATTTGCAAGATACAGGGCAGTAGGATGAAGAAAGAGGGGTTACCTATTACTCTAATAGTGGGAAATGGCCCCTTTTCAACATTTTGAACAATATCTTTCATATTATGGTTTTTTTTTAATGCATTGGAATTGGTTGCAATGTGCCTTTTTATGTTCACTTTTTTGCATAACATTATTTCATAGGCAACATTTAATTGAATCTTTCAAAATAAATAAAGCCATCTGTTGAGAAAAAGCAAAATGGAGAAAACCCCAACATACTGCACTCACATTTTCCAGTGACAAGCCTTGTGTTATAGTTTCACATTAATCTCCAGATCCTGTTAAGTCATTAAATACTATTTTCTTTTTCTGTATTACATTTTTTTCATGTGTGAAGCTGAGTATTTGGGACTATCAAGGGAGTAGATAGAGTTTAAAAGCAGGGCCTATGCAATCAATCAGGATATCCTGCTTTATGGTCTTTCTTTGCTTTAACTTATATGTTGGCTTTTGCATAAAGAACATTTTGTAAAATTAAAAATGGGTTTGAAAATCAGTCTACTGGTCCAGATAATAATGTGGACTAGTTTTGGGTTGAATGGAGTGTCCTATCAATGCCCATTTAGAAGATGCCAGATTTCTTTGCTATCCCGAGGGAATTCCAATATTTTTCCAAGTCTTAGAAGAATATCCAAGCTCTTGATTTTTAGTATGAATATTGTTCCAGTCTTGTCTCTGTTACTAACCAGGTTGATTTGAGGAAGAAGAGGATTTGGGAATCTCAGACATTATATTGCTTTTCCTTGGTTTTATGTCAACTTTTACTCTGTGTGAAGAACATTTTAAATTTACAGCCCAAGATGAATGACAGAGTGTGCTCAGGAGTGAACCACATTCTAGGTAATCAGTTTGGCTGAATCAATTTTTATTAATGGACCAGTGAATGTAGATTATATTGGGCATGAACATGTTTTACACAGACAAATAAGAATTACCTGCTTGTGGAATCTTTTGGGTTTAGTCACTCATTTAATCTTCCCAAGTTCACTTGTTAATTTTAGTGGATGGAATATTAAACAGTCACAAACTATATTTAAATATATCCATCATAGCTGTTTACAGATTAAATCTGATGGCAAGAGTTGAGATCGTTGATAATTAAATTTACATCCTGACAAAATAGGCTATGAGAATCTATGAGTTCCCATACACCAGTTCATTGGACTTTTTGCACCCACTAGGAATTCCAGGTAGGTCGAAAGCCCTGGAAGTCAGGCATTTTATGTTTGACCGACAGGCAGGCTGTCTTGAATCCTCAAGTTCTAATATTGTTTTCCTTCACAACTTAAATCCAGCCACCCTCATTAATTCTCTGGGGTGACTGAGGTAGCTCCATAGTCTTATATCAGATTTATAAATTTTTGATAGAAAATTAGTTAAAGCAAGAAGAAATTTTAAAACACACATTTCTCCTCACAGGAGAGTATTAGGAGAGTTTTTCTCTCACAGGGTTGTAGAATCAACGTCTGAAGAAAATAAAGGTATGTTACCTGTCTTGATATATTTATGTGTTCAAATTTGCTGGGCAAAATACACTATCATTATAACACTGACATAATGCTTTCTTTTAATACTTGGGCCTCTGGAGGAGTTTTCACTCAGAAAATTTATTTTAAAAGCTTAAGGAGGATGATTTTGTTGTTAGCAACTTGTTTTCTGTAATTTGGAGACAAAGTAAGATAAACTTATCTGATATACCAGGTATGTATCTGTGTGTGTGTGCGTGTGTGTGCGCGTGCGTGTGTGTGTGCGTGCGTGTGTGTCTGTGTGTGTGTGCGTGTGTGTGTCTGTGCGTGTGCGTGCGTGTGTGTGTCTGTGTGTGTGTGCGCATGTGTGCGTGTGTGCGCGTGCGTGTGTGTGCGTGCGTGTGTGTTAGTTTGTATATGTCTAGTGTGTGCATGTTCCTGGTGAAAATTCTACCAGATAGCAAAATCTACAAAGGTAAGTATTTCTCTGTATTCTTACCCTCTTTACTCCCATTGCACTCAATTTAGAACATGACATTTATAATATGATTCAATATGTATTTATATCCATGAATAGGAAAATTATATGGAAGGAGGTGCAACAGGAGCAAAACACATACTTTTATATCCCACTGAAGTCCCAAGGCAGGTTCATGATTGGGATTTAAGAGTAGAGACACAGCAAAAATGGCAAAATTTCATTGCTCTTAATCCAACAAATTATTTCATCATTTTCGTACACTTTTATGCCTGCCCAATTTCCAAATATTCTAAGCTTGAGATTATGTCAACTTTTTAGGGTCCTGGGGACTTCTGAAATGGACACTTAAAAATGTAGCTTTGGAGGCCAAGGCGGGCGGATCACGGGGTCAGGAGATTGAGACCATCCTGGCTAACATGGTGAAACCCCATCTCTACTAAAAATACAAAAAATTAGCCGGCTGTGGTGGTGGGCGCCTGTAGTCCCAGCTACTCAGGAGGCTGAGGCAGGAGAATTGTGTGAAGCTGGGAAGCAGAGCTTGCAGTGAGCCGAGATCGCGCCACTGCACTCCATCCTGGGCAACAGAGCAAGACTCCATCTCAAAAAAAAAAAAAAAAAAAAAAAAGTAATATGTTTGCTATCAGCTAATTCACATACATCATCTCTCTAAAATCCTGTGATCTGGGCTATAGTGTCACTATCTCATAGATGAGGCCACAAAGCTTATGGAAGTTAATACATCTTGCCCAAATCTCAAAGTATGCAAGTTAAAGACAAGCATACACACCTGGCTATTCTTTCTTGAGTTAGTTATTCTTCATACTACAGCATGTTTACTTTTCCAGGTTGCTTGTCATGACATCTAACACCAGTATTTCTTGGCAGCATATCTGAAATGATCAAAGAAACTATTACCTGCTTCTCAACTTTCATAGCAAGTATTTTACATTTCTGGAAAATAACTTACAAAAGAAAATTAATTTAATTATTTATGAAAGAACCTTGACACCATCACATGCTCTGTCCAAAAATGATGCATAATCACAATTGATAGGAATTAAACCTTAAATTAGGGGAAGATCTGACATTAATTGAGATATGAGAAGGGGAGGAATTTAATATTAGCACTAATCTTTCAGAAAAGACTATAAAAATAGCTTGTTTTGTTTTAGTAAAGATAACACACACTTTACAAAAACGGGGGCTCCTAATTTATGGTGTGTAAGTAATATTTTAACTTTGAAATTATGAAATTTTTTATGCTGTTTTTGGATGACAACTACCTTTATTTTATTTATAGATCTAAAATTCCAAAGGAAATATGTGCTTATTGTAAAATAGTCAAATACTACAAAATGTGCAAACTACAGAATTATAGGTCATGTTTTCATATTAAAATAAAATGGGGCTGGGCGCGGTGGCTCATGCCTGTAACCCCAGCACTTTGGGAGGCTGAGGTGGGTGGATCACTTGAGGTCAGAGGTTCAAGACCAGCCTGGCCAACATGGTGAAACCCTGTCTCTACCAAAAATACAAAAATTAGCCAGACGTGGTAGTGCATGCCTGTAGTCCCAGCTAGTCAGAAGGCTGAGACAGGAGAATCACTTGAACTAGGAAGGTGGAGGCTGCAGTGAGCCGAGATCGCACCACTGCACTCCAGCGTGAATGATAGAGGGAGACTCCATCTCAGAAAAATAAATAAATGAGTAAATACATACATACATACATAAAATAAAATGGGAAGTAAATAGTAAAAATAGAATGAAAATGCCTAATCACTAAATAATGAAGAAAGATGCTTGGATTCAAGAGGAACTTAACAGAAAAACAAAAAAATTATCTAGAAACCAGTAAAAAAATTCCCACAAAATACAAAGTCTGTAATAAAACAAAAAATGCTCTAAGTGCCTTCATTAGAGAAAGAAATAGAGAAGTAAGAAGAAGGAAATAAGAATTTTCTTCTTATTTCAAGAAGAAATTTTCTTCTTATTTCAAGAAGTTAGAAAATAGAATTAGAAATAGAAATTAGAAATCAGAAAATTAGAAAAATAGATCTGAATAAACAAGAAATTTATGAAGACAGAAACTTAATGAAATGCAAAAAGTCAAGAATAAATCTATCCTAAAGCTGCATTTTTTTCAAAGACCTGTAATATAGGAAAACCTCTTGTGAGTCGAATAAAGGGGAAAAAAGTCAAACTGGCATCATAATGAAAATGAGAACTTTTCGTGTAAGGGAGGACACACGAATTATAAAGATCAAATGCAACTCTGTGACAACATTTGTTATGAGTACTTTTCTAGCAAAATATGGAACACCAAAATCAATGTTATCACGTTACTATATTGAAATCCCCTTTCTGACCACTCACATTTTTTATCTGATATTTCTTTTGAAATATTAATACTGTTAATTAGATTACAAGGTATTCTACCCCATAAGCCAAATTCTCTTTGCAAATTCTCTTTAAGTATTAAGTTATTAAGTTTTGAGTATTAAGTTTTGAGTCATAAGAGTTCGAATTCTGAAGCCATACTGCTTGGGGTTAAGTACTGGCTCTTTCATTTATTTGGCTGTATGAAATTGACCTTAAGAAAATTACTTAACTTTTCTGTGCCTTATTTTCCGCTGTACACAATAGGCTTGGTGATACTAATAGGAACAGTAATTACCTCATAGGCTTGCTATTCAGACTCCATTATGTAATGCACAAAGAAAACAATAGAGGATTGGCGCAGAGTAAGAAATGTAGCAATTATTTTGCCTTTGATTTTGTCCATTCATCCAACAGATGTTTTTGAACATTTGCCTTGGTGTCTGTTCTATTCTACCTACAGAGGCTGTGGAATTAAGCAAGAATAAGTACCAGCCCTAATGAATGAAGTTTACATTTTACTGGGAAAGAGAGACAATATACGTGACCTAGTATAATTTGAAGGAGTGATAAGAGCATTGATCTATTATGTGGTGTTTTATAGCCAATAAAAATAGTTTAGTGTTCAGTTATACATAATACAATGCTCATTTCTATTATAACCTTCAGCTTACATATGTGATGACAAATATGACAAAAGTTCAGGCTTCAACAAGAAGATTTAGGTTTGAATTTCAGCTCTGCTATATGCTATTTACCTTTGATCAAGTTTACTTAACATACCCACTTTGATTTATTCATCTGTAAAATGTGGATACTAATACCCCTCTCCTAGAACTGTGATGAGATTAAATGAATTAAATGGCTGTAGCACAAAACATGTTAGTTTTGTCTTCCCTTCCCTCTCTCCATTCACTCATTCATTCATTCCCTTCCCTCTTTCCATTCATAATTCCCTCTTTTCTGTCCACTTTTCTTTATGCTCTCTCTTCTTTGTTTGGTCTTTTCCTTTCTTATTTTTCTTTTTCCTTGGGAATTATGGTACATATTCATTGATACATGCTTGAAAGTAATCAGAGTAAGATAAATATTTGTGTTAACATGCTCTGTCTTACGGGTTAAAGAGAGAGTAAAATGGAATGGGAAAACCAAACCATTCTGGTGGAATTTTTTCTGAAGGGACTTTCTGGTTACCCAAGGCTTAAGTTACTCTTGTTTGCGCTAATCTTCATAATGTATGTGGTCATCTTCTGGGAAATGGTACTCTCATTTTAATCAACATCTTGGACCCTCACCTTCACATCCCTACGTACTTCTTTCTGGGGAACCTCTCCTTCTTGGACATCTGCTACACCACCACCTCTATTCCCTCCACCTTGGTGAGCTTGCTTTCAGAAAGAAAGACCATTTCCTTTTCTGGCTGTGCAGTGCAGATGTTCCTTGGATTGGCCATAGGGACAACAGAGTGTGTGCTCCTGGGCGTGACGGCCTTTGACCGCTATGTGGCTATCTGCAACCCTCTGAGATATCCCATCATCATGAGCAAGGATGCCTATGTGTCCACGGTAGTTGGGTCCTGTATCATAGGAGCTGTCAATTCTGCAGTACAAACAGTGTTTGTGATACAATTGCCTTTCTGCAGGAATAACATCATCAATCATTTCACCTATGAAATTCTGGCTGTCATGAAATTGGCCTGTGCTGACATCTCAGGCAATGAGTTCATCATGCTCATGGCCACAACATTGTTCATACTGACACCTTTGTTATTAATCATTGTCTCTTACACGTTAATCATTGTGAGCATCTTCCAAATTAGCTCTTCTGAGGAGAGAAGCAAAGCTTTCTCTACCTGCTCAGCCCATCTGACTGTGGTCATAATATTCTGTGGGACCTTCCTCTCCATGTACATGAAGCCCAAGTTTAAGGAGACAATTCAGATGACTTGGATGCCACTGACAAACTTATATTCATAAGCTACAGGGTGATGACTCCCATGATGAATCCTTTAATCTAGTCTTAGAAACAAGGATGTGAAGGAGTCAGTAAAACTCCTACTGAGAAGAAAAGTTTTTAACAAGTAAATGAGAAAGGTACGAGTAATTTTATAATCACAATGTGGAAATCAATGAGAAAAACCAGGGTTAAACAGATGGGTACTTGTTGCTGCTTCACATTCATCTCTCAAAGTTCTAAAGCTCCAAAATACACTTCTCTGATTGCAATACCTAATGAAAAGAAGTAAATAAATAAATTTCAGTGTTTGGAAATAGTTTCTATTCTATTCCATTGGTTGATATGTGTATTTTTATCTGAGTACCATGCTCTTTTGATTACAATAACTTTATAACATATTTTAAAATTGCAGCATATGATGCTGTCAGCTTTGTTTTTGCTCCATATTTCTTTCCCAGGCAGGGTCTCTTCTAGTTCCATGTAAATTTTAGGATTGTTGTTTCACTTTTTATGAAAAATGACATTGGAATTTTGATAGGGATTGCATTGAATCTGTAGATTGCTTTAGGTAATATGGGCATTTCACAATATTAATTTTTCCAATCCACGAACATGTAGTATCTTTCAGTTTACTTATGTCTTCTTCAATTTTTTAAATCAATGTTTTATAGTTTTCAGCGTGCAGTTCTTTTACGTCTTTGGTTGTCTTTTCTTTTTTATTTTGGAGAGATTGGCAACCAACTCATCTAAAATGATATGTGATCATTAAATAACAAGTAAAAGAATGAGGATTCAAAGCAAAACAACTCTGCATTTTTTACTGGAACATGTTAGCTGTCTTATTAGAAAATTATGCTTATTGGCTTGTATTTTATTAGATGAGGGGTATATAATGATGAGTCTATTTTGAGCTTCTACACCTTGGACTATAACTTATCCTTAACATCAGAATGTAATGGGATAATATCTATAGACAAATAGAAAATTTCAAATACTCCCTTGTTGCCTATCATTGCTAGGGATTTGGCAGTTCTCTTAAAATTGCTTCATAGCCATACATTTGCACATATACTTCTTTTTGTTCTATCGATTTGTGTATGCCATTGCTTTATAAGACATCCTTGATATTCTTCTTGCAATTACCCTTTTCAGGCTCTTACAGACAGCCTCTATTATTCTAAAAGCTATGTAAAATGAAATCTTTAAAAATGAGATGTTACTCTTGGTCCCTAAATTCTGGGGTAGTTTGAAGAGTCGGGATGTGTTGTCTGTCGTGACTCTGAAAAGACTAACATTAAAAGCCATAGTTTTCATTCTCCACTGGCCTGGGGAAACTGATGTTCTGTTATCTATAAAAACCTGGGGGAAATATATTATTTAATATTATCTTGAGTTATCATAGCCATGAACTACCTTGAGTTCTAAAAATCAAGTCTCCAGGGTTTTCATATATAGTTCATTAAGTGTCTTCTTTATGTGAAGACACTTCTTTGTTGCTCAGACCAATGTCAAGGAAATTTGGAGGTTCTGAGGAAATTCTGGAGGCCATGACCTGCATACAGAATGAATACTGATGTAAGATTAACTAAAACTATAAGGAACTAAAGTCATGTGCCATTTAACAATGTTTTGATCAATGACAGATAACATATGATAGTGGTCTCATGAGATTATATATTATTACTGTAACTTTTCTGTGTTTAGTTATTGTAGATACACAAATACCATTGTGACACAATTGCTTATAGCGTTCAGTACAGTAGCATGCTGTATTAGCTTTGCAACCTAGGAGCAATAGACTGTGCTATGTAGCTTAAGTGTATAGTAGGCTATACCATCTAGGTTTGTGTAAATATTCCCTATGATGTTTACAACATAATAAGATGTGCCAATTATGCATTTCTCAGACTGTACCCCTATTTTTATGACTGTAATATTTTTTCATGCTGAAATCTCCATGAGTCTAAAGAACATTACTCTCTGTAATACTCTTTAAATTTGCAGACATGTAGATTTGTGTCTAGTTTCCCCAGACCCCATGGAAAATGTTGGTCAGAAACACACAATTTTTAAAGTATTTAACTGCTATTACATTTTGGCAGAATATTTAACAAATAGATCCATACTTATTGAAAAACAGAGATATGCTCCGTTTTTAATATTTGGATCCAGTTAGAAGGGATGTCAGCTTATTGTTAATAACACTGACTCAATTAGTATAGATAACCTTTTCATCTTCTCAAAAAAAAAAAAAAGCTTTATCCTCAAGTATATTTTTTCACCTTAAATTTTCAAATGCTCAGTGATATGAGTTCCAATTACTGGGTTCCAGGCAGAATGTAAGTTGGAACATAAAATATTCAGGACAATTGACCTTGGTCTGTGATAAAATTGGTGAAGCTTTCCACTGAGGTTTGGGCCTCCATCTCCTTGTCTCCAAGGCACAAGAAATCCTGTCTCAGAATCTACTCATAGTGCAGTTACATTGGCCACATCAAAATTTACCAAGAGACTCTATTACAATGATGTTTTCCACAATTTACTTTGAAATTTGTAATTTCCTTTATATGTATTATACACCAGATAGTGGCCAGGTGTTTTTTTACTTATTTCCATCTCTTCTGTGCTGCCTTACTCATATCATTAGAAAAATGTTTTATAGGATTCCTGGGAGCTCATTTATACCTCATAGTATGAAATTGCTTTACATTTGCTATAATATTTTGGTGCTAAAATATTTTATGTTTTCTGCAATTTGCTGAAAAGAGAATCTTAATTTTAAAGAACTCAAAACCTAGTTTTAAATAGCCCATAGCCAATGTCAGGCAACGGTAAATTTTTCAAGTAAAATTTTCTCATTCTACCTTATTTTTCTCAGCTCCTAAATACTCCACTGTGATAATAAATATTGCTTGTGTTTGTGACAGCTATATCCAGGGTTAAAATGTTTTTTGATCCAGAATATCAATTATAAGAAGAATAGGATAGCACAAGGCAGCCAGCACTGACACACTCTCAAGTGCTAAACATGCTAAACATATGCACAGCAATAACCGGAAGCAATCTTCCTTCCACTGCAGATCCAATATCAGGTCCCCAAAACACAGTTGTTTTGTAGTCTTTTATGAAATCGTTAGTCAGGTGCAGCCACGTGAGGAGACACAGAAGAGGGTCAGGAAAGCAAAGTTTATTATACTCACAAGTCTTAGAGATAAGGGGCATGATACATCACACAGGGCCACGTGGGGAAGCCACCAGGATGGTCAGAAGGTAAAAAACAGGTGTGCGGGGAAGGTTTAGGCCACTGCCTTTATTGGAGTTTCCACAGGAAAGGCAAGTCAAGGCACAGTGAGCAGTTTAGGATTGGAAGGTTTGAATAATTTCTGCAGGCTTTGGGCTAAAGGAGTGATCTCTGGTTGTCTGGCAATTGTCACTGGGAACTAGGGTTTAAGGGCCGGATAAAGAAGGTATGGCTCTGGATTAGTTAGTTTCCATGTCAGAGGCATGGTCCTGGCTGAGTTTTTTGCTATCTCTAAGAATTCACTAGCCCATAGAGGGCAATCTCTTCCCAGCCAGAAATGTTTTTTAAAGTAAATGGACGTAATTATTTCTGTAGAAGTCAGAATATAAAGAGCTAAGATTCTGAAGAAAAGAGAAGTCTATTTAAATGAGCCAAACCTTCTGTACGCCTCTTTTGTTCTCTTGGGACATTTGCTGATTCTTAATTATTGCTTGATAGGCTGAGAAACTGGGCAGAGGGCTGCTATCAAGAGACAGAAAAAGTGAAAATCGATTTTGGCATTGTCTTGGGTCTAGGAAGACAAAACAAAACATGAACTTTGGACCAGCTAAGACACCCTGTTCTTTAGAGGGCAAGGTCTCAAACTGAAGGGATGTACAGATGAGTGCTCCCCACTGTCAACATTGGTTTTCCACATGAGGCATTTGCTGACTCTAGGCTAGTCAGAACAAGAAGCCAGGAATGTACAAAAAATAACTAAAAATGTTAGGTGAGATTGTGGCTGCCTCATGTGGTTATGAGATCAAAATTGGAGTCTGGGACCTAAGGAAAAAAAAGCTTTTTAATGAAATCTCTAGAATCTCAGTTGGGACTCTGGAGACTCCAGAGAAGACAATCTAAGAAAAGGAGGTGAATTAGATTTTGGCTTATATTTACAAAGTCTAAAATCCAACTCTAAGTTATTTCAACCCGTCTTTGACCTAAGACAATCTCCCTTACTCTGGGTTTCTACTGAAGGATAAAGTAAATCTTCTTTAGATAAATAAAACATCACCCAGAGATTCTACATTTTTTTCATCTGCAGTATCTGGCATTTAATCAAAAATTACAAAGAATAAGAAAACAGGACCAGGAGACAAAAACAGACAATTGAAAGACCCTCAGGTGATCTAAATATAGAAGTAATCAGACACAGACTTTAAAAAAACTAATGTTAACCTGCCATGAGCATAGATAACAAGATGAGGACTTCAACAGACAACTTAATATTATATTTTAAAAATTGAAATTATGGACTTCCAAACCACAATAACTGGTATTAAGAACTAAATACATAGATTTAATAGCAGAATAGACAAGGTTGAAGAAGGGCTTAACAAGCTGGAAGGTAGATCAGTAGAAAATAATCAGACTGGACACATGGAGAAAACAAAGGAAGTAAAATGCAGAAAGTACTGTGAGAGCTACATGGAATATAATGGAAAAATCTAACATATATCTAACTAGATGCTCAGAGGGACAGGAGAAAGAGAAATGGAATGGAAGAAAAAATGGCAAATGTCGAATGAACTTGTTAAACTTATGAAAGACATCAAGCCACAGATTTAAAGAGATCTACAACATCAAGGAGGATGAGTTAAAAAAAGCCACCTATAAGAACCTTGTTATAAAATTTCAGAGACCAACGCTAAAGAGAAAATATAAAAACAACTAAAAGAAAAAAGAAGACACATTTTTTCAAAGAAGCAGCAACAAAACAGAGGCAACTTCTCAGCAGATACAATGGATACCAAATATAAAGAACAGTATTTTTTAAATGTTGAAAAAAAATTGCCAACCAACAAGTGTACACTCAGTGAAAGTATCCTTTAAAATTGAGAACAAAATGAAAACATTTCCAGACTCTTCCCCCTAACTTCCCTCCATCTACACAAATAATTCTTTTTTTAATTTCTTATTTATTTATTTTATTATTAGTATTATTATTATTTTTAATTTATTTTTATAATACTTCAAGTTCTAGGGTACATGTGCATAACGTGCAGGTTTGTTACATATGTATACTTGTGCCATGTTGGTGTGCTGCACCCATCAACTCGTCAGCACCCATCAATTCATCATTTATATCAGGTATAACTCCCAATGCAATCCCTCCCCTCTTCCCCCTCCCCATGATAGGCCTCGATGTGTGATGTTCCCCTTCCCGAGTCCATGTGATCTCATTGTTCAGTTCCCACCTATGAGTGAGAACATG
>NW_016807975.1:89309-94253 GCF_001698545.2 Rhinopithecus bieti
GCTATACATTTGCTGAGGAGTGCTTTACTTCCAATTATGTGGTCAATTTTGGAATAAGTGCGATGTGGTGCTGAGAAGAATGTATATTCTGTTGATTTGGGGTGGAGAGTTCTATAGATGTCTATTAGGTCCGCTTGGTGCAGAGATGAGTTCAATTCCTGGATATCCTTGTTAACTTTCTGTCTCGTTGATCTGTCTAATGTTGACAGTGGAGTGTTGAAGTCTCCCATTATTATCACAAATAATTCTTCTTTAGTAGTCTTACCTTGAAAGAAATCCTGGCCTGGCATGGTGGCTCATGCCTTGTAATCCTAGCACTTTGAGAGGCCAAGGCAGGCTGATCACTTGAGCCCAGGAGTTTGAGACCAGCCTGGGCAACATGGCAAAATCCCATTTCTACAAAAAATTACAAAAATTAGCTGGGTGTGGTGGCATGTGCCTGTAGCCCCAGCTACTCAGGAGGCTGAGGTGGGAGTATCACCTGAGCCAGTGAAAGTCGAGGCTGCAGTGAGCTGTGATTGCTGACATTCTTCTCAACTGGCTTGGGTTCCAACACTTCAGACAAGGCCGTTTCCTTTAAGAATGTCCACTTCACCCTAATCGGTTTCTCACATATCTTGACTCTTCTCCCCTCCTCAGGTGAGATCTTTTCACTCCATTTAGGTCTTTCTTCAGGGATTCTCTCTTCACCCCTTTCAGACTTGGATACCCATATTCTGAACCTCCCCATCCCACCACGGATGCTTTTCTCACCCCATGAGTACTCTGACAACTCCCTCCAGACCACCTGCCTATGGTGTGCAGGTGTTTCTCTTATCCCATTTGTGTTCTAATATCGTCTATCAGTCAGCTTTTCTTTGCAGGTGTGGTCCTCAACCATGTGCTACACCTTCCTCTTGTGTGGATGCCCCTTTCATGCTGCTTGGACTTTGATGCCCTGAACCGAGCCTCTCTTCCATGTTGACATCTCCCTTATTCTGGACAGGCTTCAAAACATCATGCTGAGCAGAACAAGTAAGGATGCCTTTCTCAATGCCATTGGGTTATAAAAATCTTTACTGGTTTTACTGAACAAGTAAGTTCATAGCCTCAGCTCATAGCCTGAGCTGAGTTCCTCACCCAGCTCAGGCTATGACAGTGTATCAGGCAGCTCAACTATACATTATGCAAATATATATTTTATAAAAAATACAACTATATATTATTCACTAGCCAGTCCAAGGATTTTTCTAATGAAAGCAAAATATTTTAATTGAGACTATAATGAAAGGAAAATATTTTAAATGAGACTATCAATTGCTTTTGAAAGAAATTGAAATTGCCAGTGTTCTATAAGAATTTGTACAATTGATATATTTTTCTCAGCAATTGCTTATTTGATAATAATATACATTAGGATTTTGTCTTACCTGGCCAAAATGATCTCTTCAGAATATTTTATTCAGACTTTATTTTCCCTTATTTTCTCCACGTTTAAAAATCAGCTGTTATTTTACTAAAATCTTTTAGAATTGTAGTTTGGTAAAGGAAATAATGTATAAATTTCAGTTATCTCCCTGTATTAAATCAGGTACTTAGACTGTATTTTACCATCCTTTAAAATTTTTAATTAATTCAACAGTTAATTACTGCCAACTGTTTTTAATTAACTTGACATTAGATTTTATGCAGAGAACAGTGAGCCATAGTTCTGCCATTGGGAAGAATTTCGGAAGGTAGTAAATGATTAGAGTATAAAAGAAAAATCGCTTAGTGGAGATAAAGTCCAGGGCAGCACGGAGGAGGGAATAGCTAACTCTGGGAAAGCTTTGGATTGTGTTGCAGAGAATATGACACTTGACCTGTCCTTCATAAGATTGTTAGGATTTCACCTGAGAAGGAGAAATATGGAAATGCAGATGGAATAGCATGTGCTATTGTCATTAGGTGTGAAACAAAATGATATAATTTGGTAATTACATAGTAAATAGAACACAGCTTGTGCAAAGAGGTAGGGGGAGGGAAAGGACAGGGAAAGAGGTTGAAATATGTGGCTGGAAGGGAGAGTTGGGACCAGATCCAGTCCCTGGATAAGATAAAAAGCAAGAATAAAAGAACAAAAATACAAAATAGTTTTTTTTTTTAAACAAGAGGGCTGACAAATGTGTTTTAATTGTTAAAATTAATGAGCTAGATTTTCTTAGAAAGACTTACTTAAAATATTTTCTTGTTTCCAAAAGTTTGCTCTCACACAGCACTTGTTTCTATATTTTAATGAAATCAATCATTTTCATAAAGCAATATAGTTAAACTCTTAATCTGCAAATTTTTTCTAACTCTGAAATTCTGACTCAACATGACCTTAATTGCTTTTCTTCTATCTTTAAAAGTCTTCTCTCAAACTTGTGAGCGTATTTTGTGCATAAACTCAAAGGTGTCAGTGTGTCATCATTTCCTCCAGAACCAGTGTCTACTCATTAATTTCCTCATGGCTCCATGCACCTCTGTATTCCTCAGGCTATAGATGACAGGATTGAGCATGGGGGTGACTATGCCATAGAACAGGGCAATCAGCTTGTCAAAAGCAGAATCTTTGGACTTCGGCTTCATGTACATGAAGAGGATTGTCCCACAAAACACAATCACCACCGTCATGTGGGCTGAACAGGTGGAAAAGGCCTTTTTCCTTCCTTCAGCCGAATTGATTCTTAGTACAGTAGAAAGGATAAAGATGTAGGAGATACAAATCAGCAGTAATGGAGAAAACAAAAATATTATATTGCCCAACATTATAATAATCTCATTCAAGGAAATATCTGTGCAAGCCAGCTTGACAAAGGCCAATATTTCACAAACAAAATGATTAATGACATTTTTTCCACAGAAGGGCAACCATATTGCAAGAACAGTTTCTGTCAATGAGTTGAGAAAGCCTAGTCCCCAAGAGAGAGCCGCCATCTGAATACAAAGTGCCTTGCCCATGATGATGGGGTATCTCAGAGGGTTGCAGATGGCCACATAACGGTCATATGCCATTACTGCTAGAAGCACACACTCGGTGGATCCCATAGTGTAAGAGACAGACATTTGAACCGCACATTTAGTGAAGACGACGGTTTTCTTCTCTGATAGGAAGTGTATCAGCATTGAGGGGATGAAGGAGGATGTGTACCAAATGTCTAGGAAGGAAAGATTCCCAAGGAAGAAGTACATGGGTGTGTGGAGACAAGCATCCAGGAGTGTCAGAATGATCAAGGTGCCATTCCCCAGGAGAATCACCAGGTACATCACCAAGCACGTCACGAAAAGGAATTTTTCAGCTCTCGGGTACTCTGAAAGTCCCTGCAGAATGAACTCACTCTCTGTCCAATTGGTCCTTTCCATGTTGTTTTTTTAATACCTGGAATTTAACAAGTCTGTATAGCATTAACATATGAAGTGAGAGGTAATTGGTGTGGGAGGGGCAAGTATATCTCTGCTAGCTAAAGTGGTGGTAACAGCTTTGAGGTTAGCTTCTGGGATTCCTCTTCTAGATCATAAAACAGTGAATTGAAGACACATGTTAATTATATTGGTAGTTTGTTAAAAAGTGTAGGCCTCCATGTTCCATTTCTTGAGATTGTGATGCAAGAGGTGTGAGGCAGGGAAGAACCATTTGCATTTTTAACAAGCATCTGTTACTTCTCATGCAGTTGATCCACAGATCCCACTTTGAAAATCAGTATTTTGAAGAGAGAATGCTTTAATCTGTTCGACAAAGATTTATAATTTGATCTTATATCATGAAAATAATTAATGCCTTTGGCTTAGTTTTTTTGTAGTTTACAAATATGTTCACATATTATTCATTTTATTACACTTTAATTCCCCGAAGAAAATGAAGGCTAGTGAGAAACTTGCATACAATTACAGTAAGTGAGGGAGTTGTTATGCAAAGCTTCATTTTTTTATCTTTAAATCCCATTTTTTAAAACTGTACCTTATAACCCTCCCAAAATGATGTAAGTTCTATCGAAGGGGTGCGAATCAGGCATCTTTTCTTTTTTATAGTACTCTTCAGGTGATTTTAATGTACAACTGAGGAAGAGATCCAGCTATCTTGTGGAGTGCTTTCAAACTTTAGTCTTCATACAAATCACGTGGGGAATTTTGTAAACTATTCTGATTCAAGAAATCTGTGGTGGGTTAGGAGCGCTGCATTTATTAACATGTTCCCAGGTGATGCTAATATGTATGTCTACAGAACATACCTGAGTAGCAAGGCCTTTCAGACCATCTGACTCCAATACCACTGCAGTGATATTGCTACTTCAATTGTGTATAAAATAGCAATTGGACAATAGACAATGCTAAACTGAACACTGGTGAAACATGAAGATACCTCTGTGTAGTTTATTGCAATCAATTCTGGTTATATATGCAAGCAACCAAATTGCACAGAGAAGAACCTGCCTTTCACCTCTGTCCATATGAAATTCATTCCTCTTCTTGTTGAATTTGCAGTTAGGGCCAGTGTTTTCCTAAAGAAGGAATATTGGTCCAGTTCAGGCACCTGAGTAGTGCACCAAAGAACGTGGAACAAATGACTTTAATCTGAAAAAATTTAAAGGGTAGATATTAGCAGATTACCTTCTTCTTTATAGCAAATAAATCCCAGAATATCATTTTGAAAACATCTCAACATCCTCATAGTATTACTATCTAGCTTTAAAATATATCCCTAGCGGAAAAAAATTGATACAATGAATGAATTTTGACTTAATATTTTAAAAAAATGGCTGTGTTTCTGGTACAGGATTTGCCATTTCTGTGCTAGTCATTTGCCCACAGGTTGTGCTGCTTTCTATGAAAACTCCAGTTTACAATGGTCAGGCAACATAATCGGCATAAAAGGATGCTTATATTTCTTTTCCTTCTTTTTGAGACAGAGTCTCACTCTGCCGCCCAGTCTGGAGTGCAGTGGCG
>NW_016807975.1:95725-101487 GCF_001698545.2 Rhinopithecus bieti
AGCGCTCTTGTCTGCAGTAACGGCTTTGTCTTGACCCTTGGAGGCAAGTTACCTGTTTCCCCAGTGAAAAGAGGTAGGGGCCGGGCGCGGTGGCTTAAGCCTGTAATCCCAGCACTTTGGGAGGCCGAGACGGGCGGATCACGAGGTCAGGAGATCGAGACCATCCTGGCTAATACGGTGAAACCCTGTCTCTACTTAAAATACAAAAAACTAGCCGGGCGACAAGGTGGGCGCCTGTAGTCCCAGCTACTCGGGAGGCTGAGGCAGGAGAATGGCATAAACCCGGGAGGCGGAGCTTGCAGTGAGCTGAGATCCGGCCACTGCACTCCAGCCTGGGTGGCAGAGCAAGACTCCATCTCAAAAAAAAAAAAAAAAAAAAAAAAAGTTTTATTCTTGTCCAATGTTAGTGGAATTGTCAAATAATTGTAGTACACTCATGTAATGGGCCATTATGCACCTATTAATATGATATTTGAGGGGAATTTGTATGAACACAAAAGTCATGCTTAAATTATTTTAAGATGATTAAGTTAAAACAGAAACAAAAATATATATTATAACATTGTGTGCAAAACCCAAACCTAAACCAAGATAACCTAGATAGAAAATAAAGGCTGGAAAGAAATATCCAAAATGTGAATGGTTATTTTAGATAACTTTTTTCTACTTTTCTGAGTATCTACATTTCTAAATAAATATATATAAAAGTAAAATGTAAGCAAAAGTGAAAAACGCTGAAGCAGTTGTCTGTAATTATATTAGGAAGACTAACTCAGAGTAAACAATGTTAAAACAATTGAAATAGTACAGCAATTTTGTCTAGAGATTGCACAATGTGACTGAATTGTGCTGGTGTGTCCTTTCCAGTTATCCACAGGAACTCACTAGTTTTTGTATTGCATCTAGAGCATTTATATCCCTACACTTAAAATCTTCTAGGTAATCTTTATTGTTTTCTGAAGGTAACCAAGATAAAGAACTTGATACTTAATGAGATGATCTCAAAGGAGATTACAGACCATTAATGCCTAGAACAGAATTGTTACTAGAAGATGAAGTTTGTATTTGCAACAAGCTCTAAACTAGCTGGAATCCTGCCACCCTCAAATACCCCTCTCCCACCCCCTGTAAGAAATAACCAGTCTATCATTCAATGCTCTGGGGCTGCTTTAGTGTTGCGATAGATCTAAGTAAAATTTATGACTTTTTAATTCAAGCCAGAAGTCAAACTCTCTAACTTTCTAGAAAAACATCTAACCTTGTTTTGCTTTGCTTTATTAACTTAGCTACTTGAAGGTCTAACATTTAAAGTACTAATTTTTTTTCAGCAAAACCATGTAACATCTGTACCCTAAATACTCCCTAGAAGAAACAATCTTGTAATCTCCAGCTTTTCTAAGGAGAGCAGTTAAGATCATTGATATTATGCAAAGTTTAATGGACATGTCAACCATCAATTTATAGATATACTCTAACCCTCAATTAATACACCATGAGGAAAGACATATTATTTTAGCTCACAAAGGGAAGGGCAATTTATAACATGGGAAGTATTAGTATGTATTTGACATTTCATATAATTTTTATCACTTAATTGTCAAAATAACCCAAATACTACTATGACTTTTTTTTTTTTTTTTTTTTTTACAAATAAATTAATTTGAAATTTCAAAGGATGGCCGAATAGGAACAGCTCCGGTCTGCAGCTCCCAGTGAGATCAATGCAGAAAATGTTCAATATCTGATAATAGTAAAGATGACCACTGTTCTGCAGTGTTCACTTGTTTTACGGTACAAAATTTTATAAAACCACAATTTAATTAGATGAACTGAACTTTGAAAAGGTTCTATATGATAATTATGCACATAGAGAATAAATTTACCCCTTTTGAAAACCATTTATAAAGACATTATCCACAATAATGACTTCAAATGAAAGCCTACCCCAAATTCCTTTCAGGTCTATTGTGGGAATTAAGGCCTAGTATAGTGGAATTTGACTTACTATGTAAATAAGAACTCAAAAAAATTTAGTATTTTTTCTTTTACCCTGGCTGCCTGGGGTTCGAACTAACACTCAGTTATAATTATTTTTCACCTCTCTTTCATATTACTTGTTGTTAATTCTATTTTTACTGCAAATACCTTTAATTATATGCTTTCTCAAACCCTTATTAGCCATAGTTTATATATGAATAATATATAAATCGCCATGTGTTCTTTCTCCTTGTTACTGTTACTTAAGACTTTAGTGGACCAGATATTTAAATACAATAACCATTAGCCTATTATTTATGAGTCTGTTGCATTGTAATCAACTTTCTTTTCCTCACATGAATTAATTCTATGATCTCAAAAGAGACTGCAAACCACTGGATTATTTTGGAGTTAAAGAGAAAAATTTAAATAAAATCTCCTGGTCTGGTAGGTGATGACTGGGTTTTTGTATTTTCTTCCTTGACATATATATTAAATATTTATATTCTTGAAATACCATAAGCAATGACCATGTCAACTCAAAAATCTTTATATTTGTTGATAAGATGTTTTCTTTTGAAATAATCACAATAAAATCTTCTCTGTTTATCTTACCTCCTGACTGGGTTTGAAAATCATCCATACCATTCCATACCATTCCATAGTAATGGAAAAAATTCCCAGGAATTTGAATTCCACTTATATTTTTCAGATGATACCAGAAGATTCTCAATTTGGATACAGTACCTCCTCTTTCTAAAAAGAAATGTGAGGAAGAGTAGGCATAATCAGGCAATTTGGCTGTACCTGAATATTCTTAAGAGGATATCAAGGAAATAAAACATATTAAGCATAATGATCAATGATGTAACTCTAGTTTTCCCGTAATTTGTTCTTAAGTTGACGCTTACTCAAGGGAGACTCACCTCTTTTGGAGGGGAGTTCAGCACTTACTTTTACAAACTTCTTCAGTCCCTAAGGTTCTAAGTAAAAAAAATCACAGGATTCTCTAGGGATACAGTCCCTGATTTCTGCATATTCCAAAGACCCAGTTATTCTGATCTAAAGAAAACCTTCCCCAGTCATACATTTCTTGGAGTATTCATTGAATATGTCTGTATTTGATGGCATTATAAGAAGTTGGGGATCCAGTTAGAACGTCCAAAAGTTATCAGAAAAGTTAAACTTTTCTCACAAATTTGTTTTTTTTTTTGTACTGCGTAAATAATTCTAAGTTAACTCTATAGAATCCTACATTTCAACTGTTTAAATTCTTTCTGTTTTCATATTTTGTTAATTCCAGGCAACATGCAAACATTTTTCTTTATACCAGTAGAATAGTAACATAAATAAATTTTAATTAGCGTTTGCCACTTTACACCAATAATTTTCTGATTTTTGATTTTTTATAGTATATGTAACATTCTTTTTTAATATTTAAAGAATATTTTATTAAGTGGAATTACTATAGCCTATAATTTTCATATTATTGGACATACTTATTTTTAATTATTTGAGATTTTTATGTAATTGTTGCCTCAATTTCAGAGCCTGCTATTGGTCTATTCAGGGATTCAACTTCTTCCTGGTTTAGTCTTGGGAGAGTGTAAGTGTCCAGGAAATTATCCATTTCTTCTAGATTTTCTAGTTGATTTGCGTAGAGGTGTTTATAGTATTCTCTGATGGTAGTTTGTATTTCTGTGGGGTCGGTGGTGATATCCCCTTTATCATTTTTTATTGCATCTATTTGATTCCTCTCTCTTTTCTTCTTTATTAGTCTTGCTAGCGGTCTGTCAATTTTGTTGATCTTTTCAAAAAACCAACTCCTGGATTCATTGATTTTTTGGAGGGTTTTTTGTGTCTCTATCTCCTTCAGTTCTGCTCTGATCTTAGTTATTTCTTGCCTTCTGCTAGCTTTTGAATGTGTTTGCTCTTGCCTCTCTAGTTCTTTTAATTGTGATGTTAGAGTGTCAATTTTAGATCTTTCCTGCTTTCTCTTGTGGGCATTTAGTGCTATAAATTTCCCTCTACACACTGCTTTAAATTAGAACTTGGCTATCTAATCTGCTGTTGCTTCAACTAGAGATAAGATAAATTTCTAGAGATAGAACTACAGAATACAAAGATATGAATTATGAGAGAATTCTTAGTACACAGGCAGAATTGTTTTCCCCACTTGCACTTTGTATTTTTCCTGAAATATTTGCACAGAACATTCTTTATACATTTTCTAGAACCAGAAAATATGTTTATTCTCTTCTATTTGTATAAAATGTTACTTTGTTTTACATTTTATTTCTATGATTGGTAATTAGATTGAATATTTTCTTTGTGTTTATTACTGATATTTTCTCTCCCCTTCATTTGTATGAACTATTAATTATATTATATGATTAACACTTTGCTCTTCAAATTTTCTGCAAATATCTTTCAAACTGTGTCTTTTCTTCTTATTTTTAACATGCTTTTAAAAAAATTGAGGTAAGATTTTAATATGATCCTGAAAAACCCTCAATGAAATATTTTCTATGACTTATTTTTTTTTTCCATCCATATGGTAACTATGTTGGTTTATGTCTCAGACGTAGACCAGATTTACATTGTAAAATATTAACTGATTTTCCAAAGTGGATTATTAAAGCTATGTCTCACAGTTTCCCCCTTATTCATTCACAAAATATTTATTTAATACCTGTTATGGGCTAGACTCTGTGATTAGCCTTGATACAAACTTAGATATGGTAGAAAAATATAGGGTCATAAATTTTAAAGATAAACATGAGTAGCATTATATTACAGGTTATAATATTTCTTCTACCTTTACTTTTAATTTGCACCCTTTTATACTTAACACTATATCACAAGTAATTTTTTATATATTATCAAATACTCAGGGAACACACGACTTATAAAGGCCACATAGTATTCTGTTCTATTTATATCTCAAGTTTTATTTAATCTATTTTCAATTAATGGGGATTTATCTTCCTTTCATTTCTTTACTATTATAAATAATTCTGTAATAATTATAACATTCTTTAAGGAGGTGCTTCTATTTTTTTTTGCATAACCTTAATCACCTCAATAATGAATTATGAAAGTAGAGGTAAAGATAATTACATACATACTGAAGTATTATCAGCCAGTGAAATCATCAAGTTCTACATGATTGGATCTTAGAGGTGGAGATTATCTTAAACCTAGTCCTAAATCTTATGAGATGACAGAAACACATCTACAGTATGACTGATAACTACCTTACTTCTGCCTGCAGACC
Organism: Rhinopithecus bieti; assembly: GCF_001698545.2. Lineage (NCBI taxonomy): Eukaryota > Metazoa > Chordata > Mammalia > Primates > Cercopithecidae > Rhinopithecus > Rhinopithecus bieti. The sequence goes on from NW_016807975.1 coordinate 100,980, forward strand.
CAGTGATGATTAGAACACTTTATGAGGCCACACAAGTTATTTTTGTACAATTCTAATTATCAGTTATTTACAGTCAACTATATATATTATATATCTATAGATAAAGATATATAGATATATTGAAATATAACTCTCTGTATGCAACTCTTTTTCCCTGTAGAGCAACAACAAAAAACATACAGACTTTTCTCATGACAGCTATTTTTTCTTTTTTTTTTTGAGACAGAGTCCCGCTCTGTTGCCCAAGCTGGAGTGCAGTGTTGTGATCTCAACTCACTTGAACCTCCGCCTCCCGGGTTCAAGCAGTTCTCCTGCCTCAGCCTCCCAAGTAGCTGGGATTACAGATGCCCACAACCGTGCCCAGCTAATTTTTTTTAATTTTTAGTAAAGACGAGGTTTCACCATGTTGGCCAGGCTGGTTTTGAGCTTCTGACCTCATGATCTGCCCACCTTGGCCTTCCAAAGTGCTAGCATTACAGGGGTGAGGACAGTTTTTTTTTTTTTTTTT
>NW_016807975.1:101656-128039 GCF_001698545.2 Rhinopithecus bieti
GTTTCACCATGTTGGCCAGGCTGGTTTTGAGCTTCTGACCTCATGATCTGCCCACCTTGGCCTTCCAAAGTGCTAGCATTACAGGGGTGAGGACAGTTTTTTTTTTTTTTTTTTTAAAGTATCTACAGGCCGGGCGCGGTGGCTCAAGCCTGTAATCCCAGCACTTTGGGAGGCCGAGGCGGGCGGATCACAAGGTCAGGAGGTCGAGACCATCCTGGCTAACACAGTGAAACCCCGTCTCCACTTAAAAAATACAAAAAAAATTAGCCGGGCGAGATGGCGGCGCCTGTAGTCCCAGCTACTCGGGAGGCTGAGGCAGGAGAATGGCGTGGACCCGGGAGGCGGAGCTTGCAGTGAGCTGAGATCCGGCCACTGCACTCCAGCCTGGGCGACAGAGCGAGGCTCTGTCTCAAAAAAAAAAAAAAAAAAAAAAGTATTTACAGATGGCTGTCTCTGTCCTTGCTCTGGTCTATGGTTCTATGTTCCTTCAGCCATTCTCCATGTATTTTTAAAAATATAATTAAGAACATGTATTACTGAAGAAACTACTTAGGAATGTGAGGTTCCTATGATAAATAAGGACCCCTCCTATGCATACTGCTTCTGGTTACTGGTTTTGCAGGGCTCTGTGCGGCAAAGCACTCTCTATCATGTAAGAATTAAGAATGAACTCATTAAGAGCATAAATTCTGGAATTAGCTCTGCTTTGTCAAACACTACCTCTATGATCTTAGGGAGGTTACTGCACCTCCATAAGCTTCAATTTCCTTATATGTAAAATTAGAAACTTAAAAATGCCTACCTGATGTTATTCTGAGAATTAATGAGGTTATGCATATAAAGAATTTAACATCGTTATGGAGGCATAGTAGATACTCAGTAAAAGTGCTTGCTACTCTTCTAATTATATTGATTAGAAGAGTATTGATGATCGTAAATATGCACGTTGCTTGTATAGAAAGAGAATGATTTTGGAATTGGAAATACATGGGTTAGGACCTCAGTTTCCTGATTTGTAGCTTAATGACCTTGAATAAGCTATAAAATTAGTGTTATAATTATCTTGCAGGACTGTTATGTGGTAAAGTTTAAAGGGTGATTATCTTGATTCTTGGCATTTAATAGGAATTCCATAAAAGACAGTTAACATTGTTATATTTGATTATAAATCAGTGAATCTGAGTATAGTTTGCCTAATGTTGATGCCAAAAATAATCACTTTGAATTGATTTTGGTAAATAAAACAGACATGAAATCATTTTGTTTCAGTATGAAGATATATAAATCAATGGAAAGAATATCAAAATGAATCACTGTTTCCAAAGAATGAAATCTATTCCTGATGAGTTGATAAAAATATGTATTGCTTCTACTAGACAAAATTATAAACACATTGAATTTGATTAAACAAAGTATTAGCAAGTTGTCTAAGATAATTTCATCTAAATTAGAAGAGGCTCTTTTTTTGATAAGTGTATTCGAGTTAGCAAGCACATTAGTAGGCACAAAGATGAGTAGGGTGCAGCTCTCCCAAGTCCTGAGTGACTGCTTATCATGGCATTACTGTCAAACTCATAGGAGCAGAGAGTAGAATGGTGGTTGCTAGGGGTTGGGAGTGGGGAAAATGGGGAGGTATTGGTCAAATGGTACAAACTTTCAGTAACTCGGTGAACAAGATCCAGCCTGGGCAGCATGGTGAAATCCCATCTCTACAAAAAATTAGCTGGGCAAGGGGGTGCATGACTGTAGTCCCAGCTATGGGGATGCTGTGGTGGGAGAGGATCACTTGAGCCCAGGAGATCAATGTTGCAGTGACCCGTGGCTGGGTAACAGAGTGAGACCCTGTCTCGGAAAAAATAAAATAAAAAGATGAACAAGATATCTGATGTACAGCATAGATGGTGATGGATGTGTTAATTAATTTGATTTTGATAATCATTACCCAATGTATACATATATACCTTGGATATATTCAATCTTTGACAATTATAAATAAGATAAAATGGCATTTTGCAGCTGCTTCCTAACTGTTCTCTCAACTTCCACTGTTCCCTTCCTTCAGTATATTTTCCAGGTAGTTGCATGGCAGATATTCTTAAAATGTGATACATTTCAAACCACTACTCTGTTTTTCAGCTGAGATTTGTTAAATGATTGATTGTTGCCTATGTTTTACTTCTTAATTAAAAAACAAAATCCTTGTCAGGGCCTAGTTTCACAATCATAGCAAACTGGTAAATGGTCACAACTTGGTGTCTTGTGAGAATTGTCTTCTGGACTGTGAAATTTGTCTCAAAATGAGAGAAAATGCTACAGTCTGACTGCATGTTCTTCATTTTCATGTGCAGCACAGGTGCCTATAAAATAAAGCAGAAAATGTTTGAGAGCAGCATGGCTCATACTTCCAAAGGTTAGTACTGTCATTCCAGCAACATTCACTAGTATGTCCTAGAACTTCAGCTCTCTAAAAGATATGAGCTCTTTCAAACCAACCCAATATTCATCTTTGGATGTTTCATCAGTAGCCAGGGCTGAGCTAGAGCATCATGCTTCTCCTGGAGCTCTATGTGAAGTCAGTGTGGGTGAAGACTGTAGTATGGCAGAAACACTGGAGGTGGCAGGTCAGCATGGTCCAATTTCCTTCTCACTGCGGATGCCTGTGTCAAATGCTACCAGATGTCAAAGGGACAAGATGCGGATACATTTTTAGTTGAAATTTAATATGTTAAAATTAACATATTAAACAATGTTAATAATGGTATAATTATTTGAGACATTCAAATTTAAGTTCTCAAATTTCATCACAAATTTGAGCAATCATGACAGAAAGTTAAGCAACGTGATCAACCTTTGAACACTTGCTCACATTTGTGTTATATTCCATATAATATACTCTCAGTGAAGCATCTCATGGATGCTTATGATACAGCCTCTGCTAGAAACCTGGAGTATCCTCACTTAACAGAATATCACCTACATAGATTCAGATGAACAAACAGTTTGTTGTTTGGGTGTGGGCATAGCTTCCACAGTGATTCTGAATCAACAGGATAGTCAGATTACAAAGGCATGCTGATTAGTATGGTCATTTACTTCTCGTTCTTTATTTGCCAGTCATCTTAGTGGCCCTGTGCTCTTACTTTGTGCCATCTTTAAGTGTCTTTGTAGATTATGTAAATCAGAGTTGGGAAAAAGTCTTAATGAATCCTGTCCTTGGTGCTGCAGGATTGTCCTTTATATCGTCCCATCCCATGGCTGTCCTGGATATGTGAACAGTACAGGAGAAAAACCTCTCCACTCCAAAAGTTGGATCCATTCTATTTCCTTACAACTCCAATTCTTTTTTTTTTTTTTTTTAAATCACAACATTAATTATGTAGGCCCCGAATTAATTTCCCAGGATGAAATTGAAATACCTGAATAATTTAATGTATTCTGGGGTCACAAACTCAAATATCTTCACTGCGATACAATTGATCTATTTGAATGAAACAGACTGGATGTGAAGCAATGTAGAAGGGTGAGGACTGTGGCAAATCTCATTAATTCCATGTGATCAAACAAAATGCATGTGTTATCATATTCCCTTTCTCACCAGTTTATCTCTGTGACTCTATGTCTTTATTGGAATAAGTCTTCTTTAGCCTAATTACATTTTCTAAATGACTTAGTGATGGCAGTTCATAGAGGACTGCTCTCTTTACCAAGAATAAAGTGATTATTCATTTCAAATTTTCCACACGAGGATCTCATATGCTCCTTTTTTTACTGTTTAGTTACAACTAAAGAGGAAAAATCAATCTCCTAGGAACAGCCCCAGATTCCCTTCAGGAAACTTGTGGAGGGAAGAGTGTTGTTAAAAAGTTACAGGTTCACTTTAACAAGCTTGACTTTAGACTGTTAGCAGGCACGTGGGATGTCATCCCTATGTAACCTATTTGTACCAGAGAGAAGTAGGTCAGTCAACTTTTAATGATGTCCTCTGAGATGTAGTTGCCTGCTCAGGTATAAATATTCGACTGTGTTTTATATTCCTGTGGGAGAAAGTTACCAGGCTAGAGATAACAGAAAAGAAATGGTCTTCCCGAGTTGGTTGGCCTGTTTGGAAGCACTCTGTTTTACACCGTTAAAGGTCATATAGAGCTGTACATTGTCATTATCTATTTGCTGCAGAGGTGGATAGAGAGGTCTTGGCAGGTCTTTTAGCAATCAGAAAAAAATGGAGCTCTACAGTATGGTAATAAGAAGTGTAAGAATTTTGGAATCTCTTTAGTTGCACTCCACCCTCCACGGTGTGGCTTCCTAGCTGTGTGACCTAGGGCAATTCGTATAACTTTTTTGGACTACATGTTCTTCATTGTGTAAATTATGCATGTCTTCAGGTTTTTATGAGGATTAAATGTATTTGTGACATAAATGATGTTTACTGTGTTCCCTTAACTGAGCTACAGAAAACGTAAGTCACTGAAGTGGTTGTTTCATTTTTAATTAATTTGCAATGAGGAAAAGTTGCTTTCTTCGTTTTCCTATTTCTCTAGAAACCTCATGGATGTTGGTCCAGAGACAGTCAAAATAACTTCCTTTCTGGGCTCAGCAAAATAATTGCTCTATCATCTTTGTTTAGAGTCCTAGTGATCCTGACAACTTTGGACTTTTCACTGGCGTAGAGTTTCCTCTCCAATATGCCCAAGAGGAACCATTTCTGAACTCACTTTCTACATGGGTATCTCTGATATTTTTGATGTTGGTATCTCCAAATCCCATTCTCGGAGTTAGGATAGTCCCTTTGGCTATGGAGGCTCTTCATTTTGTGATCTCTGAGACAACATAGCCATGACTCTTTTTCCAGCCATTGGACAGCCTGCTTGCCTCTCTTTTAGTGCTTGTATTTCTTTCTTCTTTAGAAAGTGGGTTGAAGTTAGTAATGGTTGCTCTACTTTTCTCATATTCTGTATTACCTACAATATTTGCATCAAGAATTACACCATCTATAACATCAAATGGAATGTCCATTATTAGTGTTTTAATTTGCATCCCCATATACCGGCTGAATTCCATCTACCTGGTGATTCAGTATCACCTCAGGTAAACCTGTTTATAATTAAACTCCCCTATTTCTCCATCTCCTTGGTTTGTTGAACTAAGCATCTTTTCTCTGGAGTGAGAGAAGTGCTGTACATGTGGATGAGTGAGCTGGTACATTTAACCTTCACAGTACATCAGAAAACTGAGCGTCAAAGACATTAAATCACTTGCATAGGCTAGCAAGATAGATGTGGAGGTGAGATTCCAATCTAAACAGTTTGACAGCATATTTAGCCTCTTTACCACTAAGCTTTTCTGTCTCTCTTAATTAACAAAAAATTATTGCACCCTCTCATCTTCCCTAAAGTACATCGCACTGAAAACCCATGACCCTAGGTTTATTCAGCAGTTTTCTGGTTAAAGCCCTTGGTCTTAGCACGTACTGTCCTTTACCTGTGAGTACAGGGATATCCATAAGTTTCTCAAGAGGATGATGCAATACTGGGATCAAGGAAAGGTCAAACTATTATCCACTCTAAATCACGGCCACAATCATTGCAGGACTTGGTCATCATAGTCCCCCAAATTAATCTAATTATCCAGCTTAACAGTGTTAGAGAAATGCAAAGGTAAAATCCAGTAACATCTATTAACTCTCTTGCCTTCTAATACCTTTGGATTATTTTTCATGACTCAGAAGCAACTGGACTTTCAGATGTTTCCCTCCTGACTAGTAGGCATGTAGAGAAAAGAAACATAGCTTTTCTACTTAGAACCTCTAGGAGTCTTAATGTCTTTGGCTGTAAATTAAGAACAAGAAAATATACTTTTCACTATTATTATGAAGATTTAATTAGAAATAATATAATATGAATAAACAGCAAAATGCTTGGCATATCCACTCTGCATTCAAATTACTTAGATTATTTCATTGTCTTTCTTTGCTTTCATTTCATTCTTTTTTCTTCCTTATGAAGTCAAGTTTTCTACAAGAATTTCAGTATAAACATTTTCCAGAAAAGTTACTTTTCTGTATCTAGTAAACTTTAATGTACATTGTTCAATTACACTTTATTTCTTAGCAGGATTAATAGTGAATGTATTTAACAAAGATTATGGCATAGCTGCCACCCAATCAGAATGGACACTAGCTATAAACAGCTGATGCAGCTGTACTACTGGCTGCAGTCTTAAGCATGGTTTTATGAGATTTTAATTTGGGGGTTGTAATTTAAATTTTTTTGTTTTTAATTTTTTTCTCTTACCTGTAAGCAAGGGCTGACACTTTGCTGGCACACATTAATTACTACAGCTACACTGGTTGTTTATGACAAATGTTCATTCTAATTTACTAGAACACTTGCCATAGAAGTGAAATATTTTGATCATCACTGCTACTTAATCATTTAGAAGTGTGTTTTAATTGTCTCGGGTTATGGAGCTTTTAAACTAATTAGTTACCTTTCACTTAATTGTATATAGGAAAGAGAATATGACTGTTTAATATTGCTTCCTTAAAATCTACTGATTCTTGCTTTCAGCCTAACGTAATGTCAATTTTTGCAAATGTCTCAAATGTGTTTTAGAAGAATCTATATTTCATAATAGTTGGGCTGATAAGCTTGTTAATGTTTTTGTTCAAATCTGCTGATCCTTATATTTGTCTGTTTATTCTTTCAGTGCTTAAGATGATATATAGTTGGCCGGGTGCGGTGGCTCCAACCTGTAATCCCAGCACTTTGGGAGGCCGAGACGGGCGGATCACGAGGTCAGGAGATCGAGATCATCCTGGCTAACACGGTGAAACCCCGTCTCTACTAAAAATACAAAAAATTAGCCGGGCGAGGTGGCGGGCGCCTGTAGTCCCAGCTACTCCGGAGGCTGAGGCAGGAGAATGGCGTGAACCCGGGAGGCGGAGCTTGCAGTGAGCTGAGATCCGGCCACTGCACTCCAGCCCAGGCGACAGAGCGAGACTCCGTCTGAAAAAAAAAAAAAAAAAAAAAAAGATGATATATAGTTATATTAAGTTTTCTTTTATAGATTAAGGCTGTTTTATTAGGAGAATAAAGCTTAGAATACACATTTTTTTTTTTTTTTTTTTTTTGAGAGGGAGTCTCGCTCTGTCGCCCGGGCTGGAGTGCAGTGGCCGGATCTCAGCTCACTGCAAGCTCCGCCTCCCGGGTTTACGCCATTCTCCTGCCTCAGCCTCCCGAGCAGCTGGGACTACAGGCGCCCGCCACCTCGCCCGGCTAGTTTTTTGTATTTTTTTAGTAGAGACGGGGTTTCACCGTATTAGCCAGGATGGTCTCGATCTCCTGACCTCGTGATCCGCCCGTCTCGGCCTCCCAAAGTGCTGGGATTACAGGCTTGAGCCACCGCGCCCGGCCTAGAATACACATTTTACTGATAAAATAAACATTTATCATAATGCAACTTCCTCTTTTACTTCTAGTAATGCTTTTTGATCTTCAATCAATTTTGTCACATTAATATAGTAACATCAGCTTTTGGTTATTACTTGCCTAGTATACTTTTTCCTTCTTTGTACTTCAACCCCTATTTTTCCTATGTAGTAGAAAATATACACACTAAAATAATATGAAAGTTATGTGTTCCCTTAAAATAAAAAATTATATCTCTATTATACTAATACTACTTTAAAAATTATGAGTTTAGTTCATTTACAATGACTGTGGTTATTGTGAGTGTGGACTCTCACTAATGGCGGTTTGCTTCTATTGTGTTTAGTGATTTGTGAGTGTAAATTCAATTTTTCTTTGGGTATCCTGCAGAATTAAATTGAAGATTATTTCTTCCAGAGAACATTTGATTTGCTTTTGCTGGGAATAAGGAAGTGGTACTAACGTGAAACCATTAAGTGCTGCTGCTAGCTTATATGTTACATATGTGAGCACTAGAAAATAGGACTCATCTTAGGACGTTTGCTCTCCAGCTTTTAAGAAATTATGCTGGTGATACTGTTAAAACAAAGTACTTTACTTCTATCTCCCTGAAAATTGCTATGATACATTTTCAAGTCTATGCTTTCTAGGTTTTGAATAGCTTATTATTGAGTGTTGTGAAATTGTGTAAGTACATTTGGTAAAATCATCCACAGTGACCCTGAAAAGCCCCTTTTGCCCTATTAGAGGGTTCGGGTCTAATGGAGGAGTCCCAGATTCAAATTTCCAAATTTTTACTTAAAATCCATCTGCACAGCTGATAATGGCATTTACCAACAATCTAATCTTATTGCTGCTTTTTTTTGCAGGTCTTCTCACTTTGTTTCATCTCATAGCCTTTTCCTTTATTTGTATGTTTGGGTTTGTGTGTCAGGAATGGCTGTAGGATGGTTAGGATGTAATAACAAATTGCCTTTCAACCTTTGTGGCTTATTGCAATAATTGTTTACTTATTGATGCTGCTGCAAGTATAATGTGTCATGAATGACAGGAAGGTTCTGACAAAGTCACTCAGGGACTTAGACTAATGGAGACTTTATTTTGAAATGTACTTTTCCACGTGGCAAGGGGAAGAGGGAGCAGCAGGGTCTCTCATTGGCAAATAAATATTTCTATCTGGAAACAATAAATGCCACTTCCACTAGAACTTCATTGGCCACAGCAAAGAAAATTTGGGCCCAGTTTCAAGGGGAATAGCAATTTTTCTGTATTCCTAAAAGGAAAACCAGAATGTTCAGTGAATAGCACTAATGACTACCATAGGGCATGAAATAAGAGGTTCCTTAGGGAAAATATCCACTTTTTGTAATGCCAAGTGTATATCAATGTCAGTTTTATTTGATATCCAGTTGTATTACAGTTAGAGGGATTTTTAGGAAAAAAATTTATTGCTTCATAGCAACAGATGCAGTAAGCAAAGACTATGCCTTAAGCTGGAGATTGAATGTCGTCCAGATTTCATTTTGGTACTATTAATCAGAAAGACCTATTTAATTTACTATCCTATAGGAATAACAGAAATGAAGAACGATTTGTAAAATTTTCTTTTATGAGTGTGAGTTCTTATTCTTTTGAACATTCTGCTTTATTTCATTTGGGGTGGAGACAAAGGAGAATTCTAGGCAGGCACTTGAAGAAAATCAAAAGGATTAACTATATCAGTAAAGTGCTAGAGTTCCCTCTTTAAGTCTGTTGTTTGGCTTCAGTCATCTTTTGATCCATCTTTATGAGATCTTCTGTAACTAGCTAAAATTTTAGACATTTTTTAGCAAACTAAAACTAGTTTGTTTTCACACTACTATAAAGAACCACCTGATACTGGGTAATTTATGAAGGAAAGAGGTTTAACTGAAGTTCCACAGGCTTAATAGGAAGCATGGTTGGAAAGCCTCAGGAAACTTACAATCATGGCAGAAGGCAAAGGGGAAGCAAGCACATCTTCCCATGGTGGAGAGAAAGAGAGCGCAATGGGGGAAGTGCCACACACTTTAAAACCATCAGGTCTCGTGAGAACTCACTATCACAAGAACAGCAAGGGGGAAACTTGCCCCCGTGATCCAACCACCTCCCATTAGGCACCTCCTCCAATTTGACATGAGATTTGGGTGGGGACACAAATCCAAACCATATCACCATGTAACCAGTCATAAAATTAATGGTGTGTGGGAAATATGGGCAAGGACAATGGGCAATGTCATATTCAGGCTTGGTTAGGGAATTCTTTTTTTCTGTAGAGCTGGCTTAAACAGTTGTGATTATGATATAGACATACTTTTATATTTGGTGTTTCATTTAGCATTATATCATGTTGTGTCAGATGCTCCAACAGCACAGAGCAATATAATAGGTACCCTAAACTCATGTATACTAAAGTGAGTTTATGGACTACTATTTAGAACATGATAAAAAATTGTGAAACCAGTTCTCTTCACACATTAGTTTGTCACACACTCACAGTATCTGTGAGAGAAAGGGAAGAATGTAGTTATGTGAATTTTTTAGGGGCAAACATCAGTTGTGTGAATTTTGTAGGGGCAAAGATGATTATGATGTACATTCTACCATCACCACAATCTCTTCTTTCTCTGCCCCAAACTCTACAACCACCTACAAGGGAAGGTAATCTTTCAAGAGAGCCATTTCATAAAGCACCTTAAAATTCAAGGAACTGACATTTCCTACTGAAGAATATTGACTTTGGCTGAAGCTGCCCATGCTTAGCAGCAGAGCATGGAGAAATAACAATGTAGGGAAAGGAACTGTATTTTCAGAGTTTAGTGGAACAAAACAGTCTGTGCCTTTCCCAAGGGCCAGATGTTGACAGTATTGTAAGGAGTGAGTGGAATAGTTCTGTAAAGAAGTTCCTTTAAAACAAGTTAATAAGTGTCATTTCTTCTCCCTCCAAAATAAACCAACAGGAACATGCATGTTTACAAGAAAATTAGGCAACCAAACCAGACAAGGTAACATACCATTTTAATTCATTTACTTAATTTTAAACTGTATTTTGAGTTACTTTCTGTGTATGTGTGTGTATTGAATTGCTCTTTGGTATTACTTTTTTTTTTTTATCCTGAATAACTTCCTTTAGTATTTTCATAAAGCAAGTCTAAGTGTGCTTGCAAAGAACCATCTCAGTTTGTTTATCAGGTAACACATTTATTTCACCTTATTTTTGAAATACGGTTTTGCTGAACATGGGCTTCTTGGTTGACATTTATTTTTGTGTTTTATTTCTTCTTCCAGGCGTTTGAATATGTTATCCAATTGCCATATAGCCTCAATTGTTTCTGATGGGAAGTTTGCTGTTAATCTTATAGTGGCTCCCTTACACATGATGAACCAGTTTTCTCTTGAAGTTTATGAGGTGTTTTTTTTTCTTCTTTATCTTACAATATTTTGACTATGGTGTATCTGAGTGTAGATCTCTTTTTAGTTTACCTTACTTAAAGTTCATTGATCTTCTTGGATGTATAGACTAGTGTTTCATCAAATTTGTGATGTTTTTAGCAATTACTTAAATAAGTATTTTTTTCTGCTGTCTTCCTTCTGTTATTTCCATTATGTGTATGTTGGTACACTTAGTATTGTCTCACATTTCCATGAGGCTATGATTATTATATAGTGATTATATAATTATTATGATTATGCCATTTGAGAGTATACTAAAGAGACTTAATAGTCTACAGTTTAGAAACAACAAAGCAACTGCAGAAGTAAAAGCAAATGTCTTACACATACATTTTGTTATATAGTTCTGTATGGAAATGGTAGCTTGACCCAGTCTATTGCTTATTATCCATCTGATTTGCTACATTTCTCAAGCAGATAATTGCATATTTCATTGCTTTTAAAGATACCTCATGAGAGACTAAAAACTTGACAGGCCTTATTAATTTACCAGAAGTAAGAGCCGAGTGACAGACTCAAGACTCTGAGGATATGGTGCTGGTAGATTATTAGTTCTGCATTATGGAGAAAAATAGATGGAACTAAAACCAATATTGGAAGCAGCTAATTGTCATAGTGAAGAACCAAAGCTGGGGTGATGCTGACAGGAATGGGAAGCAAATAGGGAGGGGTAAATCCCTTATTTTCATCCAAGCTTTCATTCACCCTCTAGCACTTCTTCTGGCGGAGTCTGACAGAAGCTCGTTAACAAAGGAGAAATGTGATTTTCAGTTTGCCAACCGTAACTAACAAGCCAGAACATAGAAAAGTAGATTTGAAGCTGAGAGATGAGAGAGTTAATAGCATCAGTTATTCTCTAAAAAAAAAAAGGATAAAAATCTTGTGCCAATTCAAATGTTTCTGACTTACTAAAGAATACCTAACACTAAAAATAATAAAATAGCTGATGTTTGTTGGGCATTTAGGATATTCCAGGCACTGTTAAATGCTGTGCGTGAATTAACTGATTATATTACGAAATTACAATAATTATCTTTTAACAAGACAGGAAAGTGTTGTGGTCTTATTCTCACAACTTAGAAGTAGCTCTAGTCTTTTACTTTGGATTTTTGTTTTATATTTCAACTACCATAGACTCCTCAAAGATCTGGAGGTAAAGGGAATGCTTTCTTCTATTGACCATAACTGACTCAGTTCCCTCAATGGAAGTAGGACTTCCTCACATGGGTGCTGCCCCACAGGGAGCAGAAATAGAGATGATCTCAATTTTGAGCCATTTCTGTCTTACCCCTCAGTGCCCAAAACCCTGTGCTCCTCAGTACACTGGATGACTTGACTTAATTTCTTCTGCCACTTCTTATTCTCATATCACAATTTGTGGCAGTCACTCATTCTGCCTAGTTTTTCTACTATTTAGATTCTGTATGATCTAAATAGAGTAGATCAAAAGTCCTTGTTTCAGCCTTGTCTCTTTTCAAAGTCCAAGAGTAGCACTATGCTACTAGACTACTTATATTTTATTAAATTAAAACTTAGGATGCATTACCAGGGAACTGTTTCATTTATCTTAGTCTCATTATGAATCAAATTCAAGAAAAGTTATGGAAAATAAAAGGTGATGCCTTCGCTATTAAGGAATGTATATGATTAATGCCAATACAGTTTATTTAGAAGTATTTAATCAATTTCTGGTTTGAATAACCTTTGCTACCTCAGATATGACAAACACACATTTCTCATTTTATATATGAGGTGGCTCACCCATTTGTTCAAAAATATTTATTGAGCACCCATTATATGTCAGGCTATATTACAGGATTTTTAGATGTTGTAGGGTCAGATCCTATCCTCAGGAAGCTTATATGTGTGGTGGATATTGTACAGTAAATAAATGAACAATTAAAAATGAATATATAATACATCATGTACTGATTAATATTTACTTTGCATACTAATAAATAATGAACTTAATATACATCGTAAATTGCTTTTTCAAATGCCTTTTGCCTTGATTATTTTCTGAAGATTGGAGAGTGATTATTTTTTGCTCAGGCTTCCAAAGAGATTTTCAATATTTATCCATGATAGTATGTTTTAACACCACGAACATGTTTTATTTCTGTAGTTATATGTTTTAAACAAAATCTAATAGTAAAAGAAAATATTTCTTTTTCGAGATGAAGTCTCGCTCTGTCACCCAGGCTGGAGTTCAGTGGCACGATCTCGGCTCGCTGCAGCCTCCACTTTTCTCATTTAAGCAATTCTCCTGCCTCAGCCTCCCAAATAGCTGGGACTACAGGCCCATGCCACTATACCTGTCTAATTTTTGTATTTTTAGTAGAGACAGGGTTTTGTCATATTGGCCAGGCTGGTCTCGAGCTCCTGACCTAGGTAACCCACCTGCCTCGGCCTCCCAAAATGCTTGGATTACAAGCGTGGGCCACTGTGTTTGGCCCAAAACTATTTGTACCATATGGTTTTGAATGCCACATGGCAAATTTGTTTTCACGTGGTAATTTTATCTTTCTGAATTTTATGTCTGCAGCAGCGTTGAATATTAAGTCATGTAGTATAAATCAAGTATTCATTTTCCATCAGAAAAATTTTTCCTACACAGTATGTTTTTGACAGCAGCCTTTACATCCTTGTTTTGCAGACTATAGATGAGAGGATTGAGCATGGGAGTCATCACTCCATAGAAGAGGGAGATGAGGGCCTCAATTATGTCTTCACTACCAGAATCAGCAGAGACTTTAGACTCAGGCTTTGCGTACATGAAGAAGATGGTTCCATAGAATATAATCACCACTGTCAGGTGGGCTGAGCAGGTGGAGAAGGCCTTATGTTTTCCTTCAGTGGAAGGAATCCTCAGAATAGTGGCAACAATAAATATGTAAGAGATGGAAATTACTAACAATGGAATGACCTAAACAATCAGATTTGACCCTGTCATACTAATTATATTGATTGAAATATCATCACAGGCCAGTTTCAAGATAGCCAGAATTTCACAGACAAAATGGTTAATGACATTATTAGCACAGAATGGTAACTGCATTGCAAGAGCTGTCTGCACTACTGAGTCCACAAGCCCAGTGACCCAGGACATAGCTGTCATGGCCACATAGGCACCATCGCTCATGATGACAGGGTATCTTAGTGGGTAGCAGATGGCCACATAGCGGTCAAGTGCCATTATGCCTAAGAGTATGCACTCCGTGGCCCCCATGGCAAAAGAAATAAACATTTGCACCATACACCCACAGAAGGAAACCGTTTTCTTTACTGCCAGAAAGCTGGCAAGAATTAGTGGGACAGAGGAACTTGTGTAGCAAACATCGAGGAAGGAAAGGTTACAGAGGAAGAAATACATGGGAGTGTGCAGGTGAGAATCACAGATGATAACTGAGATAAGGACTCCATTTCCAAGCAGAATCATCAGGTACATCCACAAAATTAGAACGAAGAAAACTGTCTGGAGCTTTGGGTAGGCAGAAAGCCCTACCAGGACAAATTCTGTCAACGTGGAGTCATTGGTCCTTTCCATATTACATACACTGTTCTCCAACAGAACTCTGTGAATGATAGAACAGGAATATGTTAATACAGTGTCTGTGAGAGCTACTTTTAAGAATCATATTCTGTAGTATTGCAGTTCTGTATTTGGATGCAACAATATAAGTTTGGGGAAAATTTCTTCCTGTAAAACCCAGGCCACTAGAGCAGGAATCCTAACCTAATTGTCCCAGAGTTAAGAGAGAACACATATGATTACAGGATCTTTGGATCCCAATCCACTTTATTGCTATTTCCACAAGTTCTGCCTCTTAACCCATTGGCTGCAAATCAGTGTCCTACAGCCTGGATTCAGCAGACAGGTGTGCTTTGTTTGGCAGTGATTGTCTGTACTGTGTTTAAATTCGAAATAGAGATCGACATTCTAATCAACAGATGCGGTATAAAAATCTGTGCCTTCAGCTTGTCTTTGAATAAATTAGAATATTTGAAAACATTAGACCTGTCTCTGTCATGGAGCTTAGTTATATTAATAACTGACGCATTGGATCCAATGCATGTCTCTCCATTCTACCAGACTACTATCCTCACTCTCTCTTGTCACTGGAGGTGAATATAAGTTATTAATGAACATGTCGTTCTCATGTTATTCTCAGTTGTTGGTTTCAATTGTTTATATTACCTGGCAGGATCTTATATGGATTTGGAATCTTGACCCATGGCTGCAGGGCCAACTTATCTAGTAGGCACAGTACGCCCACCATATTGTGAGAAACCTAGGAAAATGTTTTGATTTCTTTTAAAATATGAATAAAAAAGTGAACTTTAAATTTTAATAAATACTATATTTGTTTTATAACGATAACGATACAGAAATAAAATATAACTTTTAAATCTTTATGGAATTAAGCCCCCAAAAGGCCAAAAAAAAAAAAAAAAAAAGTGCCTAGGCACATCAAAATCATCAAGTGGCGCCTGTGTGGTTGAGCATCTTTTGAAAACTCAGTCTGGACAATACGGGTGGTATAGTAGTGTTAATTTCTTGCATAATAACCTCTTTAGGAGAATAACCTCGCTGAGAAAAGGAACATACTTCCATATTCCTCCAATATCTTTTTTCAAAGTATAATGAGGAAGTATCATTCAAAGAAATGATGTTTTAAAAAATTGAATAAATTAAAAATATTTACAATGCGCCAGTTTTATCACAGGCTTTGATTAAAATATGTAATGGTGTTTATCGTAGCCTCTACCTTAATTTATTTTCACACATGCAACAACTAAAGAATCAATTGTGATCATAGTGCTTGTATTCAAAATATATACATTGAACTAAACCAATGATGTCTAACCATTAATTATTGAAAAATAAAATTTATAACGAATATATATAAAACAAATAAAAGAAAATTTCTCCAGTTGAAGTTACACTAGTGTACAGAGGAGAAGAAAACACCATACTTTACTTGTTTATTCACTCTTACTCCCTCAGTTAAGTTTAAGAGGATTCCAGGGAGCACAGTTTTAAAATCGTCAATGCACTACATAAAACATAACATTAATAATCTGCATTTTAATCCTTTAATCAAAAACAATAATAATAAAATAGTAATTTATGTATTGATTATGCCAGATACATTTCTATTTTTTTTATTCATAACAACCCAAGGAAATGGGACTATTATTGTAGGAGATAAGAATTATCCTTTCTTAAACATTTGGTAAACATCATCAGTGAATTATGGATGAATAGACTTAAGGAAAAAAGTAGTAATTATTTCAAAAGATGCAGAAAACACATTTAGTAAAGTTCAATTTATAATTTTTATAGAAACTATCTGAAATTCTCAAGCAGAAGGTAATGTTCCGAACTTCAAAGAAAACTATATACCAAAAAAACGATATTAAGTTACTATTCACTAATACTTAATGGAGACAGTTTATACATTCTTAAAGTTTTTTTGTTTTGTTTTGTTTTTTTTGAGACAGGGTCTTGCACTGTCACCCAGGCTGGAGTGCAGCGGCACAATCTCAGCTAACTGCAACCTCCGCCTCCTGGGTTCAAGTGATTCTCCTGCCTCAGCCTTCTGAGTAGCTGGGATTACAGGCGTGCACCACCACGCCCAGCTAATTTTTGTATTTTTAGTAGAGACAGTATTTCACCATGTTGGTCAGTCTGGTCTTGAACTCTTGACCTCAGATAATCCGCCTGCCTCAGCCTCCCAGAGTGCTGGGATTACAGGTGTGAACCTCCACACCCGGCCATTTTATGCATTCTTATTCAGATCTGGAATAAGATAAGGATGCCCACTTTTATAGTTACTCTTTAATATAAAATTGGTAGTCTTGGTTAAAATCATAAGACAAGGAAATGACTGAAGTATAGATTAAAAAAGACAAAAATTTAAGGCCAGATGAGAAAATGAGTAAGACTTCTGGAAGCAAGCTTAACAGAAAATCAATAGCTTTCTGTATATTAACAACAAATGATAAAATGTTTATCTCAACGAGGCATACATAAGACCTTTACAGAAATTCTTCAAAAATTATAATGAAGGGCATAGTAGAATATGAGTAATTGAAAAGGTATGACATGTAATAGGTAGGATAAAAATATAAGAATGCTGTCATTTCCCTCTCAAATTAGTCTATACATTCAATTGAATCCATTAGAGATTTAGCTGTATTTTTTTAGGGATACGAGTACTCATCCTAAATTCATGTGAAAGAATAAAAGTGTACAACTTGCATAGTCAGTTTTATAAGAGAAAATATGAGGGAGCATCCTGTCCCAGCCAGAAAAGAAACGTAGTTTTAATAGAAGGGACTGTCATAGATTAAAAAAAATAATAATAAAAGAAAAAGAGCAATCGACTTCTGATGCCATAAAAACAACATAATATGGATTAAGTGAATAAAAAATTGAGGTACTTACAAAATTTTATAGGAGTGTAGTTAGACCAAACATTTTAAAATAAAGTTTTCATCTAGGTAAAGAAAACGTCAGTTATAGAGTAGATGGTCAGCAATGGAGAACAAAAGGAAGTTTCCAAGGTCTGGTGAAGGCAGGGTTCACCCAAGGAATTTCAGTCTTGTGGTCCTACTGGAAAGGTTATCCTTAGTGTGGAGGAAAATGAATCTGGTGTTTGTATTAGCCTGATGCCATGAACTATGCCATTCACATAAGTAATCCTCTTGATCTGACAGTGTGTTCCCTTCCAATGACAAGCCCGCATTCAGGTAACTTGCATATAAAGAACGAATGAGCAGAGAAAATTGGTAGCTGCTTCCCCTGGGCCTTTGTTTCTCATTGTAAAGCTTGGCACTATACTTTCTAGTCATATCTGTGAGCTCATGTGAATCTACACCTGTGAATGAGATTCAGCCTCTTCTTACTTATCAAATCAATTTTAAGTCTGTGGGACTAAGGGACAGAATGTGGACCTTGGTAAAATCACCACAGCATTGGTATGTAGTGAGGTATGTTGGTAGGAAATCAGTCACCTTTCCCCGGGGAATCCTCTGAATCACTACACGTTTTATTCAAACACCCAGATTAAGTACAGATGCACTTCAAAGAAGGAGAAATCTGAGAGAGGGGTAGCACAAGATTTCATCACATTAATTGAATTTGGTCCTGATGAGCTGAGAGGGAAATGCCTCAGGTAATAGATTGAGGCTAAAAGGCATCAGTGGGAATTCTGAAGAAAAAGACAATTACAGGAGGATAGCAGGAAAAGAAAAAAAAAAGAGGAGAGCTGCTTTGCCAATTTGTGATGAATATCAAATGTAGAATTAAGGAATTATTATTTATTATCTAGGCAATTGGGAGCCATTGGAGTTTTGATCAGGGGATATTAAAGCTGAAAACACACACAAACACGCAAGATTGTTATGGGAATATTCTTCAGGGTCATGTACTTTTCTCCCCAATATTTGACGGTGACCTATGCTTTGTAGTTCTGCAAGTGTTTTTCACGGCAATTGTTGACACCTTCTTTGGTTTGTAGAGAAGCTGACTCAAAATTCATCTTCTTTGGAAATGGACACATAGTAGTTCATTTTAGGCTAAATCGATAAGAAACCATTTGATTTTAATAATTTATTTTATTTTTTAATTTTTTGGCTTTTTTATTTTACATACTTTAAGAATTCTTTTTTTTAACAATCAGTTATTTTATTTTATTTTGGTTTTTAAATTATACTTTAAGTTCTAGGGTACATGTGCACAACGTGCAGGTTTGTTATATGTATGTATACATGTGCGATGATGGTGTGCTGTACCCATTAACTTGTCATTTACCTAATTTATTTTATTTTCTAAAAAGAGACAATCCTGTTTCCTCTGAGTTTTTAGCTAAGTTTTAGAATAATCAGTGGAAACTAAAGTGTTTGTAGTTTCAGTTTGAAGGAAAGGCCAAAGTTTTGTTGAGTCCTTCACAGCTAGATCTTAACTGATTGCTTTAGCTATTAAACTAATGAAACTCCTCAGGCTAACTGCCCCATCCTGCCTTGGTTTTCCAGTTGGTTTCCCTTCTGTGAAAGTGACTTCATTGAAACCCAGAGAAAAAGAAAAACATCCCAGTTAATAAGATAAAGGACTTATGCCCTGCAGGTTATAGGAACCAAACCCTTCTTCTATTCATGTCCCCAGCCCCCCTTTTTAAAGAAAGCTTTTGTCTCTTCCGTCTCCCCATAGTTTTCTTCTAGAAGTAGTAAGTACATTAAGGCATTGCTCATTATGTGAAAAAGCACACATTCCCTTTGTCTTCAGTTTTCGCATAGAGGCCCTAGGGTGTATTGAACATTATTAGCAATAGTAGTCAAATGCACATGAGCTGTAAAGAATCTTGGCTGCACCTTTTATGAGCTTTGTAGCATCGTGCTGCATTTCTAGCTTCTCTCAGCTCAGTACAAAAAACTTAGCATATATGATAACAGTTAAACTCAGATCAAGCTAACGAGCCTCTGTTAGCCCCACTATATAAGTTTATGGTAGAGAGTAGGAACTTAAAACACATTCGATTCTTTTTTGGGTCATAATTAGTTACAATTAAAAGTGTATGTGAACAAAAGCTACATTCTTAGGCAAAGAATAAACAGACACTGGTCACTGGTAATTCTGGTCCAAAGAGCTTCCAGAAAAGGTTAGTGGAAGAGGTAATTTGCATTCCTTCATATTTACAGAAAATTATATGCAATTTGAATTACATTCATATTCAGTTATAGAAAATGTATTTTTTGTCTTATATAATTTGAACTCAACAATTCTTTTGAATGTAACCACACAGGTGATATGATGTCTCAGCTATTTTAAAAATGCTTTCAAACATAGTGGGCACCGCAGCTGCTGAAAATGGTCAAATTATAGTATTGCAGTTCTACACATTTGGAACAGAGAATTATTATTATTATTTTTTTTTAGCAGATTATAGGTCCAATAATAGTGTTCAAATTGCTTGGCTCTTGAAGAAAATGGGAGAGAATACATCTGTCTTGCAATGATGTTTCTAGGTTAGAGCACCAGACAGCAGAATCTAACGTTCTCATTCTGTCTTCTGGGGGGAAAGGAGAGAAGAGGCAGAATAAATGTTTTTGAAGAGGCAGGTGACACTGGAAAAGAACACTGAACTTCATTTTAGAGTGTGTAGATTTGAAACTCAAAGACTTGGAAACTCCTTTTTTTCTCTTCTTTAAATGAGGCGGATTCCTACCTAAGAATTCTGTTGTGAATGTTACCCAGACAAAGATCTAACACATAATGCAAATCTCTGGGTTGCTCAATGATGAAAACATGACAGATGAAAAATTAGATATGTCCAGTTAAAGCATATAAAATTAAAATCTATAATTGAAAAACAATATTTCTAAAACAAGAAGATGGAATATGCCATCATTTATGTACCTCTGAGCCTGAGGAATGGTTTCCTTTCCTTGGTTTGAGACCAGTCTTCTCAACAGCTGTCTTACTTGACCACCTCAAAAAATGTTCTCCATTTTATGTAATCATTTTCGTGATAAAGTGAGGGGATATAAGTGAGAATTAGATAGCAAGCAGAATGCTGTAATTATTTTCTTTAAGTTTCCACTTACCTGTAGTTTATTTCTCGGGTAAAACTCATAGATGAAGCTATATAAAATTCTGAAACTCAGGTGTAGAGTTTCTAGTTTAATCTTGGAGAAAAAAGATACAGGTCCAAGGGTTCTAGGGGCTTTTATGGTGACTTAAGTGTTTTGCTACATTTTGAGCATCAGAAACATCCTCCAAAGGACCGGCCATTACAACAAGGCAATTTAAATTCTTTTTGGGGTTACTCAGGGAGGGGTCCAATATTTACACCAAATTAAAGGTAAGAAGGTAAACATGGAGCATTAAAAACTTTCTAAAACTCCAGGGATAATGTCATCAGACCCAATTATATCATATAATTGGTATATGCTTGTTCTAATGCAATTCAAATAGTAAATATATTGCTGTCTGCATTATCACAGTATGTGAAGATTTTGAGACCCCAATAAGCAGAAAAAGTCTTTATTAAAGTATTGTTTTTTATTTTTAAGAATTATCTGAAAACTTTCCATAATCAAATGAATAAATCACTCTCATCTGCCTAATGCTTTCAAATATCTGATGGAGTTCTTAGAATACTACCATGAGTTAATATAATCATTCCTATTAGACAGATCTAAGCCTGAGATAAGAAGTTCACCTGTTTTGCTGAAGGTTGTCCAGCCAGCATATAAAAGAATAAAAAATATCTTAAATCTACCATTTGTGACTCTAGCTCCTGTAATCAATCTGTGACACTGCCCCGTCTCTCACTCATAAGAACCCAGAATGAGCTTTTAGAATATTGCATCTACATTCTGCAATGAGTACAGAAAAGCTAGGCTAGAAATAGGTAAACAATTTAAGCTGACAAATATCATTAAAATTGTTTAAATGAGCTTTACTTTTTCTCTAGACCCATGTCAGAATTGAAGCATGTGGAACAGAATATAACCTCTGATTAAAAACAATTCCTCTTTGATTTTATTAATTTTTAAATTTTATTTCACTTTTCAGTGATATATAATATTTGCATATATTTATGGGGTATGTGTGATATTTTATTATTTGTGTAGAATGTGCAACAACGAAGTCAGAGTATTTAAGTTAAGATATCCATCACCTTGAACATTTATTATTTCTATGTATCGGGAACATTTCAAGTCCTCTTCTCTAGCTGTTTTGAAGTATATACTATTGTTGTTAACTATAATCATTGTACTCTCTGCTATTGAACATTGGAACTTATTCCTTCTATCTAACTGTGCATCTGTACTCATTACTCATTAACCAACCTGTCCTTTTTCGTTTTTTTTTTTTGAGACGAAGTCTCACTCTGTTGCTCAGGCTGGAGTGCACTGGTGCGATCTCGGCTCACTGCAACCTCCGCTTCCTGGGTTCAAGCAGTTGTCTGCCTCAGCCTCCTGAGTAGCTGGGATTACAGGTGCCCGCCACCATGCCTAGCTAATTTTTGTATTTTTAGTAAAGACGGGATTTCATCATCTTGGCCAGGCTGGTCTTGAACTTCTGACCTTGTGATCCACCTGCTTTGGCCTCTCAAAGTGCTGGGATTACAGGCATGAGCCACTGTGCCCGGCCTAGCCAACCTCTCTTTAACATTGCCCTCCCACTCCCAAACACCCTTCTCAACCTCTGATAACTATCATTCTATTCTTTTTGCCCCCAAATTATCTGTGATGTATTTACTGTAATTTTTTAAAAATTTCAATAGATTTTTGGGGAACAGGAAGTGTTTGGCTACATGAGTAAGCTCTTTGGTGGGGATTTCTGAAGTTTTAGTTCACCTGCCACGTTAGTAGTTTACATTATACCCAATGTGTAGTCTTTTATCTCTCACCCCCTCCCAAACTGTTCCCAAATCCTTAGAGTCCATTGTATCATTTTTATGCCTTTGCATCCTCATAGCTTAACTCCCACTTATAAGTGAGAATGTACGTTTGATTTTCCATTCCTGAGTTACTTCACAGAATATAATGTGAATATTGCTCTCCAGTTCTATCCAGGTCACTGTGAATGCCATTATTTCGTTCCTTTTTGTGGTTGAGTAGTATTCTATGATGTATATATATACCACAGTTTCTTTATCTACTTGTTGATTGAAGGACATTTGGGCTGGTTCCATATTTTTGAAATTGCAAATTGTGCTGCTGTAAACATGCGTGTGCAGGTATCTTTTTCGTATAAAGACTTCTTTTCCTCTGGGTAGATACCCAGTAGTGGGATTGCTGGATCAAATGGTAGTTCCACTTTTAGTTCTTTAAGAAATCTCTACACTGTTTTCCATAGTGGTTGTACTAGTTTACATTCCCATCAGCAGTGTAGAAGTGTTTCCTTTTCACTACATCCATGCCAACATTTATTATTTTTTTATTTTTAAATTATGGCCATTCTTGCAGGAGTGAGGTGTTATCTCATTGTGATTTTGTTTTGCATTTCCCTGATCATTAGTGATGTTGAGCATTTTTTCATGTTTTTTGGCCATTTGTATATATTCTTTTATTTTTATTTTTATTATTACTATTTTTTGAGATGGAGTCTTGCTGTGTCTTCCAGGCTGGCCTGCAGTGGCATGATCTCAGCTCACTGCAATCTCCGCCTTCCAGGTTCAAGTGATTCTCTTGCCTCAACCTCTGAGTAGCTGGGATTACAGACGTGCACCAGTATGCCCAGCTAATTTTTGTATTTTTAGTAGAGACAGGGTTTCACTATGTTTGTCAGGCTGGTGTCGAACTCCTGACCTTAAGTGATCTGCCCACCTAGGCCTCCCAAAGTGCTGGGATTACATATGTGAGCCGCCACAACCAGTTCATTTGCTTATATCCTTTCGAGAATTGTCTAGTCATGTCCTTTGCCCAATTTTTGATGGGATTGCTTGTTTTTTTCTTGCTAATTCATCTGAATTCCTTGTAGATTCTGGATATTAGTCATTTGTCAGATGTATAGATTGTGAAGATTTTCTCCCACTCTGTGGGTTTTCTGTTTACTCTGCTGATTGTTTCTTTTACTGTGAAGAAGCATTTTAGTTTAATTAAGTCCTATCTATTTATCTTTGTTTTTGTTGCATTTGCTTTTGGGTTCTTATTCATGAAGTTTTTGCCTAAGCCAATGTCTAGATTTAAATCCTTGATCCATCTTGAGTTGGTTTTTATATAAGCTGAGAGATGAGAATCAAGTTTCATTCTTCTACAAGTGGCTTGCAAGTTAATTATCCCAGCACCATTTGTTGAATAGGTTGCCTTTTCCCCACTTTATGTTTTTGTTTGCTTTGTTAAAGATCAGTTGGCTATAAGTGTTTGGCTTTATTTCTTGGTTCTTTGTTCTGTTCCATTGATCTAAGTACCTATTTTTATACCAGTATCATGCTGTTTTGGTGACTATGGCCTTAGAGTATAGTTTGAGGTCAGGTAATATGGTGACTCCAGGTTTGTTCCTTTTGCTTAGTCTTGCTTTGACTGTACGGGCTCTTTTGTCGTTCCATATGAATTTTAGAATTGTCTTTTCTCATCCTTTTAAGAATGATGGTGGTATTTTCACGGGAATAGCATTGAATTTGTAGATTGCTTTTGGCAGTATGGCAATTTTCACAACATTGATTCTACTCATCCGTGAACATGGGATGTGTTTCCTTTTGTTTGTGTTGTCTATGACTTCTTTCAACAGTATTTTCTTTGTAGAGGTCTTTCACCTCCTTGGTTAGGTATATTCCTAAGTATTTTAATTTTTTTGCAGCTACTGTCAAAGGGGTTGAGTTCTTGATTTGATTCTTAGCTTGGCCACTGTTGGTGTGTAGGAGAGCTACTGATTTATATACATTAATTTTGTATCCTGAAACTTTGCTGAATTCATTCATTAGATCTAGGAGCTTTTTGGAAGAATCTTTAGGGTTTTTTAGGCATACAATCATATCATCAGCAAAGAGTGACAGTGTGACTTCCTCTTTTTCTTTTTCTTTTTTTTTTTGAGATGGAGTCTCACTCTTGTCACCTAGGCTGGAGTGCAATGGCACAATATTGGCTCACTGCAATCTCCTCCTCCCGGGTTCAAGTGATTCTTCTGACCCAGCCTTCCCAGTAGCTGGGATTATGGGTGCCCACCACCACACCTGGCTAATTTTTTGTATTTTTGGTAGAGATGGGGTTTTGCCATGTTGGCCAGGCTGGTCTTGAACTCCTGACCTCAGGTGATCCATCCACCTCGGCCTCCCAAAATACTGGGATTACAGGCGTGAACCACCGTGCCTGACTGTGACTTCCTCTTTACCGATTTGGATGCCCTTTCTTTCTTTCTTTGTTTCTTTTTTTAAATTTTTACTTTAAGTTCTGGGATATTTGTGCAGAATGCATAGGTTTGCTACATAGGCATACATGTGCCACAGTAGTTTGCTGCACCTATCAACCCATCATCTAGGTTTTAAACCCTGCGTGTATTAGGTATTTGTCCTAATGCTCTCCCTCCCCTTGGCCCCACCCACCAACAAGCACCAGTGTGTGATGTTCCCCTTCCTGTGTCCATGTGTTCTCATTGTTTAACTCCCATTTATAAGTGAGAACATGCGGTGTTTGGTTTTCTGTTCCTGTGTTAGTTTGCTGAGAATGATGGTTTCCAGCTTCATTCATGTCCTTGTAAAGGACACGAACTCATTCTTTTTTATGGGTGCATAGTATTCCATGGTATATATGTACCACATTTTCTTTATCCAATCTATCATTGATGGGATGCCCTTTATTTCTTTCTCTTGCCTGATCGCTCTGGCCAGGATTTCCAGTACTATGTTGAATAGAAGTAGTGAGAATGGTCATCCTTGTCTTGTTCCAGTTCTCAGGGGGAATGCTTTCAACTTTTCCCCGTTCAGTGTTATGTTGGCTGTGGGTTTGTCACAGATGGCTTTTATTATCTTAAGGTATGTCCTTGATTTTGATGAGGATTTTAATCATAAAGGGATGCTGGACTTTGTTAAATGCTTTTAATCATAAAGGGATGCTGGACTTTGTCAAATGCTTTGTCAAACTTTGTCAAATGTTTTTTTGAGGTGATCACGTAATTTTGTTTTAGTTCTTTTATGTAGTGTATCACATTTGTTGACTTGCATGTATTAAACCTTCCCTGCATCCCTGTGATACAGCAAAGGCAGTGCTAAGAGGAAAGTTCATAGCCTTAAATGTTTACTCCAAAAAGGTTTATGTGTTAGGCGAGTCTCTTGAAGACAGCAGATACTTGGTTGGCGAATTCTGTTTTTCTGTATCCTTTAAGTAGAGCAATTAGGTCATTTACATTCAACATTAATATTGAGATGTGAGGTACTATTTATTCATTGTGCTGTTTGTTGCCTGAATACCTTGTCTTTTTTCATTTTGTTCTTGCTGTACAGGTCCTGTGAGATTCATGCTTTAACAAGGTTCTCCTTTGGTGTATTTCAAGAATTCCAAGAATTAGAGCTCCTTTAGCAGTTCCTGTGGTGCTGGCTTGGTAGTGGTAAATTGTCTCAGCATTTGTTCATCTGAAAAAGAATGTATCTTTCCTTCATTTATGAAGTTTATTTTCACTAGATGCAAAATTCTTGGCTGATAATTATTTTGTTTAAGGAGGCTAAAGATAAGGCTCCAATCCCTTCTAACTTGTAGGGTTTCTGATAAAAAACCTGCCATTGATCTGATAGGTTTTTCTTTATAGGTTAGCTGATGCTTTTGCCTCACAGTTCTTAAGATTCTTTTCTTCACCTTGACTTTAGATAACCTGATGACTATGTGCCTAGGTGATGATCTTTTAGTGACAAATTTCGCAGGTGTTCTTTGAGCTTGTTGTATTTAGATGTCTAGATTTCTAGCAAGGTCATGGAAATTTTCCTTGATTATTCCCTCAAATATGTTTTCCATTTTTTTTTTTTTTTTTTTTTTTTTTT
>NW_016807975.1:128180-193641 GCF_001698545.2 Rhinopithecus bieti
TTTTTAGACAGAGTCTTACTCTGTCACCCAGGCTGGAGTGCAGTGGCATGATCTTGGCTCACTGTAACCTCTGCCTCCTGGGTTCAAGCGATTCTCCTGCCTCAGTCTCCTGAGTAGCGATTCTCCTGCCTCAGTCTCCTGAGTAGCTGGGATTACAAGCATGTACCACCATGCCCAGCTAATTTGTGTATTTTTAGTAGAGACGGGGTTTCACCATATTGGTCAGGCTGGTCTCGAACTCCTGACCTCGTGATCCACCCACCTTGGCCTCCTGAAGTGCTGGCATTACAGGTGTGAGCCATTGTGCCCGGCCTGTTTTCCAAACTTTTAGATTTCTCTTCTTCCTCAGGAGCACCAATTATTCTTGGTCATTTAACATAATCCCAAACTTCTTGGAGGCTTTTTTCATTTTAAAATTATTTTAGTTTGTCTTTGTTGGATTGAGTTAATTTGAAAGCCTCGTCTTTGAGTTTTGAAGTTCTTTCTTCTACTTGTTCAATTTTATTGCTGAGACTTTCCAGTATATTTTGCATTTCTCTAAGTCTATTCCTCATTACCAGAAGTTGTGGTTGTTTTATATTTATGCTGTTTCGGTGAAGATAATTCCCTTCATATCTTATTCTTCTTCTTCTTATTATTATTTTATTTCATTAAGTTGGATTTCATCTTTCTCTGGTGCCTCATTTATTAGCTTAATAATCAACCTTCTGAATTCTTTTTCTGGCAATTCAGAGATTTCATCTTGTTTGGATCCATTGCTGGTGAACTAGTGTGATCTTTTGGGGGTGTTAAAGAGCTTTGTTTTGTCATATTACCAGAATTGTTCTTCTGGTTCCTTCTCATTTGGGTAGACTAAATCAGGGGGAAAATTTGTTGCTCGAGGGCTGTAGTTCAGATTCTTTTGTCCCATGAGTTGCCCCTTTGATGTGGTGCTCTCCACCTTCTTCTAGGGATGTTGCTTCCTGAGAGCCAAACTGGAGTGATTGTTATTTTTTTTCTGAATCTAGCCACCCAGTAGAGCCACTGGGCTCTGGGCTGGTACTGAGGAGCGTCTGCACAGAGTCCTGTGATGTGAACTGTCTTCAGGTCTCTCAGCCAAGGATGCCAGTGTTTTTGAACCAAACTGAGGGCCAGACTGCTGTTTCTTTGTGCCCAATAACAAGATGAAGATGAACTGGGGAGAAAGAGAGTTTTTATTTCTGTAACCAGCTACAGGGAGAAGGCCTGGAAATTATTGCCTGACCAATTCAAAATTACAGAGTTTTCTAGAGCTTATATATCTTCTAAGCTGTATGTCTATGTGTATGTGTGCATTCATCTAAAGACATGAGTGATTAACTTCTTTTAATTTATAACTAAGATATGAGTCCCGAAGACCTTCTTTTGGAGCCTTAGTAAGTTTACTTAATCTAAATAGGTCCAGGTGCTGAGGTGATTACCTTATCTTGTCTCCTGCTACATCATGGAGGTTTGGGGAGTTCCTTCAGACTGCCAATAAACTTGTTTGTGGAGTCCTGGGGGTTTCTTCAAATCCCCGATAAAACTTGTTTATTCCTAAACGGGTCCTGTTAAAAATTCCTTTATTATTTTGTCATGCTTTAAGGCCCAGGAAAGCCTAGGCAAAACTCTTGATGGGCTTTTGTTACACTCCAGCCTTTGGACTGGCATTTTTAGCTTTTAATATTGAACTTAACCACTCAGTCGGTACTGAAACCATTGTGGAGGCCCGTGTTAGTGAAACCTGGGCTGCCACACCAGCACCTGCTCTGGTGGAGATGTCAGGGGAGTGAAGTGGGCTCTGTGAGAGTCCTTGGTTGTGGTTTTGTTTATTGCACTAGTTTTTTGTTAGTTGGCCTCCAGCCAGGAGGTGGAACTTTTAAGAGAGCATCTGCTGCAGTAGTATAGAGAGGATCAGGTGGTGGGCGGGACCCTAGAGCTCCCAAGAGATTTTGTCCTTTGGCTTCAGCTACCAGAGCAGGTAGAGAAAGACCATCAGGTAGAGGCAGGGTTAGGCATTTTTGAGCTCAAACGCTCATTGGGCGGGGTTTGCTGTGGCTGCTGTAGGTGTTAGGGGTGTGGTTACCAGGCTAATGGAGTTATGTTCCCAGTGGATTATGGCTGCTTCTGCTGTATCATACAAGTTACCACAGATGTAGGGGAAAGCCAGCAGTTACAGGCCTCACCTAGCCCCCTTGCAGCCCAAAAGTCTGCTCTCACTTCCACAGTGCCACCACCAACAGCACGGAATTAATTTCCAGGCAGTGGGTGAGAAGGACTGAGAACTTGCCCCAGGCTACCAGCCTCCCTGGGGAGAAAGTAACAAAGGCTTTCAGGTTTTGCACCTCCCTGCCTGCTGCAGCTTCTGTGCTATGTCTGCACTTCAATTCACCTCCTCCCTCAGGTTCTGTCCAGGAAACTTACGTTTTGTTTAAATTGTTAACAAAGATCAGCTTGAAGTTTCCTTCTCCCTCTGATCTTTTCCTAGTTCCTCTGCAGCCCTCCTCAAGAACCTCTGTGAGACAAAGTCAGAAATGGCTTTCCAGGGGACCAAGAGTGCCCACAGGGCTCTTCCCACTGTTTCTTTTACCCTTGTATTTTGCTCGGCTCTCTAAATTTGTCTCAACTCCAGGTAAGGTCAAATCCTTCTGTGATATGGACCTTCAGGTTGCCTAGTGAGGGTGTGCGTTTGGGGGTGGATGATCCCCCTTTGATACTTTCACACTTTGGACACTCAGTTTTTTTTTGGCTATTTCTAGGGCCCTGCAGCAGCAATCTGCTTCCTTCAAAGGGTGTGTGGATTCTCTCGGCTTTCCTGGTATGTTCCTGTGATAGTTCCTGGAGCACAAGTTCACGATGTGAGTCTCCACACACTGCCCTGTCCACTGGAGTGGGAGCTGCAAGTTTGTCCTGCCTCCAATCTGCCATTTTCCCCCACCCCATCCATCATTCTATTCTCTTTGACTGTAAGTAAAACTTTTTATTTTGACTCTCATATATGAGTAAGAACATGCAACAGTTTCTCTCTGTGTCTGGCTTAATTTACTTAACATAATGACCTTCAGTTCTATCATGTTACTGCAAGTGACTTAATTTTATTTTTTTCCCTATGGCCAAGTAGTATGGCATTGTGTATATTTAGCAAATCTTTTTTGTTCATTCATCCATTGATGGACACTTAGGTTGATTTCATATCATTGCTATTGCAAATAGTGCTGCAATAACATGGGGGTACATGTATCCTTTTAATATACTGATTTCCTTTCCTTTGGATAAATACCTAGTGATTTGTTTTTCTAAGACCACCAGAGGGAGTACAAAAGAACCAGCAAGTAGGCAAGGCTAGGAGCAAAACTGAAAATTTATTTTTTGGTCACCTAGCTTCAGGGAAGAAGGTGTGGAAGGTGAGGTCTGTTGGCCTCGGCAAAGCAGGCCAACAGAGTCGCCCGGTGGAGCTCTACCGCGGAGTTCCTGATGCAGTCCCGATAGGAGTGGGGGCTGAGGAAGTCCGTGCAGCGCGCTTGCCAGGAGCGGCTTTTTTGGGAGTGGGAGGGCAATAGGCGGGGCACGGGCGTGTCGGAGGGTGTTCTGTAGGTGCGACCAGGTAAATCTTGGTCTCTTCGGATTGACTTCACCTGGCGCATGGCCTTCCCGGGCACCGGCTGCATTTTCACGCGTGTGGGAAAAGTTGGTGATGAAGAACCCGGAAGTGCGCCATCTTGCCTCCGTTGGTCCAAACACCTAGTTGTAAGATTGCTGGATCACATGGTAGTTCTATTTTTAGTTTTACTGAGAAAACTTTATACTGTTTTCCATAATGGCTATACTAATTTACATTCCCACCACAAGTATATAAGAATTCTCTTTTCTCTGCATCCTCATCAGCATCTGTTTTTTTTTTTTTTTTTTTTTTGGCAGAGGGTCTTTTTGATAACAGCCATTTAACCATTCTAGCTGGGTAAGCTAATATCTCATTGTGGTTTTGATTTGCATTCCCTGATGATTAGTGATGTTGAGCATATTTTACATACCTGTTGGCCATTTGTACGTCTTCTTTTGAAAAACATCTATTCAGATTCTTTGCCTACTTTTTAATGGGACTGTTTACTTTTGCTATTGAGTTCCTCGTGTATTCTGGATGTTAGTCCTTTGTTGGATAAAGAGTTTGCAAATATTTTCTCTCATTCTGTAGGCTGTCTCTTCACTCTTGTTTCCTTTGCTGTGCAGAAACTTTTTACTTTAACATAGCCCCATTTGTCTATTTCTTATTTTTGTTACTTGTGCTTTTGGGATTTAACCATGAAGTCATTGCTTAGATCAATGTCATGGAGTGTTTCCCCTATGTTTAGTTCTAATAATTTTATAGTTTTGGGTTTTACATTTAAGTATTTAATCCACTTTGAGTTGATTTTTTTATGTGGTGAGACTTAGAGATCTAGTTTTATTTTTCTGCATATGGATATTCAGTTTTCCCAGCACTATTTATTAAAGAGGGTGTCTCTTTCCCAATGTATGTTTTTGATACCTTTGTTAAAAATCAGTTGGCTGTAAATGACATGGATTTATTTCTGATTCTCTATTCTGTCAGTCTATGTGTCTATTTTAATACTAGCACCATGATATTTTGTTTGCTATAGCCTTGGAATATATTTTGAAGTCAGATAGTGTGATGTCTCCAGTTTTGTTCTTTCCCTTCAGGATTACTTTGGCTATTTGGGCCCTGTTTTGGTTCCATATGAATTTTGGAATTTCTTTATCTGTTTCTGTGAAAAATGACTTTGGCATTTCAATAGGGATTGCATTGAATCTGTAGGTGCTGTGGGTTGTGTGGTCATTTTAATGGTATTAATTCTTTTTATCATGAGTGTGGATAAAGTCTTTCCATTTCTGTCCTCCTCAATTTTTTTTCACCAGTGTTTTGAGGTTTTCCTTATAGAAATCTTTTACCTCCTTGGTTACGTTTATTTCTAAGTATTTTCTTTTAGCTATTATCAATGGGATTTACTTATTGATTTCCTTTTCAGCTACTTTGTTTACAGTTTCTAGAAGTGTTACTGATTTTTGTATAATGATTTTGTATCCTATAACTTTACTGAATTTGTTTATTGGATCTAAGAGTTTTGGTGGAGTCTTTTGATTTTCTAAATAAAAGAACATGTCATCTGCAGATAAGGACAATTTGACTTCCTCTTTTCTAATTTACTTATTTTCTCATTTACTTATGTATTTGCCTAATTGCTCTGGGTTGGACATCCAGTACTACGTTGAATAGGAGTGGTGAAAGTGTGTTTTCTTATCTAGTTCCAATTCTTGGAGGAAAGGCTTTCAGATTTTCCCCATTCTGTATTATGTTTTCTGTAGGTTTGTCATATATGGCCTTTGTTATGCTGAGATATATTCCTTCTATGCCTAGTTTGTTGAGAGTCTTTATCATGAAGGGATGTTGAATTTTATCAAAACCACAACGACATTTGCACCAACCTAATTTTATTTGTATTGGGTACTCCCAGTTTGGGACATATATATATTTATAATTATTGTATTCTCTTGCTAAATTTATCTTTTTGTAATTACATCAAACATGTTATTGGCATTAATGACTTATTGCTTGTTACCCTGACCTAACAATGGTTTCAATTTACTAATAGTCTGAGTACACATTTTGAACCCCAAATGTTGATTTGCCAAGGACACTATCATAACCTTGTTAGTAACCTACAAATATACCTTAGTTTGAGGAAGCTAAAGAGATTCCCATAGGCTTCCTCAGCAAACATTGGGCTTGTCAGTGGTGGGTGTGTAAGCTCAACAAGTTACCCTGACCTAACAATGGTTTCGATTTGTCAAATATTTGCTACTTTGCTTACTGTCCTCCACCATTAGAGCACATGATACTTTGAATATGTTTTAAACAAAGGTTTTAAAGAAAGAAGGTTTCTGCAGGAAAATAGCTTTGTCTTTGTGGATGGCATTTTAAAATACATCCAAGAGGTAATAGTCTCTTGCTAGCAACATCTCCTGAGATAACCAGTTCATGTTAGCCTTTTCTTTTTGTGTAATTTTTTTTTTGTTGCTTTCCTCTATATCAGTAACTACTTACCCTTTTATTTTATAATTTTACCCAGATTACCCTCCTTGAGGTTAGATTGTTAAGTGCATTAAGATGACTGATCCACAAAACTGGCAGCAACAAAAGTCTAGCCAATGATTTTCCCCTTCAGCTGTTCATTATTGTGTGGGGTAGGGTTAGACAAACACAAACAGATAGGCCTGCCTCATCCACTGAGGAGGGAAGAGACAAAGCCCACGAATCCCACATTTTAAAAAATGACAAGACCATCAGTGACAGACTGGATTAAGAAGGATTAAGAAAAATGTGGGACGTTAATAATACACCCATGGAATACTATGCAGGCCATAAAAAAGGATGAGTTTGTGTCCTTTGTAGGGATCATGGATGCAGCTGGAAACCATCCATTCTCGAGGCAAACCATCGCAATATACAGAAAAACCAAACACCGCAAATGTTCTCACTCATGAGGTGGGAACTGAGCATGAGATCACTTGGACTGGCGGAAGGGGAAACATCACAACACTGGGGCCCTATCACGGGGGAGGTGGGGGGGAGGGATTGCAAACTGGGAGTTATACGCTGATGTAAATGACGAGTTATGGATGCTGATGAGCTGATGGGTGGCCAGCACACCAACATGGGGCAGCAAGTATACATGATGTAACAAACCTGCATGTTACTGGCACATGTACCCAGAACCTTAAAGTATAATAGAAAATAAATAAAAATAAAATAAAAAAAATGACAAGAAGGAATTATTTATTTCTGAAGGAGATGGTCAGACAGTTTATATTTAGAGATACTGTCACAGCATCATATTTCAGCAACTGATCCTTCCTCCAAAACTCAAAATGCAGTCTCTGTTTCACCAATATTATCAAGCAAAGAAAAAAATTGGAAATAGGGAAGTTTCTATAAGTGCTTATATCTTTCCTGTCACTTTTCCATATCTTTCCAAAAATATCTCAATAATGTATTCGTCAATCCCTCTTTTCTTTAGCATACATATATTTTGACACAAATGCATTCAGTTGTGAAAGTTATCCTACCAGTCTCCTGTCACCCTCCCCACATTTAATAAGCAGATTTCAGTCCACTTTGTACATCCATGTATATGATAAATCTATTGTATATGATGCTTCATAACCTGTTATATTTCACTTGGAGTAAAATAGATTCCTTAATTAGATAATGAACATTCAAATTAGTATACTAAGCTTGTTATAAGCCTTTAATAGTGGTAGTGTTATTTGCTTTATTTTCTAAGGATGCAAATCCAAATCCCAAACGAATGTCTCTCTTATTCAAGAGTCCTTTTTATCCACCTGGAACTAAGGGTAATGGCCAATGTAATCCACTTGCTAGCTTTAAGTCTTCCTGGATTCTTTCAGTAAACATTGTATTTTGGGTTGACCTGTGTCCTTCTAAAAGATATGTTGAAGTCCTAACCTCAGAATCCTCAGAAGGTGACCTTATTTGGAAACAGGGTCATTGCAGTTGTAATTGGTTAAGATGAGATCATACTGGAGTACAGTGAATTCTTGATTCAAGATGACTAGCGTCCTTGTAAGAACAGCAGAGACAAAGAGACACAAGACACATGAGGGGAAAATGCCATGTGACAACAGAGGCAGAGACTGAAGCACCTTGCAAGCTAAGGAATGCCAAGGATTCCTGACAAATCACCCAAAGTTAGGAAGAGGCAAGGGAAGATTCCCCCTACCAATTTCAAGGAAGCTTGACCCTGCTGACACTTTGAGTTCAGACTTGAGCTTCCAGAACTGTAGATAATACATTGCTAGTGTTTTAAGCAATGGAGTTTGTGGTATTTTGTCATGGCAGCCCTAGGAAATTAATGCATAGTCCATAACTGATTTTTGTTTCTAATTTCTTTATGTTGATAAGCATAACAATTATTGGTACATTTTCAGCTTCGAGACAGTGGGATGCATATTTTTTACACACATTGTTGCATTGCTTGAATGCCTCCATGCCTTTTCGTTTCATGTTCCCAAGAGACCACTTTCAAAGAGCTAATGAAGGCTTCCATTTGTTTATTCTAGTCCTTTTCTGAATTCAGAATGAAATTTTATGACAGGCGTAGACCTATCCCACTTTGGTTATCCCTCTTCAGGTCCATAAAATGTTCTGTAACTTACCATCTCATACATGGATTCCCTTGTTATCTTTCAGTTTTTATAAGGCTCATTTTGCAGACCAAATTGCCACTTCATACTCTTAGCTGCCTAAGAATTGTATATACTGTATTATTGTTTTTGCTATCTAGTTTCTCTGATGATGAGATACAGTGTTAATTCTGCCACTGGGCAGATTTATCTTTTTCTTTTTTAAAGTGCAGTTATAGACCAGTCACAATGTTGCTACCTTTGAAGTTGAGTGTCAGCTTTCTGTGCTTGACATGGTGGAGAGTAGACTTAGTGCTGCTTGTTTGGCATCCTCTGATAACTGGCAACAGGGAGGGGTCCATTTGTCTATGGGGTAAAAAACTCCTCAAGGAGATTAATATGTGGCCAAAGACATAGCAGGCCTTTTCATGTATGCGATGGATACCTCCAGTCCCCCTTTCTCATATTCTTGAATATCCCATTTCCATTTAACTGGGAACACTTATGTGCATTTATCTTTCTGTTGGAATGCTCTTCCCATATGACCCTTAATATTATGCATATTTCAGTTGTCAAAATAATTTTACATACTTTCCTAACAGAAGAAGCCTAAATTAATGCTTGACATGCCAATGATTGGCTTTCAAAAGGCATGAAACTGGAGGCCTCCTACAGTAACTGTCTATGCTAAAATCCCCATTGTTGCCCCAGTGTAGTAGTAGTAATGGAATTTGGCCAAAAGCTCCCATCATTGTGATTGCATGTTGACACTTCTAATAATATATGAGAATTGCAGTTTTAGAATTCCAAAGGTTTTGACAGGGCAATGGCTCTTAGAAGCTCCAAGAGCATCTGCTGTTGTTCAGAGCCCCTGCTGTTAACAGTTCAGAGCTCCATTCAAATTCAGCATTTCCTTATCCCCTGCCAGTTTTGTGAATGGAGAATAATAACATTTCCAGATATGATATATGATTTATTCATAATCACTCAATCAAGCTTTTAGTCTCTTGTTTTGATTTTAGAGCTCACAGAATAATAAGTTATTTTCAATTGTTTGAGGAATGGTTCCTAGTGATTTCAGCCCAAATAATTTCTAAAACTCCTCAGAAAAAATACTGCATGTATTTGACCCTATATTTTAGAAAGTTTAATCAATCATTCTCTGGTGGTTATATTATTTGCCATCATTTGTAATTCAGTTTGACATTCAGATTGAAACAGAATTACATCATCAAAATAATTAATAACAGTAATTTTCAATTGAATATAATGTCTCCTCACTATAATGTGGCAATAAACAAGACAATTTAAATGTCCTCTGGGAACATAGTAATTATGCATTGGTATCCATCTTTACTGGCTGTGAATTTGTTCTGAAATAGAAATAGAAGAAGATAATATATTAGTTAAATAGATCACAAAATACCGATCTCCCTAGCTTGATGCACATTTTGAATTGTTAACACAACTTTAGGTATGGCTGAGGTTATTGTAAGATCACATTATTTAGTCTCAATAGTTAACAGTTAACCTCCAGGATCCATTGACTGCAGGCCACTCTGGATGATTATATGAGACAATTGTACTAATACACATATCCTTAATTAAAACCAAAATTTCTTGATGAACCCTGGTATCCTACATTAGCCACTTGAGTATGTTCAGATAATTCTAAAGGCTCCCATGTAGCATATGCTATTAAAACAGAATGAAGATTTGCATGATCTGATTATTTGCATAAGGGAAATATCTTCCATTCAGACATAAGATACATTTCAGAAATACTTTCTGGTAGAGGTGATACAACAAACATATGTAACTTTCATTCTAAAATGTTTACCTTAAGCATAATTTAAAATTTTAATCTTTCTACAGTTGCATCACTTTATCCCCCTAATTATATTACACTTTATTTGTCAGCATGTTTCATTTTAGCACATTGTGCACTAGTGTCCAAAAATTCCATTAAAGTTTGCACACTACCTCCAGGCAATTTTATGTACCAATTCAAAATACTTTAGGTCCCTTGATGGGGTTGCAACAAATAAACCTGGCCATACCCTGACTCAGAATCATAATTTCATATTTTACCTCATACCATTTTAATTGGCACAGGTTCTGGAGGAATTTAGATTTTTCTATGAGTAATTATCATATGTTTTAATTTCATCAGGCATGAAATAAATTGAGGCAATCTTTTGCAGTCATTACAGACTGAGGAGATGATGTGGCAGCTGGATCATCTGTTTCTCTCATATTGACCTATTACAATTTTAGTAGATTTACTCTCTGTTTTAATTCAATTTCTACTGCTCTCACAGAGTATCACAGACTGAGTAATTTATAAAGGACAGAACTCTATTTGGCTGAGAGTTCTGGAGGCTGAGAAGTCCAAGAGCATGGTGCTGGCATCTGATGAGGGTCACTCCATGGCGGAGGGAAAGAAGGGCAGAAAGGCAGAAGAGAAGGGCAAGTGAGCTTGCAAGACAGACAGAGAATAGGGCTAAGCTCATCCATTTTATCAGAAACCTGTTTCTGCATTAATCAACTCGCTCCTGAAATAATAACAACGTTAATCCATTCATGAGGGCAGTGACCTCCTGACCTAATCACATTTCAAAGGCTCCACTTTCGAATATCATCCCACTGGCAATCAAATTTCAGCATGAGTTTTGGAAGACATATTCAAACCAGAGTACCATCTATCTGCTCATTTTTATTGCATTTTCACAGCTTTATTGAGATATAATTGACAAGTAAAAATTATATATGTTAAATGTATACAGTGTATATTAGCCTGTTTTCACACTGCTGTAAAGAACTACTTGAAACTGCATAATTTATAGAGAAAAGAGTTAATTAAACTGTGAGTTATTTAACTAACTCACAGTTTCACATGGCTGGGGAGGCCTCAGGAAACTTACAATCATGGCAGAAGGTGAAGGGGAAACAAGGCATGTCTTACATGGTGGCAGGAGAGAGAGAAAGAGAGAGAGAGAGAGCGAGGGGTAGTGCCACACAGTTTTATATCATCAGATCTCATGAGAACTCACTCACTATCATGAGAACAACAAGGGGGATGTCAGCCCCCATAATCCAGTCACCTCCCACTAGTCCCCTTCTTTGACATGTGGGAATTAAATTCGAGATGAGATTTGGGTGGGGACACAGAGCCAAACCATATCACAATGCAACTTTTTGATATACATATATATAGATAGATTATCAAATGATTAAAACAATCAAGATAATTAACATATTTATAACCTCACAAAGTATCCTTTTTTGTGTGTCGAGAACATTTAAGACAAAATCTCAGCAAATTTTAGGCATACAATATAGCATTACAAACTATAGTTACTATGATGTAGATTAGATCTCTGGAACCTATTCATCCTGCATAATGGAAACTTTTTACACATTGACAAACACCTCATTTTCCCCTCCCCACAGCCCCTGGTCACCACCATTCTACTCTGTTTCTGTGAGTTCAACTTTTTAGGATTTTATGTATATATAAGTGACATCATGCAGTATTTGTCTTTTTTCACCTGGCTTATTTCACTTAGCATAATGTTCTCCAGAATTATTCATTTTGTTGCAAATGAAAAGATTTTCTTTTTTATAAAGCTTAATAAAATTTCATTTTATATGTATGTGTATCAATATCAATATTAATGCTCTTACATTCATCTTTCAGTGAAAACTTACATTGATTTTATATCTTGGCTATTGTAAACAATGCTGCAGTGAACATGAGAATGCTGATAGCTCTTTGAGATACTGATTTCATTTCCTTTGGATATTACTCAGAAGTGGAATTGCTGGATCATATAGTAGTTCTATTTTCAATTTTTCAGAAAGCTTCATACTGTAATGGGTGTACCAATTTACATTCTCACCAACAGTACACAAGAGCTTCTTTTTCTCCACATTCTCACCAATACTTATTATCTTTTGTCTATTTTATCTTTATGATAGACATTATAACAGGTGTGAGGTGATATTTTATTGTTGTTTTAATTTGTATTCTTCTGATGATTAGTGATGACTAGCATTTTGTATGTACCTGTTAGCCATTTGTATGACTTATTTTGGAAGTATGTATTCTGGTCCTTTGCAAATTTTTAAAGTAGGGTTATTATTCTTATTTGTTTTTGGATTGCTTGAGTTCCTAATATATTTAAAATATCAACCCCTCATCCGATGTATGGTGCTTTGGTTTGAAGTTTGTTCCCTCTGTAACTTACATTGAAACCTAATCTTCAACATGGCAGTAATGAGAAGTGGGGCCTTTAAGAGATGCTTGGGCATTAAAGTAATCCATTCATGGATTAATGAATTAATAGATTAATGGGCTAATGAATTAATGGGCTTATCATGGGATGACACTGGTGGCTTTATAAGAAGAGGAAGAGAGAACTGAGCTGGCATGCTCAGTCCCCTCACCATGTAATGCCCTATACCATCTTGGGACGCTGCAGTGTCCCCACTAGTAAGAAGGTCTTCACCAGTTGTGGCACATTGTTGCTGGACTTCTCAGTCTCCATAACTGTAAAACATAAATTTCTTTCCTTTAGAAAGTTATCAGTTTCAGGTATTCTAAGTAACGGAAAATGAATTAAGATGTATGGTTTGCGAAGTTTCTCCCATTCCATAAATTGTCTCTTCACTCTGTTGATTGTTTCCTTCTCTATACAGAACTTTTAAGTTTGTTGCAATCCCTTTAGTCTGTTTTTGCTTTTGTTCCATGTGCTCTTGGGTTCATTAAAAAAACCGTTGCCCAAACCAATGTCAAGAAGCTTTTCCCTTATGTTTTCTTCTAGTAGTTTTATAGTTTCAGGTCTTACATTTAAATCTTTAATGCATTTTGAATTAATTTTTGTATGTTGTTTGAGATAAGGTTTCAATTTTATTCTTCTGCTTGTAGCTATCAAGCCTTCCCAGCACAATTTCTTTAAGAGATGGTCCTTTCCCTATTGTGTGTTCTTGGCACTCTTGTCAAAGATCAATTGACTATAAATGCATAGATTTATTTCTGGGCTCTCTATTGTATTCCATTGATATATATTTCAGGTTTTTTATGCCAGTATCATACTCTTTTGATTACTATTGCTTTGTAGCATATTTTGAAATCAGATGGTGTAATATACCCAGTTTTCTTCTTCTTGCTGTAGATTGCTTTGGCTATTTTTGAGACCATTTGTGATTCCATAAGAATTTAGAATTGTTTTTTGATTTCTGTGAATTTCTCTGAATCTTTTCATTTATTTATGTCTTCTCCAAAAATCTTTCTTCAATGTCTTATATTAGGTTGATGCAAACATAATTGTGTGTTTTGCTATTGCTTCTAATGGCAACAACTGCAATTACTTGTGCACCAATAGTTTCAGTGTATAGATCTTTCACCTTCTTGGCTAAATATATCCTATGTATTTTTTATGTTATTGTAAATGGGATTGTTTTCTTCATTTATTTTTCTCATAGTTTATTATTAGTGTATAACAACACAAATAAATTTTACATGTTATTTTGTATCTTGCCACTTTACTAAATTCGTTTATTAGTCCTAACGATAATTTGGGAGAGCCTTCAGGGTTTTCTATATATAAGAATATGTCATCTGCAAGCAAAGATTATTTTACTTTTTTCTTCCTCATTTGGATGCTTATACCTTTTGTTTCTCTCTCTCCTTTTTTGCCTAAATGCCCTGGCTAGGACTTCCAGGATGATATTAAATAGAAGTGATGAGAGTAAGCATACTTGTCTTGTTCCTCATTTTAGAGAAAAAGCTTTCAACTTTATACCATTGAATATAATATTAGCTAGAGGCTTGTCATATATGATCTTTATTATGTTGGAGTACATTCCTTCTACACCTAATTTGTTGAGTTATTTTTAAATCATATATTGAATTTTGTTAAATGCCTTTTTGCACTTGTTGTGATGCTTCTTATGATTTTTATTGCTTATCCTGTTAATATGATGCATCCTATTTATTGATTTGCATATGTTGAACCATACTTGCATCCCAAGGATAAATGCACTTGGTCATGATGTATGATTCTTTTAATGTATTGTTAAACTTAGTTTGATAGTATTTTATTGAGGACTTTTGTATCTGTGTTCATCAGTGATATTGGTTTGTAGTTTTCTTGCAACAATAAAAATCAAAGCAGAAATATATGAAATAGAAATTATAAAATAATAGAACAAATTAATAAAACCAGAAATTAACCTTTCACTGGATTAAAAAAAAGAGAGTAAATAAATAAAGTTATAAATTAAAAAGAAGAAAGTACAACTGATACCACAGAAATACAAAGGATTATATGAGACTACTGTGAACAATGATATACCACAAATTGAATAACCTAAAAGAAGTGGATAAGTTTCTGGAAACATTCAACCTACTAAGACAATTATGAAGAAATAAAAAATCAGAATAGACCAATGCCAAGTAAGGAGAATGGATCAGTAATAAAAATCTCATCCTCAAGAAAACCCATGTCTTGATGGCTTCCCTGGTCAATTCTATCAAATATTTAAAGACAAATTATTGCCAATCATTTTTGAAATTTTCCAAAAAATTGAAGAGACAACTTACTTTGTGAAGCCATACTTTATCTTTCAATTATGAAACACCAAGATATATATATCAACATACTTTGGTCTCAGTAGAGCCAATGCTCAAGTTTGATTAGAAGTCTTTTATACCCCACTGACCAGAAGCTAAAATCTGGCATGTAAAAAATTAAGCCACATACAAAGCATTATTGTAAACAAATTAGTACAGGATGCCTCTAGGGGAGTTTTGGACTTCAAATAGCATATTATTAATGACAAGCCAGGACATTTCATCCTTCTCTTGACCAAGTGCCAGTCCTCAATTTCCAGGCGATCATGGAGATAAACATACAGCTAGCACACTTATTTAGTTCATCTTTATACAGTCAAAGTTGGATTTCTTTACCAGGCTCCAATAGCTACTCTACAACTAAGATAATATAATATAAGCAACTGCATATTTTCATTAGTTTTCTATACAATAAATTGAACTAGGCTGGAAGTTCAAATTTTTTTTGCTATGCTTGATTGATTATTTTACCAATGGAGAGTAGAAATAACAACAAATTGGTTTGGTGAACTTCCATGTAGTAGCACAACTTTGTCTTTGAAACCACTTAAATGATTTTTGAGTACTACTTTTACTTTCTTTCTTTTTGTATTCTCTACTCCCCTCTTTACCCACTCCCTGCCCACACACC
Organism: Rhinopithecus bieti; assembly: GCF_001698545.2. NCBI lineage: Eukaryota > Metazoa > Chordata > Mammalia > Primates > Cercopithecidae > Rhinopithecus > Rhinopithecus bieti. The sequence goes on from NW_016807975.1 coordinate 143,645, forward strand.
GCATGTTTTATTCTATATCTTCCTCTGTTTAAAATTATTTATTTATTTTTTGACACAGGGTCTCACTCTGTCACCCAGGCTGGAGTGCAGTAGCACCATCTCGGCTCACTGCAACTTCCACCTCCCAGGCTCCAGCAATTCTTGTGCCTCAGCCTCCCGAGTAGCTGGGACTATAGGTGCCTGCCACCACACCTGGTTATTTTTTTTGTATTTTTGGTAGAGATGGGGTTTCACCATGTTGCTTGTCTTGAATTCCTGAGCTCAGACGATCTACTCACCTCGGACTCCCAAAGTGCTGGGATTACAGGCCTGAGCCACCACGCCCGGCCATGCTATATCTTCCTCTTTTTAAAAATAACTCACCACTACTGGTAGTGTTTGAGTTGGTGATCAAGATGTGAAAGGAATAATCTAGCTCCTTAGTAATACTCAATTTAGCTGGTACCATCAGAGAAACACATTGCCTAGATTATTTACTTCAAATTAAAACATCAGTCAGATAGCTTTTTAACCTCCAGTTAATCTATCTTTGACTAAGAAATAAGGCAGAAAAAGACTCAAATTAAGATGAGAACACCAAAATTATTCCAGTGTCTGAATTGAGATAGTGGAGCATTCTGGAGAAAATTAAGCTAGTAATGTTTTAGGAAATTAACCAGGAGATGAGCTGAAGAGATATAGATAGCAATATAGTGGGTCTTCAGCTACCATACTCTGGTATAAGTATATGCAGTTTTGCTCTTAAGCTGTTTATTGATGTGGCTTATAAAGCATTACATTCTAATTAACTTTTTTGTGACCTTTTAGAATTACTAGGCACATTAAAATAGTGGAGAGGAAATTACTATAGAAACATAATAACATTGTACTTATACATTATTTTCTACTAGTCATCAAATTATATTATATTCACTACTTTATAGATCTGTTTATCTTACTATGTTCAGATTTCCTTGAGAGGGACTGTAGCAATTTCATTCTCTTGAAGATAATAGATACTCAAAAATGTTTCTTATGTGCCATAATGGATACGAACATATTTTATGAACTTCAAGATGCTGCTAGGTATTACTATTAAGAAGTGAAGCATAAGAAATGAAGATAAAAGTAATGTTTCACTAAAATTATCTCTTGGGGTTCATATAAATTTGTCAAAATATAACTCAATAAAATAGCGTGGATCTTTCTAAAAAGAAAGCACTCTATTCTCCGGGGAGGAAAAGAAAACTATACAACCCACTTTTATTTTATTTTATTATTTTATTGAGAGAGATGTTTAGGTTTATATTTCATGTGTCAATTTTACTCCAAAATGTTGATGTAAATATATTCCTCATTAAAGTAATGGAATTTTCTAACTAAATTGATAAATTATCTAAAATAATAAATTGTCTTAATTTATTAAGCCAGCTGTTATTTTTCAGAACCCAAATATATTTATTGGAAAAAAGGTTGTTACTTTAATAGTTTTGTAAGAAGTGTTGGATATTTTCTCATATAGATAATGTGGCCATTATATGTCATGTGTACTTAATACAACTTTTTTTCTAGCCCTCAGTTCTTTACAAAATGCTAAATCAGACACTGGATCTCTAGTACTTAAAAAACGCCTGGCACATACTAGTTACCAGTACGTATTTTTTGACAAAACTAATATAAAAAGTAGGACACTAGAAAAAACTTCTTAAATTTAAAAATATAATAAATAAACACAGGTTTTTAATACAAAAATGTTTTAAAATACTTGGAAATATTAAAAGTCTTTTATTGATCATCATTATTTCTTGACAACAAAAAATTGGATAAATTAGCTTAAGAAAAATGTATTTACCATGACCATATGGCCAAGTGTTAGAAACTTCCTGCTAAAGGATTGTTTTAATTACTAGTAGTATATAATCTATGAAAACATTAAAAATATATTTCAAATTTTCATAATTATTAAACATGAAAGTAAATTTTTTTGAAGGGTATCTTTGAAGGGTATCTTTTTATGATTGTCAGCCTCTCATTTTATTTATTTTATTTTATTTTATTTTTTGAGAGGGAGTTTTGCTCTTGTTGCCCAGGCTGGAGTGCGACAGCTAATCTCGGCTCACTACAACCTCCACCTCTTAGGTTCAAGTGATTCTCCCACCTCAGCTTCCCAAATAGCTGTGATTACAGGTGCCCGCCACCACGCATGGCTATTTTTTGTATTTTTAGTAGAGATGTGGTTTCACCATATGGGCCAGGCTGGTCTTGAACTCCTGACCTCAGGTGATCCACCTGCCTCGGTCTCCCAAAGTGCTGGGATTACAGGCGTGAACCACCGTGCCAGGCCAAGCCTCTTTTTAGTGTGTAATCAGATGTGGTAAAATAGCAGAGTGTCATGGCAATACAGTTTGTTTTCTTTTTTAAAAATTATTTATTTATTTATTTTTTGGGTGGGCATGGTGGCTTGAGGTCGAGAGTTCGAGACCAGCCTGGCCAACATGGCGAGACCCCCCCCCCATCTCTACTAAAAATACAAATATTAGCCAGACATGGTGGTAGGCACCTGTATTCCCAGCTAGTGTGGAAGCTGAGGCAAGAGAATCGCTTGAACCCGGGAAGCAGAGGTTGCAGTGGGCTGAGATTGTACCACTATACTCCAGCTTTGGCGACAAAGTGAGACTTCATCTCAAACAAACAAAAAAATTAAATTGACGAATAATAATTGTACATATTTGTAGGGTAATAATGATGTTTCATTACATAGAATGTGTAGTGACCAGATCAGGGTATTTAGCATATTACTTATCTCAAACATTTATCATTACTTTATTTTGGAAATTTGTCACCTAGAATGTTAGACTTTGTAGTTGTTACTAATTGAAATATTAATAGTGATTTTCTGACTTTGAACATTATTTCATCACTATATTTCAACTTACTCACTTATAGAAAGTGGAATCTTAGCTGATTTCTCTGACTTTTTTTTTTTTTTTTTTTTTTTGAGACGGAGTCTCGCTCTGTCGCCCAGGCTGGAGTGCAGTGGCCGGATCTCAGCTCACTGCAAGCTCCGCCTCCCAGGTTTAGGCCATTCTCCTGCCTTAGCCTCCCGAGTAGCTGGGACTACAGGCGTCCGCCACCTCGCCCGGCTAGTTTTTTGTATTTTTTTAGTAGAGACGTGGTTTCACCGTGTTAGCCAGGATGGTCTCAATCTCCTGACCTCATGATCCGCCCGTCTTGGCCTCCCAAAGTGCTGGGATTACAGGCTTGAGCCACCGTGCCCGGCCGATTTCTCTGACTTCTATGGTCTCAAAACTTCTGTGATACTGCAATGAAAAAACATAAGAATCCTGGATATATTTTAACTTCTATTTATTTAAATGTTATTTTGGAATAATTTTAGATTTATAGACAAATTGCAAACATAGTACAGAGAGTTCCTGTGCTTATTTTCTTGACTATTAGACTTGTAATTGTGACTTATTTAAATACTACTGTGTGACTTTGAAACATTATTTATTTACTTCATATCTCAGTTTACTAATCTATAAAAAGGTAAATCTTACTGTATGACATCTGCAGAAGTTTTAAGCTCTAAGATTTTATGATTTTAAATATATATCCCTCACATGTTTCCATTTGTATTTTAATGCACCTATACGATGTTTTGTGGGGTGTGTATGTGCATGAATAAATTATTTCCCTGCTTTATTAAGCCAACTGTTATTTTTCAGAACCCAAATATTTTACAGTGAACCTCAGTGTTAATATCTACAATGTAGCTTAATAGGCTTTGCTAAAGCATGTTAATTCAATAATACGCCTATCTGAATTCATACCCCAAACTATTCATTTTGGACTTTTTACTTTTGTGGCTTAAAACTTATGAATTTGCTTTTGTCCTATGGATTTACTTATTGCTTATCTGTAATACTTTTCATTTCAAAAAAATTTAGTGAAGACATCCTATATGAATTTAACTTATCAAAAAGAATTAAGGTAAAATAAGCAAAAAAGTTGAATCATAATGCACTTAATTCATAGCTAATATCCTTTTTATTTCATTCATAGTATCTACATCTTTTTTACTTCTAGCATTACATTTTAGTAATCATGATTTGAATTATTAATCTCTTACTTTGAACGAACTTTGCTCTGGTAGATATATTTTAAACCAGGGAGCTCCCACATTTCATAAGTTTGTTTCATGAACATCAGCCCCTGTTTCTAAAAGTTGTGTGGGCAGGAGAGTGCTACTCCATTTGTGAGCTTTAGTTCACCCACAGTCTGTTCCTAGCACCCCTCTTAATTGGGTCTATGGGACACTGTCCCTAATGCATCAGAAGTTTCTCCATTCCACAGATCTCTCACTCCAACTTTAAATTGCTCTGGGAATTGGGGAACAATTCCAATAACTGCTGCATAACAAATATTTACTCTTCTACATCTGTAGAATGCAGCCTCTCTTGCTGAGCCTGACCTTAATTCAGAATGCTGACATAAACACTAAGAAAAAGTACTTGGTTCTTCTAGGAGGTGGACATAATTTATCACTATAAAGTAAGTCCTGAATCATATGAAACTTATAATTAAACTCTATAAGTAAAGGTGCTATTCAATATACATTTTAATTTGAATAATTTGAAGCAATATAGGTACCAATTCATTATCACCAAAATACAGCCGTGAATTATTAGTATTATTTAATTATTACTTGTATTATGTTAATTAATCCTTAAAGCAATTTTGATACTCTATATATTTTTTAGAATATTCTACAAGTAAAGTAATGCAGGTATGCAAATAAGAAAACTGAAGCTGTAAATTGCAGGCAAAGAACTTCAAACCAAAGACTTTGATTCTAGTGTTAGGCACTTTTCCACTATGCCACCGATGTCATATATATTGAAATAAGTATTAGGTGATCCCTCTATACTTATAGTACATAAACTGCTCGTTATTTGTATAAGAGAGCAGATTATCAGTACTGCATGAAAGGTATATATTTTATAATTAAAGCCTGCTGTGAAAGAATAAATGTGGCATACCAATGTTGTCCTGCTCGTGAATCCACAAATACCTCACAGGGAGGGAAATTGCATGAGTCCAGAAAGTAATCTTTCACCTGTTTCAAAACCCATGTATTATGTGCAGTCCCTGTGTTAGACTTAGGTGTGGAAGAATGAGCAAAACAGACAAGCTCTTTCCCTACGTCTCCTTTATCTCACAATATACAAGATAACCAATTTAAAGTGTCAGGAGTAGAAGACAGTGGGTTTGAATTAATGTTTTGCTGTTCATTTCCTTTTGCATTTGTGACTGTCCCTTACCCAGTGTTTCCTATGGCTATTTCTGTACCCCGCTTGAGGCGTCTGAAGTAATATAAATAATTGCCCTTTCTCTGGGTACTGTTGAAAGTACATTCAATTTGTTTTTGTGACCTCAATTTTTCTGTGGTTCTCACTGACCATTTACTGCTTTTGACATTTGATTTCTATACAGATTTTAATGCCACTTGTCAGGCAGCATACTAATATGAAGACAGTAGACTTTGGATCTCTGCCTGTTATTAGACATGTGACCTTGGCACAAAACATGGCACATAGGAAGCTACAATAAAAGTTGTCTAAATAATTGCAGAGATTTTCCTTCCTTCCTTCCTTCCTCTTCCTTCCTTCCTCCCTCCCTCCCTCCCTCCCTCCCTCCCTTCCTTCCTTCCTTCCTTCCTTCCTTCCTTCCTTCCTTCTTTCCTCTCTCCCTCCCTCCTGACTTTACCCTTTCTTCCTTTTCTTATCTCCCTTCCTCCCTCCATCCCTTCCCTTCCACCCTTCCTCTCTTCCTCCCATCTTCCCTGCTTTCTTTCCTCCCTGCCTCCTTTCCCTCCTTCTCTCTCTCCTTCTTAAAGCTGAATAATAAAAATCAACAATCTATCGTGGGCTCAGATTTTTGGCTTTAAGATTGAGACTGTATATTCTCTTCCTTGCCTTTCTCTTCAAAGTTTAAATATTTCTATTGTGTATCCTTAACTAAGTTTTTCCTGTAGTAAAGATTCTGTGAGTTGGATTTCTGACTCCCGATAATACCTGCTCTACACAAAACTTCCCAGTGACTATCATGTGACCAACAGTCACAGTGTGGGGAAGAGTGGGTGTGCTACCATTCTTAAAACTGTTAGCCCATGCAAAACCTACAATTGTGATTTTCACCAAAATTAAATCTAGTAGTGATTATGGAAAGATCGATTTTCAGGCCTAGTCTGTAATTAGTGACAACTCCACTAATCTAAGTGCTTTAATTCCCTGAATTACATTACTACTAAAAAATCTTGTAACACCATATTCTATGAGGTCAAATTTAGAGAACTGCTGAAGTCTAATGGGGTAGGTGCTTACCCCACGCTCTGTGCTTTCTAGTAAGGGACCTCTTTTCCACCAAAAGAAATGCCAATTTTTCTGCCTGATTTTAGAGCCTTTCTATATGAACCTGTCAGACTTTCTTTCTCAGATGTGTTTTGCACCACTCTTTCACAGAAACTCCCTTGTTCTACCAGTTGGTTTACTCCTAACTTTGGTCCAAATTCTCACTTTTGAGATATCCCTTTTCTCTTTTAACCCTGTCTCATTCTTTTCCATATTCCCAGGGTCAGCTGAAGACTGAAACTCCGGAGTTCTCCTTGGCCTAATTTATTTCTCGTAAAATTCTTCCTTCTGGGAAAACTGTAATTTTCACATAAGCTATAAAAGTGACTATAAATTATTTCGATATGTTCTTTTCTTATATCCCTACCTAAATTGTGAACATTGTAATGACAGGCACTTTAAAATGCTGTTTTTTAAAATATGTGTTTCAATAATATTTTAAAAGAGTATTTAAAACATGGTGTCAATCTGGAGTTTCTGTAAAACATCAAAGAATTATGCTCTTGAAATTTTCCAGGTTCTTATTGCCAATCTATATAATAAGGCAAAAGAAAATTGGCTTGAATTAGAAACATCTAGACAGTCGGCCAACTCAGTATAGACTAAGCCTTGCTACTCAAGTGCTTTTGGGACCAGTGGTGTAAGCATCACCTGGGCACCTACAAGAAATGCAGAATCTCAGGACCTGCCCTGAACACTAAAAGACAATCTGAAGGTTTTTAGGTTTCCCAGATGCTCACCGGGTGCAGTGGCTCATGCCTGTAATCCCAGCACTTTGGGAGGCTGAGGTGGGCAGATCACGAGGTCAAGAGATGGAGACCATCCTGGCCAACACAGTAAAACCCTGTCTCTACTAAAAATACAAAAGTTAGCAGGGCATGGTGGCACACGCCTGTAGGTGGAAGTTGCAGTCAGCCCAGATTGTGCCACTGCACTCCAGCCTGGTGATGGAGTGAGACGCTGTCTCAAAAAATAAAAATAAAATAAAATTTCTAGATGCTTTACATGTATATGAAAATTAATGAAGCCCGAACTAGACTTGGTGTCAAAAATATTAGCTTTACATTCCATTTTATTATTTACTATCTAGTTAATCTTGGCCAAGTTCCATATTTTATAGTTGGAAAGTAGGGTCAATATAAAGAATATTATAATTTGTAAATCGTAAAGTGGTATACATACACATATATACATATTTATATGAAATATTTAAACATTATTACTATTTTTATCAGTTGACTTAAATGAGTAAATTATCAAGACAGACTCTTAAACTACAGAGTAAAATATGTAAAGAGACCATGTAACGTTCTCCAAAGACTATCATGTTTATGTGGAGCTGTTCTGTGCAATGGTCTTGTCATAGGAACAGTCATACAAGATACTATGAGATCAACAACTAACTATGCCTTTAAATAGTTGTCAAATGTCAGGGTATGCAATTCAATGTATTGTTATTAAATGTCTATAAAATACACAATTAAACTAACTATAAGGTGTTAGCATCAGACCTATAAAAAATATAAACACACAAAAATTGCTGTGAAATTTTAACCACTTTGTAAATTGCTGAATTAAAATTCCAGTCTTGTTGAGTAGTCTTTTGCCCTCTTTACTGCTTGTTTGCTGGGGTTGATGAAATGAAGATGTTAGGCTTAGAGTTGTTGATTGGCCAGGGGTTTCAGAAACCTCAGCTCGGGAGAGTGTCCTCAACTCAGGAACACGTCCTCAAGAGCAGGAAAGGTTCTGTCTGCATGTGTGTCTGATCGTAGGTAGATCTTCACATGTTGGCTATGAGGTATGGGTATTTCCATCATTCCCAGATTCACTGTATTCTAGTCACATACGTTACTGAAGATAACTGGATGTCAGAACTTCAAGCAAGCACTCCTAATATGTGCCAAAAGAATGATTGTTCAGGTAATTTGTACTGTTTGTTTCTTGGCAGTAAATACATTTTATGTTAGATCTTCTTTTGATTTCCTGAAAGCAGATGACATGGGTGAGATTAACCAGACACTTGTGTCAGAATTTCTTCTTCTGGGTCTTTCTGGATACCCAAAGATTGAGATCATTTACTTTGCTCTCATTCTAGTTATGTACCTAGTGATTCTAATTGGCAATGGTGTTCTAATCATAGCAAGCATCTTGGATTCTCGTCTTCACACGCCCATGTACTTCTTCCTGGGAAACCTCTCTTTCCTAGATATCTGCTATACATCCTCCTCTGTTCCCTCAACATTGGTGAGCTTAATCTCAAAGAAAAGAAACATTTCTTTCTCTGGATGTACAGTGCAGATGTTCTTTGGGTTTGCGATGGGGTCAACAGAATGTTTACTTCTTGGCATGATGGCATTTGATCGTTATGTGGCCATCTGTAACCCGCTGAGATACCCTATCATCCTGAGCAAGGTGGCATATGTACTGATGGCTTCTGTGTCCTGGCTCTCCGGTGGAATCAATTCAGTTGTACAAACATTACTTGCCATGAGGCTGCCTTTCTGTGGGAATAATATTATCAATCATTTCACATGTGAAATATTAGCTGTCCTCAAGCTAGCTTGTGCTGATATATCCCTCAATATTATCACCATGGTGATATCAAATATGGCCTTCCTGGTTCTTCCACTGATGGTCATTTTTTTCTCCTATATGTTCATCCTGTACACCATCTTGCAAATGAATTCAGTCACAGGAAGACGCAAGGCATTTTCTACATGCTCAGCTCACCTGACTGTGGTGATCATATTTTATGGTACCATCTTATTTCTGTATGCAAAACCGAAGTCTCAAGACCTGACTGGGGAAGAAAAATTGCAAGCATCAGACAAGCTCATTTCTCTGTTTTATGGGGTAGTGACCCCCATGCTGAATCCTATAATCTATAGCTTGAGAAATAAGGATGTAAAAGCTGCTGTAAAATATCTGCTGAACAAAAAACCAATTTACTAAGGAAACCGGGACATGTAGGTCTTTGTTTAACAGTCACAAAGATGGACTCATAGGTAAATCAGCATAAACTTTTTTTGGAGAAACTATGGTGAGAGAGACAGATTTTTATCCTTTGCCTTTACTAGCCCTGCTCAGCTAGAATCACCGAGTGCTATAGTTTACTCCAAACTCCAACATGCCCTGATCCAGATTTCACAAACATAGTTAATTCTCTTAGAATCTCTTCCCTTGTGATGTCTGAAATGAGTGTTTTTGTGTAGAAACATAGTGGAAAACAATCACACTGTAAGTGTTGGAAATAGAGAGGCAATAGTATGAAATCTGCAGTTCCGTAAACTACCTAGGTGATATTGGATAGATTATTCTTTCTTTCTAATACATAGTTACTTTACTTGTAACAGGGAAATAAAATAATAAAAAAATCCAGGTCCCAGTATCATTTAATGTTTCAATAAGTTGGAGGAAGCACCTAGCAAAATATTGGCTTCACAATGTCCTAGCATTTCAGAATTGAAGCTAAGACTCCATAATGAGGACTTAAAGTTGCTATTTATTCCCTCTTTTACTCTCAGCTAATAATTACTAGAGCCAGATGTCTCACTGAAAGTCACCTCATTAAGATAATATTTTCTAAAATTTAAAATTCTAAAATTCTAAAAAAAATAAAAAAATTAAAAAAAGAAAATCATTGTCATTCTGGCCACCTCCCAAAGATATCATTCTAATGTTTCTCTTAGTAAGTAGGAGTCATACATTCATCATGTTTTTATTTTGATTTGTTAGATCTACTATGAGCACTTGGGGTTAAATTTTTTTTAATGTCCAACACATGTTTCACAGGATAAATTCTAAGGCATGAAATTAATAGACTGGGTGGTATAAACTTTTAAAGTTTCTGGCTAAATTACCATTAGAAAGGTCATATTACTACCCTAAATACCATTATATGTTTCTCCCATTATGTTTGCAGCTCTGTTTAAATACACATGCATACACACATATATCTCCATTTATACACACACACATTTGTGTATATATATGAATTTTTTTTCTTTAAAACTTTTTTTGAAAATTTTCATTTTCAAATATTTAACAAAAGAATGAGAACAATTTAATAAAACTCAATGTATTAATTGTACAGCTTAAATAATTACACATGGTCAGCCTTCTTTCATCATTATCCATACCTGCTTATCTTCTTCCTTTAGATCACTTTAAAGCAAGTTCTGGAGATAACTACATCATGTTAAGTATTATGTAATTATGTCCAGGACATCTGTGTGCACATATTTAAATGACACAAATCCAATGACCCCCATTCACATTGTAGTCTATGAGAATGTACTTTCAGGAACACAAATTGTGATATGAATGATGCCTCCTCCAATTAAGAATAAGACTGTGCTGGTGAGGACTGTGAACCATGACAAGGGCGCAGGAATCACATAAAAGACATTATTTCTCACTTCAGTGCGTTGTTGATAATTCAGGATGTATATTGACTGATTTTCTAAATTTCAAGAGAAGCCTGGACATTATAGTGAGACTATGTCTCTACAAAAAATTTAAAAAAATTAACCAGGCATGATGGTGCACGGCTATGGTCCCATTTACTTGGGAGGCTAAGATGAGAGGATTGCATAAGCCCAGGAGTCCAAGGCTGCAGTGAGCTATGATTGTGCCACTGCACTCCAGCCTGGGTGACAGAGCAAGACCCTGTCTCTTAAAAAGAAATTAGCACATTTTAAGATAGCCCAGATTTTTAAATTAAACTTTGCGACATTTGCCCAGTGTTGGCTCTTCTACAGAACACATGTGATTCCAGATTGTGTACTCATATAAGGCTTTAATAGAGATACAGGACATGGTCCTGCAGGAGGAAGAAATTTCGGTCCAAAAAGGAGAGTTCTGAAAACTTCAATCATACTTTCCAGGCCACTTTTGAGAAACTATCTTTTAGAACAATTCAATCATTGTTGGATTATACAACAAATACGTTGTTTTCGTTAACTGCTTATTGCTTAAATAGAGTTTGAGTGTATATTTTGAACCCCAAATGTTGATCTTCACAGGTTATTGTCATACTGTAGTAGTAACATCCAAATATATCTTAAGAGTATGCCAAAGAGCTTCTCATAGGCTCCTTTTATAGCTACAATTACTTCTCCTTTCCTCCACTTTTAATTTATTTTACCTAGATTATCCTCCCTGGAGTAGGACTATTAGGTTCACCTAGAGAACTGACATAAAGTTGGCAGCAATATAAACCCTTTTTCAATTCTGTTATATTGGAGTAGGGTTGGATAACTGCAAGCATATAGGCCTGCATGATCCACCAGGTGGGAAAGACAGAAACCTTTAATCGCACTTTTAAAAGGTGAAAGGAGAGAATGATTCATATTACCATTCTTTTAGAAATATGGACAGTAGTAATATTTAGATGTATTGTCATGGTGTTGTGGTCAGCAAATAATATTCTGGAACTCATGAATGCAGTGAATGTCCTGCCAACACAGAAGCAGGCAAATACAAAGAAAAAGTATTAGAAGCAGAGAAGTTTCTGTGAATACCTTTATCATTCCCACTATCTTCTCTATGTCTTCTACAATAACTCAACAATAGATCCAATGGTGGTCTCCATTTAATTCCATGTATAGCAAGTTTTAACACATATTCATTTAGTTGTGAAACACATCCCTTTAGTCCTTGTTACCCTCCAATTTTGTAAGCAGGGATTTCAGTTGTTCATTTCAATTTTCATTTGTCTATGTTTTTGTGAATGGGAATGGATATAAATCTACTATTTATGATGCTTTGTTACTCAATGTTGAATTTTAGAGTTCTTTAATAAGGTGACCAACATCCAAATTAAAATAATATATTTGCTCTCGGCCTATACTAGTGGTGGTAGTAGTATTTGCTTTATTTGCAAGGTGTGCAAACCTAAATCTACAATAAGTGTCTGTCTCTGTAAATATTCACTTTTATCCACTTGGAAACCAGATAATGGGCCAGTATAACCCATTTGCCAGCTATGGCTCCTCCTGGATCCTTTCAGCAGCTGACTTATAACTGCCATTCATCTCTGATTTTTCTTCTGAGAAGCAGATCAATTTTATGTCTATTTCCTGCTCTTGAGGGAGACAATGGGATGCATATATTTTCATACTTTGTTGCATTGCTCAAATACCTTCTATGTCCTCTCATCTTATGTCCCCTAGAGGCCACTTCCAAAAGAGAATAAAATTCCCCTTTATTGATTCTAGTCCTTTTCTGAATTCAGAAGGGAAGTTCTATAATAGATATAGATAAGTTTCACTCCAATAAGCTCTCTTCAGGTTAATAAAATGTCCCACTACTCACTCCATTTAAGGGTCCTTTGTCTTCCAGTCATATGAGGCCTATTATTTTCAGACTATTCCATTAGCTATTGTCTAATAACTGGTATGGCATTGCTATTGTTTTTATCTGGTTCTTCTGCATAGTGACTGTTCTGAATTCTCTCTAGGTCAAATGCTAACAATGACTTGGGAATAGTATTTCATCACTTTTACCTCAGTTTACTCATCTACAGAAAGAAAAGTCTTACTAAATGATTTTTGCAGAGTTTTCTAGCTCTAGACTTCTATGATCTTATAATATTAAAAAACTCTTGACATATATCTATTCGGCCGGGCGCGGTGGCTCAAGCCTGTAATCCCAGCACTTTGGGAGGCCGAGACGGGCGGATCACGAGGTCAGGAGATCGAGACCACCCTGGCTAACACGGTTAAACCCCGTCTCTACTAAAAAAAATACAAAAAACTAGCCTGGCGAGGTGGCGGGCGCCTGTAGTCCCAGCTCCTCGGGAGGCTGAGGCAGGAGAATGACGTAAACCCGGGAGGCGGAGCTTGCAGTGAGCTGAGATCCGGCCACTGCACTCCAGTCCGGACGACAGAGCGAGACTCTGCCTCAAAAAAAAAAAAAAGAAAAGAAAAGACATATATCTATTCATATTTAATGTACACAGACCACTGTTTGTGGTGTGTGTGTTGGGGGTGGGGGCTATGTTTGTATGTGTGTGTTTGTGTCTACGTGCATACAAAATACTGTTTTTGCTTTTTAAGTAAATTGTTATTTCTGAGAATTCAAGTATTGTACATGAAATATGATGTCTACTAGAAAATCACAGTCACAATCTAAGTGTTAATATCTAAACTATAGCTTAATAGACTTTGCTAAGACACTTTAATTCAATAATGTCCTTTCTTCCCAGTAATACCCCAAACTTTCAATTCTGGATTTATTTTTCACTTTTTTGGCCTTAAACATATAGAGTTGCTTTTGTTCCATGAATCTATTTATTTTATTGCTTATCTGTATTTCTTTTCATTTCAGAAAAGCTTGAAAATGGCCTACTGCATAAAATTAATTTTTCAAAAAGAATAAAGATAAGTAAGCAAACAGTTAAATCACAATGCATTTAATTCATAGCGACTATCCATTTTATTTCATTCATAATACTAGGCCATTTTTCAATTCTAGCATTTCATTTTAGTAAACATCATTTGAACTATTAATCTCTTACTTTGAATTAACTTTGGTAGATATATTTTAAAGTAGGAAGCTCTCACTTTTCATAAAGTTTGTTTGATGAACATCTGTCCCTGCTCCTAGAAGTTATGTGGGCAGGAGAGTGTTATTTCATTTGTGAGCTTTAGTTCACCCACAGTCTATTCCCAGCACCCCTCTTAATTGGGTTTGTGGGACACTGTCCCTAACGCACCAGAAGTTTCTCCATTCCACAGATCTCTCACTCCAACATTAAATTGCTTTGGGAAATGGGGAACAATTACAATAACTGTTGCATAACAAATATTTACTGCTCCATATCTATGGAATCTGACATCTTTTGTTGAACCTGACTTTAATTCATAATGCTGACATAAATACTAGGAAATAGTACCTGGTTCTCCTAGGAGGGGGACATAATTTATCATTGTAAAGTAAGTCCTGAATACCATGAAACTGTACCTTTTAAATTTATAATTAAAGCTATTATTACATGTGGATTTATAGTGTGAATATTATTAGGCAATACAGCTATCAATGTGGTATTATTACCAAATACGGCTATGATAATATTATCATTATTATGATATGTATAGTGCTGGTTAATCTGTAAAGTAGTTTCTATATGCTAGCTGAATTTTTTCTCAAAACAAACCTGTGAGAAAAGTAGGGCAGTTATTTCTGTAACTATTTAACAAATGAAAAACAAGCTACATATTAGAAGAAAAAATAAACTCAAAACTAGGATTTTTGTTTCTGAATCCCAAGCACTTTTTAAGTAGGCTAACCCCATGCCATATCTGTTCAAGTGTGAGTTAGGTGATACCTTTATACTTGCAGCACATAAACCAGTTAATCTCTTTATAAGTTGGCAGCTTATTACTACTGACAGAAAGATATATTTTCTTTTTTTTTTTTTAACAGATTACTTGCTGCAAATAAACACTTTGTGCATATTAAAGTTCTGAACATTAATCCATAAATACTGCACAGGGAAATTGCCTAAGAGCCTAGAAAAACCCATCTATTGGGCGGGGCGCGGTGGCTCACGCCTGTAATCTCAGCACTTTGGGAGGCCGAGACGGGCGGATCACGAGGTCAGGAGATGGAGACCATCCTGGCTAACACAGTGAAACCCCGTCTCTACTAAAAATACAAAAAATTAGCTGGGTGTGGTGGCGGGCGCCTGTAGTCCCAGCTACACGGAAGGCTGAGCCAGGAGAATGGCGTGAACCCGCGAAGCAGAGCTTGCAGTGAGCCGAGATTGCGCCACTGCACTCCAGCCTGGGCGACAGAGCGAGATTCTGTCTCAAAAAAAAAAAAAAGAAAAAAGAAAACCCCATCTATTATGTGTAGCCACCATGTTAGGTCATAGGTGTAGAGGAATGGGCAAGACAAGCAAGCTCCTTCCCCATGTCTCCTGTTATCTCACAGTACATGAGAGGACCAATTTAAAGAGCTGGAATCAGAAGAAAACCAAGGGTAGCAAGACAGGCTTGGCTTAAGGTGGATTGAATTGGTTAGATAATTTCTTCCTAGGAGGGGAAGGCTTGGAGCAGATGGCAGAAGAAGCTGTCTAGATAGCCTAAAATGCATTGTCATTACATTTGTCTCGAAGGCAAAGCCAACCAATTCGCCAGGGCTGGGCTGGAGGTCTAGGTGGGATCTGGAACATCATCACCACCTTTCCTGGTAATTTACTAAATTTCATTTTAGTAAACATCATTTGAACTATTAATCTCTTACTTTGAATTAACTTTGGTAGATATATTTTAAAGTAGGAAGCTCTCACTTTTCATAAAGTTTATTTGATGAACATCTGCCCCTGCTCCTAGAAGTTATGTGGTTAAGTCATTATCTTTCTGTGTTCTTCTGTTTGCTTTCATGACTGGGCTGCTAGAGTGTTGATGTTCCTTATCCAGTGCATCCTCAAAGGATTTCTGTAGCCTGCTTGAGAGAGAGTTTTGACCTATGCTACGAAGTACTGTAGAAATGTTTCACAGCAAATGGACTGTTCTAAGGCATATGATTCAATCTCCCCAATCGTGAACCTTCTTCCATGAGAAGTGCTAAGTCCTCAAGAATGAATCATTCTCCCTGTACATTTTTAACAGACTAAAGTTTCACCTTTATGAACTCCGTTTATTATTTATGTTACTCACTGACTGTTCTCTGTTGTTGACACATGATTTCTATACAGATTTTAATGCTACCTGTTAGACAGAGAAGTAGTGGAAGGAGAATGGGCTTTGGATTTTGCCTTTGCCTGTGCTAGTCATGTGACCTCAGCCAGGTAAGCAAATTTCAGGCACAGGATCTGGCACATAGAAGTCTGCAATAGAAGTTGTTTAAGTGATTTTATTCACTTAAATAAACAAAAAGCCTTTTTTTTTTTTTTTTTTTTTTTTTTTTTTTTTTTTTTTTTTTTTTTAGTTGTTGTTTTCAATGCGTATTCTGTCTTAAGCTGAGGAAATAAAGATTTAAAATTTTCTTTGAGGCTTTAATTTCTCTCATCTCTAAATTTGGGGATTCAACATTCATTTGTACGTCTCTTAAAAGTTCAAATGTTCTACTGGTATTCTTTAAACTGTTTCTGAAGCGAGAATCCCTCCGTCTGGTTTGGCTTCTGACTCCAAGACATTATACACTGTAGAGAAATTTCTCACTTATCACATAACAAACTGAGTGTTAGAGTAGGGGTTGAGCCTCTGCAGATATTCTCGAAACTGTTAGGCCACGTGAGCCCTAAACCTGCAATTTTGGTTAACCTAAAAACTGGTAGTCATGAAAGGATGATGATGATGGTGTGTGTGTGTGTGTGTGTGTGTGTGTGTGTGTGTGTGTGTGTGTGTGTTTGGGTGTATGGGTGTACCAGACAGTAATTGATAACCTAATTAATCTAACCATCTTAATTCCTTGTGTCACATATCTATTCAAAACCTCATAAAATCAAGTTATATAATGTCAGATTTGGAAGGTAGCCAAAGTCACAGTGGCTAAACAGTTACCTTGTGCTTGGTGTTCTTATCTAATAATAAGTCCTTTACATACAAAAGGGAGTGCCATTTTTTTTCTTCCTGAACTTTGGGCCCTTCTATATGCCTGCCTCATTAACTTTTCGATGTGTTTCTGCTGAAACTCCCCTGTCTGAAAAGGAGGTACTGCCAATCTGCTCCTCTAAAACATCAAGGCTGCTCTCCCTTCTGGAACACCCCTGTTTCTCTCTTCTCTTCCAAACCTGCCCCATTCCTTCTGTGCTTCCAGATCTGGTATAAGTTTGACATTCTTTCAGAACTCTCACTTGATTTATTTATTTCTCATTTACCTCCTCCTCCTGAGGTTACTTATAATATTCACCCTGGCCACATGATATAATTATATTCTTTATCAAATTTTCCATGTGTAGTTTTCATGTTTTTGTTATTGAATTATGAACTTTTTGATGGCACACGTGTTGTGTCATACTTTTCCCATCCTTACTTGTGTTGGAACAGGACTGTGCTCAAGTTAGGCAATCAGTAATATCATACACATATTATAGCAGTCCAGTAAAAGTTTATTCTGCTTTCATAAAATGTTTCAATAGTATTTATTTCCTGAAGTATACTGAACAGCAAGATGTGGCCCTGGAGTATGCTGGCAAACACAAAAGAATTAGGCTTTTGGTCATTTTCCAGGTTGTTAAGCCAGTCCATATAATAACACAAAAGAAAATCTATTTGGATCAGAAACATCTGGATACTCTACTAACTCACTGTAGATGAACCAATGTCTTGCTACTCAAAATGTGCCCTCATCCCAGTGGTTCAACATACCCAGGGAACTTAATAGACATGAAGAATTACAGGCCTTGCCCCAGACATGCTAACATAAAATTTATATGTTAACAGTATCCTCAGGTGATTATATGCATATAAAATTTGAAAAATTGAAATTTCATCAAAGCTAAAAATTTTGGATAGTACTTTGCGAAAACAAGGTAAAATAACTTTTGGTGTTGCTGTCCAAAGCGCTGAGCTTTAAGTTTCCCTTTTTACTTATAGGCCACATTCTGTGTTTTACATATGAGAAAAGCAAATAAAGGATATTGAGAAGATTCATTTGCTTTTTGTAAAGTGCTACACACACATACACAGAAATATGTTTGACTACTATTACTTTTTTTCAGGTTTACTCAAATGAATTCTCAAGATTAACTCTGAAGCCATGGAATAAAACAAATAGAGATCATGTATTGTTCTCCAAAGATTCTCCATCACATACCTGTAGAGCTGGTCTACACCATGGTCTTGTCATAGGAAATAACAAAATAGTAAGAGTGGGATGTTAGAATGAGATCAACAACTAACTTTACCTTTGAACAGATGTTAAATTGCAGGGTATGGAGCTCAATTTACTATTATCAAATGTCTTCCCTATAAAAATACACATTTAACTGACTGGAAAGACACTCAGAGTTTTAGGCAGACAAACAAATGTACATGAACATCTAACCTGCTTTAAAATTCTAAGCATTTCTATTAAACACTGGGTCAAAATTCCAGTTCTTGTTGAGTTGTCTTTTTCCTTCTTTGCAGTTCTCTTGCTGGACTTGACTAAATGAAGACGTTAGGTTTGTCTTCTGCAATAGTCTAAGGCTTTTAGAAAATTCAACTTGGGATGTCCTCAATAATAAGAAAAGTTGTGTCTGAATTTACTTCTGATCCTAGGTAGATCTTCACGTATTAGATACGGGGCATAGAAACTCTCAGCATCCTAGTGTGGCTGCATCTAAGTACAAATACTGTTGAAGATAACTCAGTGGCAGAGCTTTAAAACAGTCTCTGTTTCACTCTACAGTAATTTTTATTCAAGTTACTTTTTGCGTTTGTTGCTTGGCTGTGAAAATATTATACAGTGGGTCTTCCTTTGGCATCCTGAAAGCTGGGGCATGGACAAGGTAAACCAGTGTGAGATAATTCATTCTTCTGGGACTCTCTGGTTACCCCAAACTTGAGATCATTTTCTTTGCTCTGATTCTAGTTATGTATGTAGTGATTCTAATTGGCAATGGTGTTCTGATCATAGCAAGCATCTTGGATTCTCGTCTTCACATGCCCATGTACTTTTTTCTGGGCAACCTCTCTTTCCTGGATATCTGCTATACAACCTTCTCCGTTCCCTCAACGTTGGTGAGCTTAATCTCAAAGGAAAGAAACATTTCCTTCTCTGGATGTGCAGTGCAGATGTTCTTTGGGTTTGCGATGGGGTCAACAGAATGTTTCCTCCTTGGCATGATGGCATTTGATCATTACGTGGCCATCTGTAACCCTCTGAGATACCCCATCATCATGAGCAAGAGCAAGATGGCGTATGTACTGATGGCTTCTGTATCATGGCTTTCCAGTGGAATCAATTCAATTGTGCAAACATCACTTGCCATGCGATTGCCTTTCTGTAGGAACAATATTATTAATCATTTCTTATGTGAGATCTTAGCTGTCCTAAAATTAGCTTGTGCTGATATATCTCTCAATATTGTTACCCTAGCAGTGTCAAATACTGCTTTCCTAGTTCTTCCTCTGCTCGTGATTTTTTTCTCCTATACATTCATCCTCTACACCATCTTGCAAATGAACTCAGCCACAGGAAGACGCAAGGCATTTTCTACGTGCTCAGCTCACCTGACTGTGCTGATCATATTTTATGGTACCATTTTCTTTATGTATGCAAAACCAAAGTCCCAGGGCCTCCTTGGGAAAGACAACTTGCAAGCTACAGAGGGACTTGTTTCCATGTTTTATGGGGTTGTGACCCCCATGTTAAGACCCATAATCTATAGCTTGAGAAATAAAGATGTAAAAGCTGCTATAAAATATTTGCTGAGTAGGAAAACTATTAACCAGTAAGACCAAAGGGATATATTAGTCTTTTATGTATAATTAGCTTGCATTAGCCATTTCACAATGTATATATGATATGGTTTGGCTGTGTCCCCACCCAAATCTTGAATTGTAGCTCCCATAGTCCCCATATGTTGTGGGATTGACCTGGTGGGAGGTAATTGAATCATGGAAGTGGGTTTTTCACATACTGCTCTCATGGTGGTGAATAAATTTCATGAGAACTGATGGTTTCAGTAAAAGCACAGTTCCCCTGTACCTGCTCTCTTGCCTGCCACAGTGTAAAATGTGCCTTTTCTTTGCCTTCACCACCCACTGTGATTCTGAGGCATCCCAGCCATGTGGAACTGTGAGTCCATTAACCTGTTTTACTTTATAAATTACCCAGTCTTGGGTATTTCTTCATAGCAGTATGAAAATGGACTAATACAGTAAATTGGTAACAGGTAGTGGGTTGCTGCTATAAGGATACCTGAATATGTGGAGGTGACTTTGGAACTAGGTAACAAGCAGAGGTTGGAACAGTTTGGAGAGCTCAGAAAAAGACAGGACAGTGTGGGAAAGTTTGGAACTTCCTAGAGACTTGTTGAATGGCTTTGACCAAAATGCTGATAGTGATATAGACAATAAAGTCCAGGCTGAGGTGGTCTCAGATGGAGATGAAGAACTTGTTGGGAACTTGAGCAAAGGTGACTCTTGTTATGCTTTAGCAAAGAGACTGGTGGCATTTTGCTTTTGCTCTAGAGATCTGTGGTACTTTGAACTTCAGAGAGATGATTTAGGGTATCTGGCAAAAGAAATTTCTAAGTAGTAAAGCATTCAAGAGGAAGCAGAGCATGAAAGTTTGGAAAATTTGCAGCCTGACAGTGTGACAGAAAAGAAAAGCTTATTTTTTGAGGAGAAATTCAAGCCTGCTACAGAAGTTTGCATAAGTAATAAGGAGCCAAATGTTAATTGCCAAGACAATGGGGAAAATGTCTCTAGGGCATTTCAGAGACCTTCCTGGCAGCCCCTCCCATCACAGGACTGGAGACCTAGGAGGAAAAAATGGTTTCCTGAGCCAGGCTCAGGGCCCCCCTGCTGTGTGCAGCCTAGAGACTTGGTGCCCTGTGTCCCAGCTGCTCCAGCCATGGCTAAAAGAGGCCAAGGTAAAGCTTGGGCCATGGCTTCAGAGGGTGCAAGACCCAAGCCTTGGCAGTTTCCACATATTATTGAGACTGTAGGTGCACAGAAATCAAGATTGAAGGTTTGGGAACTTCGGCCTAGATTTCAGAAGATTTATGGAAACATCTGGATGTCCAGGCAGAAGTTTGCTGCAGGGGCAGGGCCCTCATGGAGAACCTTTGCTAGGATAGTGTGGAAGGGAAATGTGGGGATGGAGCCCCCACACAAAGTCCCCTGGGGCACAGCCTAGTTGAGCTGTGAGAAGAGGGCCACTGCCCTCCAGACTTCAGAATGGTAGATCCACCAACATTTTGCACCATGCACCTAGAAAAGCCAGCCTGTAAAAGCAGCTGAGAGGGAGGCTGTACCCTGCAAAGCCACAGGGGTGGAGCTGCCCAAGGTCATGAGAGCCCACCTCTTGCATCAGTGTGACCTGGTTGTGAGACATGGAGTCAAAGGAGATCATTTTGGAACTTCAAGGTTTAATGACTACCCTATTGGATTCGGACTTCATGGAGCCTGTAGCCCTTTGTTTTAGTCAATTTTTTCCATTTGGAATGGGCATATTCACCCAGTGCCTGTACCCCCTTTGTATCTGTGAAGTAACTAACTTGCTTTTGGTTTTACAGGCTCATAGGCAGATGTCTCAGGTGACAAGATGCCTTGTCTCAGATGAGACTTTGGACCATGGACTTTTAAGTTAATGCTGAAATGAGTTAAGACTTTGGGGGACTGTTGGGAAGGCATGATTGGTTTTGAAATGTGAGGACATGAGATTTGCAAGGGCCTGGGGCAGAATGATAGGGTTTGGCTGTGTCCCCACCCAAATCTCATCTTGCTCCTCCTTTGATGTCTGCCATTATTGTGGGGCCTCCCCCACCATGTGGAACTGTGAGTTCATTAAACCTCTTTTTCTTTATAAATTACCCAGTCTCAGGTATTTCTTCATATAAGTATGAAAATGGACTAATACAATACTTGTATTAAAAGATCATCTTGTATACCATAAATATGTACAATTTTTGTCATTTAAAATTAAAAGAAGAAGCATAGAAATGGCATTATTGTGCAACTATTGAGGATCTTATCTGATAAAAGCAAAATTATGAGAAGAGATTTTTATTCTTTGCTCTCACTACCTTTGATCATCTAGAATCACTGAGAACAGTAATCCGCTGTTACTGAAATTCTAATAGTAAGCAGATTCGAATGGGTTCTGACCCAGATCTCATGAAGACAATAAATTCCTTCAGTTATTTTCTCTGGCAATATCCAAAATAAGTGTATGTGTTGTATTTGTGGCAACACAATAGAAAACATCAAACAAAAGCTTTGAAAATAGATGACAGGAATATAAATTCAAAACTACTTTAGTAGTATCAGCCAGGTTTATTCATGTTTTAAAACTGTAGTTTCCTTATTTCCAAAAGGGAGTAAATAAACCATGCTCCCAGTGTTATTGTAAAGATTCAGTAAGTTGCACAAAATACCTGACATAATGTGCCAAGTTCATTGTAGTTTCCTTTGTAGAGAACATTGAGATTGACTTTTCCTATGAGTCCCAACTGAGGAACTGAAGTAAGAACTCTAAAGTGAAGACAAAGGATACTAGCTAGCACATCTTATTTTTGTAAGCCACCGATTATTTGGGTCCATATATCTTGCATAAATCTTCCTATCATTGTCAGTCACCATACCTGCTTGCTCATTCTCTTACATATTTGTACAAAGAAAACATCAACTATGAATCCTGTGGAAGACCAGAAACACTGTTCTAATCTAAGTCAAGTAAGAAGGTACTGCAAAAAAGCCTCTTGAGGTTTTGGGTGCCTACAAAGGAAGAGAAGTTGATATCTGGCTTGGTGAATGGGGCTTGCTGAGCTTTCCCTCTTTAGGCTGTAGATAACAGAAGAACAGGTCAACAGGTCTAGAAGAGGGCTGGAGGATGAGTATTTTAGGCTGAAAATAATCAGAAGTGTTTGGGACATCAACAAGATAAAGCAGACATTTTTGAGAGAATTCCTTCTCCAAAAAGGCTGAAATTAGTGACTGGGATAAGAAAAGTATTTCATTTTACATTCCAGTGAGTTTAAACTCTTCAGTAAACCTATTACAATGCTTTTTGTTTCTTTTTCTGTGGATTCTTCTGACATGGCCAAGCACAGAACATCCTTGCTGCACATCGCCGGTCATTTTTACGGCTGGTTTTAGCCTTAATTTCCTATGTAAATTTCCTTTTTCTATTGGTTTTAGAGCCATGACATGACCCCTGACCTCCTACATGGGGGTTTATGCCCAGCCAATCCACTTCCTTGGTTTACGCTTAAGTGATCTAGTCACTGAAGTCCTGCTGCATTTTTACTATCCTACTAGGAAGCATGGTCTGTACAATAAATCTCCAGCTGTGGTTCCCTCCTTTTACTTAACTTGAATCACACTGGATGCTGGTTTTGGTTAGATTAGAAGTGTGCACCACACTCTGTGGGTAAGGCTTTTTAATTTCTGCCCATTCCCACTGGGATGAGTCCTACATGTCGTTCTGACCCTAGATTAGTTTTTTCCCAACTTTGACTTATGGCACTCAGCTTTTAGGAACATGTCAGTATGACAAGGTCCTGCTTCTGTTGTCTCTTAAGCACTTTATTATTATTTTTTTCACACGGGGAAGAGAGCCAGCATCTCATGTCTGTGTTAATATCAGATTGAATTATTTATTTATAAAAGTTGGTTCAAATGTTTTCCACTGCTCTACAAAAAGTTGGTACAATATTGTTCCAGTTTAGACAAGTTGTATTCATGTTGATGAATGCTCAGAAAATTAACAGTTTTAAAACTAATCAGTCGTCCCAGAAAATGGAGAAATCTCGAAATATTATTACACATATGAATTTGTGGCAAATAATAAATATTTTAGAAAATTTCAAAAATTGTGGAGAAGTACAAAAAAGTAAAAAAATGTTCATGATTGCTACCTCCTATAGCCAACAACTGTTAAAATTTTATTATTCTCTCACTAATTTGGAGTCATAAAATTAATCATTTTTTGTTATGTACCATGAACACCTGGAGTTACTATTTGGAAAGTATTTTTTAAATGTGTGTGCAACTTGTTAGGGTTTTACAGAATAAATTTTATAAAATTAAATTATTATGGAAATTGATATAAATTTTTAACTTCTTTTGTTAAGTTGTATCCCCTCCCCTAAATTATATCATGCTTCGTTAATGATACTTTAAGGGCTTCCCGATATTTTTACATGTCTGGGGTGTGTGTGTGTGTGTGTGTGTGTGTGTGTGTGTGTGTATAAACATTTAATTCTGGAAAATTTCAGGTAATAAAAGAAAAATAATTATTTAAACCTCATGTGCCACTTATCTTTAATTAGGAGCTCATCGTTTTATTATTATCTGTACTTAGCTATCCCCTTTCTCCAGATTATTTTAAGCAAGTACTGGAAAAAAAATCTTTTGTTTTGAAATAATTTTAGACTTACAGGAAATTGCAAGAATCACAAAAGAATTTCCTTTAAGCCTTCACCCAGAATCTTCAGATACTAACATCTTACCACATTTACTTTATCATTTCTTTTTCTTTATATATACATGTATGTGTGTATATTATATATATTTATTTATATACAGCTATTTGAGAGTAAGGTGTAGATACTATGTCTCTTTACTCCTTAGTATTTTACTCTGTCTTCTTAGCATCAAAGACATTCTTTTACTGTAACCATAATACAATTATCATCATATAGTTACAATACTATTATTGAATTTAATGGTCAGTAAATAACAACTCTGTGCAAAATGTAGCCCACTACCTGTATTTTTGTGTCCCCCAAACTAAGAATTATGTCTACATTTTAAAACTGTTGAAAAGAATTTTCAGCCTTTTTGCGCTAGTTTCTCCCCATCTTCGTGAATTTATCTACCTTTGGTCTTTGATGTTGGTGGCCTTCGGATGGGGTCTCTGAGTGGACGTGCTATTCCTTTCTGTTTGTTAGTTTTCCTTCTAGCAGTCAGGCCCCTCTGCTGCAGGTCTGCTGGAGTTTGCTGGATGGGGAGGTCCACCCCAGACCCTGTTTGCCTGGGTATCACCAGCGGAGGCTGCAAAACAGCAAAGACTGCTTCCTGTTCTTTCCTTTGGATGCTTTGTCTCAGAGGGGCACCTGCCAGATGCCATCCAGAGCTCCCCTGTATGAGGTGTCTATCGGCCCCTGCTGGGAGGGGTCTCCCTATTAGGATACATGGGGGTCAGGGACTCACTTGAGGAGGCAGTCTGACCCTTAGCTGAGCTCAAATGCTGTGCTGGGAGATCTACTGCTCCCTTCAGAGCCGTCAGGCAGGGACGTTTAAGTCTGCTGAAGCTGCGCCTACAGCCGCCCCTTCTCCCAGGTGCTCTGTCCCAGGGAGATGGGGGTTTTATCTGTAAGTTCCTGACTGGGCTGCTGCCTTATTTTAGAGATGCCCTGCCCAGAGAGGAGAAAACTAGAGAGACAGTCCGGCCATAGCAGGCTTGCTGAGCTGCGGTGGACTCTGCCCAGTTCGAACTTTCCATCGGCTTTGTTTACACTGTGAGGGTAAAACCTCCTACTCAAGCCTCAGCAATGGCAGATGCCCCTTCCCCCACCAAGCTTGAGCGTCCCAGGTGGATCTCAGACTGCTGCTGTGCTGGCAGCGAGAATTTCAAGCCAGTGGATCTTAGTCTGCTGGGCTCCATGGGAGTGGGACCTGCCGAGCCAGATCACTTGGTTCCCTGGCTTCAGCCCCCTTTCTAGGGGAGTGAATGGTTCTGTCTTGCTGGCATTCCAGGCACCATCGGGGTATGGAAAAAAAGCTCCTGCAGCTAGTTCCGGTGTCTGCCTGAATGGCCTCCCAGTTTTGTGCCTGAAGCCCAGGGCCCTGGTGGGGTAGGCACCGGAGGGGATCTCCTGGTCTGCGGGTTGTGAAGACTGGGAAAAGTGCAGTATCTGAGCCGGAGTGCAGGGTTCCTCAGGCTGTGTCCCTCACGGCTCCCCTTGGGTAGGGGAGAGAATTCTCTGACCCCTTGCACTTCCCAGGTGAGGCAATGCCCCACCCTGCTTCGGCTCGCCCTCCGTGGGCTGTACCCACCGTCCAACCAGTCCCAATGAGATCAACAGGGTACCTAGTTGGAAATGCAGAAATCACCCACCTACTGCCTCTATCTCGCTGGGAGCTGCAGACCGGAGCTGTTTCTATTTGGCCATCTTGAAAGAACTGGAGCATCCATAAAGTTATTACAACTTTTTATTTGGAAATAACTGTAGAATCAATCAGCTGTCAACATTAAAAAACTGAGTTCTCCAGAAAAGAAAGGAATAGTGTCTTCACACTCGAGCTTATAACAATGCCTGCCAGAATTGCTTGCCTGCCCTGTGGATCTGATATGGCATCCTCAATAGTGCATGAGTCAATTCCTTAAAATAAAGTTTTTGTTTGCTCTCTCTCTCTCTCTCTCTCTCTCTCTCTCTCTCTCTCTCTCTCTCTCTCTCTGTCTCACACACACACACACACACAGCTCTGTACAGGGGAGCTGTTCTTTCTTGCCTATTAAACTTTCTGCTCCTTAACCCTCTCCATGTGTGTGAGTCCATGTCATTAATCTGTGTGGCATGTGATGATGAACCACATGTATTTCCCCAGACAACGAAGCTGCTTCAGTGATTTTCTGACTCCATCATTTCTTTTACATTTATCCTACTGTTATCTGACAATTCATTGGTATCTAATAAATGCTCTGGATAGTCAGTGAAGATATTCCACTTTGGTTGCTTGAATGTCTCCCAAATGTCCCCCAAATCTTTGCGAGCTTTGGGAGTAGCTGGGCTTGTAGCTCTCTATTAGTTCTTCTTTGCTTAGATCCATGAGGTTTCAGCATTCCGCATGTGTGGCTTGGTATCTGGCAGCAGCCACCAGGGAACCCTTTTGGTGGTCTCTGGAGCTTTTTCTTTGCCTAGCCTTTTTTACTTTCAGAGCTTTTCACTGTAAACTCTAGTTGTCCAGTCTCCTGAACTTTATTCTGATCCTTCTCAATCTAGTGAGACCACTGTGATCTTTTTGGGATCCTTTTCCATGAACCAGAGTCTAACAGGTTCTCTTAATTTTAGTTTCTTTCCCCCAAAGTCACAGTTCGTCCTTGATTGATCAATTTTTAAAAACTATTATTTATTTTGTCCAGTTTTCTAATAGTTCAAGATCAAGGTTAAAACTGGTCCTAGCTAGTTTATTATTGCAAGAAGCAGATGTTCCCTGTAGCTTTTCTGATTGTATCATTTTTATTTTGTCAGAACATACAACATTCATATGTTATACTTGCATCCTCATTTACAGCTTTGTTTATTTTCTTAGATCTCTAATTAAATTTATTAAATGCTTTCCACTTAGCTTTTTGCCCAAGTTTCTGTATCTTTTTTTGTTTGAGTGACTATTTTCTCATCAACTCCACAAAGGTATTGTGAGTATAGCATTCCTTGGATGTTGCACTTTCAAACGTATTTTAATAACATTGATAGTTGCAGGACAATTTGAATGGATATAAATTTTTTGGTATGCATTTTTTGAGTGTTTTGAAAATGCACTACATTATATGATTATTTTGAGAAGTCTGATGCTGAATTAAGACTCTTTCCCTTGTAAAGTATTAATCTTTTATTTTAAAACTTGAAGATTTTTTTGTTTTTATCTTTAAACTTTAATAGTTGTACTAGGCTATGTCTTAGGATTGATTATGCTGTATAAATGTTTCCAGGAATCTGGTGATGCTTTCCGCATTTCTTTATTTACAGAAATTTTTCCTGAACTTGTTTTAAATATTAATTATATTCTACTGTTTTATTTTCTGTTTTAGAGATTCAGATTTTACATACTTGTAAAAGAAATGATACTTCTTCTTTGCCTGTGTTTCATTTCAACTAAGTATGAATAGATTTTCTTGAACTTTATTTTGTTGATTGCTTTACTGCCTTTATTCAAGGCCCTTATTAAGTTTCATTTTAATCTATATTTTTACCTTGGCTACCTTTATTTTAGTCTTCATTTCCAAAATTAGTTTTTTCTTTTATTTCTTTTCTGAGTTCAATCAATTATCTTTTAATTTCTTCCTGTTACTGTGTTCCTTTCCTTTATATTTTTGAATTTCTGATTCAATGTGGTTTTAAACTTCCCTGAAATGCTTAAGGATATATATATATATTTTTATCAGTTTGTAGTGCTGTGTTACCATTTTACTTCTTGTGTATTTTTACTTTTGATGGGCAGGGGCAGAGATTTCCATCAGCTAAGGTGTTTTGAGTCTCATTTTTTATTTCATTTTATAGTAGCTTTGAATGTAGCCTACTTTATTCATTCCATTATTTTGGATAGTTTATAACATTTTTAGGTCACAAGTGCCCTCATCTGTCTGTGACGTGCAGTAAAATTTCATTACGTGATTGCTTTACTTCTTTATAGCTTTAGCTTACTAAAGCCAATTTTACTCTTTGTCCTGAAAGCTCTTTGATTCTCCTCCTCCTGCATTTTCATATTGCCTGGCTACATGAGGAGGAATTGTATGCTTTCTGATATTTTAATCTTTTTCTTTTGCAGGATCCAAATTTTCCTTTTTTTCTTTCCTTTTATTTATTTTTTTTAAACTTCAAGATCTCCAAAGGTTCCTCTCCCTTCCTTTTCACTTACTGTTACCCAAGAAGCCATGGCTTTCAAAGATAGCTACCTCAAATCATACATACCTGTGTTAAGGGCTCTGTCCTTGTTTAGATCAATCTTAAATCTGCCCGCTTCTGTTCCCTTCTATCTTTCCATGAAAATCTTTGTTCACTGGGAGCATGAGATGGGTTAGGATTTGGTGTTAAATTTTGTGTTTACAGGTAACTTGAAGTTTAGGTGTTATTTCTAGTTATGTCTACTATGTGGATTTGGAGAGTTCTATTTTTTCTTCTGTTATGTTCTGTATTTTTGGAAGATATGTAGGGAGATGGATTTAAGCAGCTGCCATTATCATCAGCTATTTATAAGTGTATATGCATTTTTTTAAATGTCGACCATTTAATAGATTAAAAATAAGTCTCGTTTCTGAATTTGTTAACTTTTATTTGCATAGAAGTGAAATTGAACATGTTTGTGTATTCATTTGCTAGTCTGTGTCTTAGTTTATAATTTATATTTATTATTTATCCATTTTCTACTTTGGTTTCAATGGAAAGTTGGGCAAAGTAAATAAATTAAAATTCGATTTGCTTTTAAAATTCTTTATATATTGAGGTTATCATTAGTTCATGTATATAGTAGTTTTTTTAATTTTTAAAGATCTTTGATTGCTTTTAAAATTTTGTATTTATAAAGTTAGCATTATTTTTTCATGATAATTTTAAGCAACTGCTGCTTATAGAGAAACCATTAATTATTACATAGTTTTATGTTACTAGGTAACTAAACATTTTTACAATTCCAATAGATTTCTTGGTTGATTCTCCTCCATTTTCTTTAAAAAATTGGACATTAGTATTGGTAACTTTCTCTATTATTCCAATATTTATAACATTAAATTTGTATTTCTATTTGCATGCATTGGATTAGCCATAACAATTAATGTTAAATAATAGTGGTATTAGAAGCTATCCTTGTCTTAAACCTAACTTTCACAGGAATGTGTTTTAAAATGGAGTGTGATATGACTCTTGGTTTGAAAATATATTTCTTTCTTATGTTGAAATTTTATTTCATTTATAATTTCAACTTTTATTTTAGACTCAGGGGTTATATGTAGCAGGGTACATGTGAGAGTTTGGGGTATGACTGATCCCATCACCCAGGTAGTGAGCATAGTACCCAACAGTTAGTTTTTCAACCCTTGTTTCTCTTTTTCCTGCCCCCATCTATTACTTTCTGTGTCTATTCTTGCCATCTTTATGTCCATGAGTACCTAAAGTTTAGCTCCCACTTATAAGTGAGAACATGTAATATTTGGCTTTCTTTTCCTGCATATTTTGTTTAGGTTAAAGGCCTGCAGCTGCATCCATGTCCCTGCAAATGACGTGAGTGCATTCTTTTTTATGGCAGCATAGTATCCCATGATGTATATGTACCACATTTTCTTTATCAGTCTCCCAGGGATGGGCACCTAGGTTGACTCCATGTCTTTGCTATTATTAATAGTGCTGCAATGAACATGCAAGTTCACGTGTGTCTTTTTTGGTAGAATGATTTATTTTCCTTTGGGTATACATCCCAAAGGAAAATATGTAATGTAATGGGGATTGCTGGGTCAAAGAGTGATTCTGTTTTAAGTTCTTTAAGAAATCTTCAAAATGCTTTCCACAGGGACTGAACTAATTTAAATCTCCACACGAATGTATAAGTGTTCCCTTTTCTCTGCAGCCTTGACAGCATCTGTTGTTTTCTGACTAATTATAGCCATTCTGACTGGTGTGGGATTGTATCTCATTGTGGTTTTGATTTGCATTTCTCTGATGTTTAGTGATGTTGAGCATTTTTTATATGTTCATTGGCAACATGTATGTCCTCCTTTGAGAAGTGCCTGTTCGTATCTCTTGTCTATTTTTTAGTGGAGTTATTTGACGTTTTCTTGTAAATTTAAGTTCCTTATGGATTCTGAGTATTAGACCTTTGTCACATGCACAGTTTGCAAATATTTTCTCCCATTCTCTAGGTTGGCTGTTTACTCTGTTGATAGTTTCTTTTGCTGTGCAGAAGCTCTTTAGTTTAATTATGTCCCACTTAATCAATTTTTGTCTTTGTTGCAATTGCTTTCAAGTACTTAGTCATAAATTATTTTACAAGGCCAGTGTTCAGAATGGTGTTTGCTTCAAGGATTCTTACAGTTCGAGGTCTTATGTTTTATTTTTTTAAAAGTCCTCCATTGCAACAGGATTTTCAAATTAATTAATACGCCACTGTATTATAACATTTTCTCATTCTAAAAATTACATCTTTATATGTGATTCTGCTGCTTGTATTGTTCACAATTTAACACATTTCTATTTTTATTTTTTTTAAATGAGCTAACTAAAATTTCATTTACTGTTAATTTTTTATGAATTCACCTGAGTTCAATTTTTTGTTTTCTAATATCTGCTTTTGGTTCATTTGACACTTTTATTTAAAGTACTGTTTAAATCTTCAGCACTGTTGAAGAAACTGGAGACTCAGGATAGTATAGAAATGGAAAGGTTGGTGTCCTCTTGAGACTTACAGTTTACAGATGGAAACACAAAATACCTAAATATAAATAAATAATAGCTGACACAACTTCACACATGTGGTAGTTCCATAAAAACACTGAATCAATGTGTCTTGAGCCAATGCCATTTTAAATAGAAGCCTTTGTTGTTATTAATTTCCTTTTTACCTCAGTTTATTTGTATACTTTTAAAAAAAGAATCAGTTGGCTAATACACATGATATAGGTATATTATACATATGTTCACTTTTATAACTTTTAAATAATTATTTAAAATTGCTAGTCCAGGAAGGAGATATCTTCAACTTCAATTGCATGATAGCCTGAGAGATTATTCCTGAAGATGTTTAGAAGGAGGAAGTGTGTACTATGCTACCTGGATTCATATCTCAGCATTTCCCCATCTCTATCAAGAGAATACAGGGATGCCAACCCCTAACTCCATGATAAGTTATACACAGTCTAAAATCTGTGTATAACTTTTGACTTCCCCAAAACTTAACTACTAGAAGCCTACTGTTGATTGGAAGCCTTACGGATAACATAAATACTTGACTAACATATATTTTACATGTTATTTGGATGATAGACTACATTTCCACAATAAATTAAGTTAGAGAAAAGCAAATGTTATTAAGAAAATCATAAGGTAAAGAAAATATATTTAGTATTTACTAAGTGGAAGTGGATCATCATAAAAGTCTTCATCCTCATGTTTTCCATGTTGAGCAGGCTGAGTAAGAGGAGGAAGAGGAAAGGTTGGTCTTGCTCTTTGAGGGATGGTAGAGGTGGGAGAAAATTCATGCATAAGTGGACCTGTACAATTCAAACCCATGTTCAAGGGTCAATTGTATATAGATTATTGTGAATCCTCAAGGACTAAGGTGGGCATTGATTATGATTTGTGTTTTAGTTTAAGTTATCCCTAAATCTGCCCTGTCTTTGTAAGTAAACCACAGTTGCCTGTACTCTCAAGAGAGGTCACACACAAGGATTTGCAGGTTTAGTCCAACCTCAGAACCTTTTGAAGAACCTGGGCTCCACAGTTTTTCCAGCAGAGCTGCTTTTTAGTGAAGCTGAGAGGGAAACATGAGTTCAAGGACGTTCAGCTGATTGTGAGAATTAGACTAACATAATGGTTAAGTGAAAGGGTCTTTGTCGAATTGGTTGGATTCCAGCTCCACCACATACCTGATTTGTAAACAACCTGAGCCATTTAATCTCTTTTTACTCAGGTTGCTCATTTGGAAAGTGAAAGTGACAATATGGTTGATGAAATGGAATAAAATATTACCAATAGCAACTCTAGCATTATTGGTTATATGAAATTACTGCATGTAAAGAATGTAGAAGAGTGTCTAGAGCACAGTAATAACTCAATAAGCATTCTGGATTTTTACTATTTATTATTATTACTTTGAGTATTATCACTGCAGCCAGGACTCTGTTCCATGTGTATTTCAGTTGTTCTTTCCTTATGTTGCTAACACCTTGTAAATAAATCATTCTCCCCTGTAAGCTCCTGCTAGCCCTCATTTCTGTGGCATTCAAAGCCTTGCCTTTGTTTCCTGATTAATTTTTTTCCATACTATATAGCCCTCTTTCTCATTACAATACAATTATTTGTGGTGGGACCATTTTTTTTGGTCATATAGAAGCCACTCTGTATTGATTTGCTTCTGTGCTAGTTGAGAGCCAATTGTAACTGTTTAGGTAATCAGGTCAACCTTGATCCTAAAAAGCATTATAAGAGGAATTGTCAGTTCATCCCCATCTCCCTTGTGCAGGCTCCAATCTTTGAAAATACTGCAGTGGTCTTTGGGGAAAAAAAATAAGTTGCAAAGTGAAGCTGAAGCGAGACTCAAGACAATTGAGAAACAGTGTCAAATAATAAAAAGGGTGGTGATATTAAAGTCACAGTGGAGTCTTATGAATCATTGTGCCACTAGCTGCCTGAGGGTCTAGGCCAGATTGCATCACATTTTTGGACTTTAATTTTTTATGAGTGTAAAATAATCTACCATTCAATGGGAAATGATGGATAAGCAAAATATGATGCAATTTATAATCTCAACAAGGTATCAATTTAATTTGACTTACCATTGCATGGATTTAGAATTACCATAGTTTAGATCATATCTCCAAAGATAGTTCTCCTAAGTCAGACTTTTTGTTTGTTTGTTTTTTGAGATGGAGTCTCGCTGTGTTGCCCAGGCTGAAGTGCAGTGGCTTGATCTCGGCTTACTGCAACCTCTGCCTCCCTGGTTTAAGCGATTCTTCTGCCTCAGCCTCCCAAGTAGCTGGGACTGCAGGCATGCACCACCACACCTGTCTAATTTTTGTATTTTTAGTAGAGATGGGTTTTCAACATATTGGCTGGTCTCAAACTCCTGACCTCATGATCCGCCCACCTCAGCCTCCCAAGGTGCTGGGATTACAGGTGTGAGCCACCACACCCGGCTGACATTTTCTTAATGTAGATTTGGTGACTCATGACTGCACATATTACATTAATGATATTTCTTTTCTTTTCTTTTCTTTTTTTTGAAATGGAGTCTCGCTCTGTCACCCAGACTGGAGTGCAGTGATGCAATCTCGGCTCACTGCAAGCTCCTCCTCCCGGGTTCATGCCATTCTCCTGCCTGAGCCTCCTGAGTAGCTGGGACTGCAGGGGCCTGCCACCATGGCAGGCTAATTTTTTTTTTTTTTTGGATTTTTAGTAGAGACGGGGTTTCACCGTGTTAGCCAGGATGGTCTTGATCTCCTGACCTTGTGATCCGCCCACCTCATTAATGATATTTCATAGTCACAATTAGACATCCATCTAGGAAAATATATTTGTACTGAATGTGATTACTAATGTGAGCAAAGGCAGCAGGGTTGATCAATTTTTTTATCTTCTGTTAGGACTCTTAATGATATTTCAAATTTGAGATACAATTTTGGTGGACTTAAACACTTCAAAAAAATAACCCTTAATGCAATCTTTTGCACTATCCACAAGTAAGAATGTATCCAGGTTTGTTCACATGTCATTTGATGGCATTTAGTCACAGGCATAGGCAGTGAGAAGTCATTCTGGTGGCACTGACTAGTAGATCCTGTGTGCCCCTGTCAGGGTCTTGTGCATGCGCCCTGCTCTCCAGCTCTGCTCTGGGAAAAGCAGGGTGTGCTAGCTTTGTCTGACTGTGTATAGGAGATTAAAAGTAAGCATAACAGTAGTTTGAAATAGCTCATGTCAGTGACTTGGCTTGTCATACTGGCCTGCGTACAATTTCCTCGGTCATTCTACCATGCTTATCCCCTCACAGTCACAACGTAGTGACCACATTCAAGGCAGACACTGCCTTTAGGCCCCTTTGTATTACAAGCAAAACCCTTCCCATAGCCCCTAGTAAACTTACACTTATGTCTTATTGACAGGAACTATTTTCGTGAGCACCCCAGCTGCAAGTAAGGCTTGAAAAGATAATAGTAAGCCTTTCTGACCTTTAGAGTAAAGGTGCCAAGGGAGAAGGAAGTCAGCAGCAGGTGTTAAGTATAGAAATGGATTCAAGAAAGATCCCTAAGGCAAAATTATTTAGGGCAGAGGATGTGTTCAGTCATTATCCTGCATGGAAAAAGCAAAGTCAAGAAACCTGAGTCACCTGGACCATCAGCTACATGTTCTATCCCTCCTTTGGGTCAGGAGGAGCTAGAATAGATTCAGTTTGACTTGGTAAAGTATAAACTGCTCTGTATTTATTAACAAAGAAAGAGGGAGAGAAGATCCAAGTAACCACAAACAGAAATGACAAAGATGACATTATAACTGTTGTGACAGAAATACAATAGATCCTCAGAGACTATCCTGAACACCTCTATGCTCACAAACTAGAAAATCTAGAGGAAATGGGTAAATTCCTGGAAACATACAACCCCCCAAGATTGAATCAGGAAGAAATTGAAACCCTAAATAATCCAACATTGAGTTCCAAAATTGAATTGGGGACCAAATACTTACCAATCAAAAAAAGCCCTGGACTAGATGGATTTATAGTTGCATTTTACCTGATGTACAAAGAAGAGCTGGTACCAATTCTACTAAAAGTATTTTCAAAAAATTAAGGAGGGACTCCTCCCTAACTAATTCTATGAAGCCAGCATCACCCTGATAACAAAACCTGGCAAAGACACAATGCAAAAAGAAAACTACAGGCCATCATTACGGAGGAGAAAAGATGCAAAAAATCATCAACAAAATACTAGCAAACTGAATCCAGCATATATTAAAAGTTAATTCACCACAATCAAATAGGCTTCATTCCTGGGATGCAAGGTTGTTTCAACATATGCAAATCAATAAATGTGATTCACCACATGAACACAATTAAAAACAAAAACCATATGATCATCTCAATAGATGTAGACAAAGCCTTTGATAAAATCCAACATCTCTTCATGATAAACACCCTCAACAAACTGGGCATCAAAGGGACGTACCTCAAAATAATAACCTTCTATTACAAACCCACAGCCAACATTATACTGAATGGGCAAAAGCTGGAAGCATTCCCCTTGAGAACTGAAAGAAGATAGTGGTACTTACTCTCACCAGTCCTATTCAAGATAGTACTGAAAGTCTTAGAGCAATCAGAGAAGAGAAAGAAAGAAAAGACATCCAAATAAGAAAAGAAGTCAAAATATCTCTCTTTGTTGACTATACGACTCTATAACTAGAAAACCTTAAAGATTCTGCTAAAAGGGTCCTGGAACTGATAAATAGCTTCCGTAAAGTTTCAGGGTACAAAATCAATGTATAAAAATTAGTAGCATTTCTGTACATCAATAACATTTAAGCCAAAAGCCACATTAAGAATGCAATTCCATTTACAATAGCCACACAAAAAATAAAATACCTAGGAATACATCTAACCAAGGAGAAGAAAGATCTTCGCAAGGAGAGCTACAGAACACTGCTGAATGAAATCACAGATGATACAAACAAATGGAAAAATATTTCATGCTCACGGATTAGAAGAATCAATATTGAAAACGGCCACACTGCCAAAGCAATCTATAGATTCAATGCTATTCCTATTAAACTTCCAAAGTCATTTTTCATGGAATTGGAAAAATTATGCTAAAATTCATATGGAACCTAAAAGAGCCTGAATACCCAAGGCGATAGCAAAAAGAACAAAACTGGAGTCATCACATTACCTAACTCTAAAAAGTATACAATAAGGCCACCATAACCAAAACAGCTTGGTACTAGTACATAAACAGACACATAGACCAATGGAACAGAATAGGGAACCCAGAAATGAAGCCACAGACTTACAGCCATCTAATCTTTACAAAGCTGACAAAAATAAACAATGAAGGAAGGACTCCCCATTCAATAAATGGTACTGGGGTAGGTGGCGAGCTACATGCAGAAGAATGAAACTGGACTCCTTTTCACCATACACAAAAATTTACTCAAGATGGATTAAAGATTTAAACATAAGACCTCAAACTATAAGAGCCCTTGAATAAAACCTAGCAAACACCATTCTGGACATTGGCCTTGGGAAAGAAATTATGACCAAGTCCTCAAAAGCGATTGCAACAAAAGAAAAATTGATTAACTGGGACCTAATTAAACTAAAGAACTTCTGCACAGCATAAGAAACTATCAACAGAATAAACAGACAACTTACAAAATGGGAGAAAAAGTTTGCAAACTATGCATTTGACAAAGGTCTAATATCTAGAATCTATAAGGAACTTAATTCAACAAGCAAAAACCAAATAACCCCATTAAGGAGTAAGGAAAAGACATGAACAGACACTTCTCAAAAGAAGACATACACGTGGCTAACAAAGTCATGAAAAAATGCTCAACATCACTAATCACAAGAGAAGTGCAAATCAAAATCACAATGAGATGCCATCTTGTACCAGTCAGAATGGCTGTTATTAAAAAACCAAAGTACAGCAGATGCTGGCAAGGCTGCAGAGAAATGGAAATGCTCAGAAAGGAAATGCTTATACATTGTTGGTGGGAATATAAATTGGTTCACCCATTGTTAAAAGCAGTTGGGAGATTTCTTACAGAACTTGGAACTACCATTTCACCCACCAATCCCATTAATGGGTATATATCCAAAAGAAAATAAATCATTCTGCTAAAAAGATGTATGCACTCATATGTTCATCACAGGACTATTCACAATAGCAAAGACGTGGAATCATCTTAGGTGCCCATCCTAGGTTCCCATGGTGGATTAGATAAAGAAAATATGGTACATATATACCATGGAATACTAGGCAGTCATAAAAAGAAAAAAATCATGCCTTTTGTAGCAACATGGATGCACCTAGAGTCTACTATTCTAAGCCATTTAATGCAGGAACAGAAAACATAGTACCACATGTTCTCACTTGTAAGCGAGAGCTAAAAATTGGGTACTCATGGCAACAATAGACATGGGGGATAATACAGGGGTAAGGTATGGGTGCAAGGGATGAAAAACTATGCTCATTATCTGGATGACAGGATCATTTGTATCCCAAACCTCAGCATCATGCAATATACCCGTGTAACCTGTATATGTACTACTTGAATCCAAGATAAAATTTGAAACAAAAAAATAAAAATAATAAATCATCCCACTCTGTGTACATAGAGAAAAATATCACATTGTACCCCATAAATGTATACAATTATTATTTATCAATCAATGATAATATTTGAAAAATGTTTTAGTGGTGGGGGCTGCTCATCATGGAATAATGAAGATGGAATCAGGACACAGTTCAGGATTACGTGTATAGTTTCATCCTTGGGAGGAGAGCAACGAAAACATACTTGGGTTATGTAGAAGTTAACTCCATCTTTGCTTTGTTTGGACAAGATGACTCTTGCAGAAGTACCTGAAATCTGAGGACTATTTCTAGTCTTGTGGGGTTCCAACCAGGTAGATAAGGCCATTTCATTGTTTTGCTTCTGGACAGCTTGTTGGCTTGTCCTACACTGCAATTCCTAATTTAGTTCATTGCATCCTTTAAAAACACTGATAAATAAAGACGTTGAAGAAGATATAATGTACCTAATACATGCCCACTGGAGCTGATGTAACATAAAACTTTAAATTCAATACAATTTTATAGGTTTCTTTTTCCACTCCTATAAACAAATAAGATGAATTATTGTGTGCTCAATGTTTGTGATTACCCGGAATTAGTTTTTTTCTTTTTCTAAAATTGGTATAGAAACTGAGTGGTTAACAGTTTTAACATCCCTTCCTCCTCTTCAACCATGTAACAGCATCATGCTGTAGTCACTACTGCCTGATCCTGAAATGTTTAAGGATGGAAATAAAAATAACTGTATAGCTTTGATTTTTAATAAAAATTTCCAGTACCTACCTTTGTAGAGATTCTGAATTACTAGAACTGGGAATCTGATACTTGAGTAAGAAAAGTGTTCTGATGTGTGCTAACAGCACTTGGATTAAGATCGCCAGCACAGTTCCTACTCATTGAATTCTTTCCTTCTACATGGTTTCATTCCTAATCCATTCATCTACAACTGGGTAATTTCTTGCAAGCTCTGTCTTGCTCAGGCTGGGACCTCTTGTAATAACCATCTGTAATTGCATCATGTTCTCTAAACCTAAGGATTAGGAAGGTTATATGTATGCAGCCAGAGGTACCTTCTCCCTAGGATAAAGCCGTCACCCACATAAATTCAAGGAACCTTCTCTGATAAAGAACTAATGTGTGCACATTGGCCTCAATATTCTATAGCTCCAGAGAGGGTGGAAAAGACAAGAAACAGTACATCAATATGTAACATTGGTAAAATTATAATTTATGTAATTTTGCTCACATATATTAGATACATTTATGAATCTGTTTCTATAATATGTATGTGCATTAATATATTATTTATCCTGCAATGCAATTTCACTCCTCACCTTTAATTGGTCAATTCAGCACGCTTTAAGAAAAATAATAACATGATAGGTGTGTGTTGATGAATTCACTGAGACAATCAAAGTACAATATAAGTATATTCTAATCTTATAGCCACAGATACTTCAGGATCTGCCAATTGGACCTCTATTCCACCTCATACATAGGATTATAATAGTGCAACCCTTGTTATATATTTGCGCACACACAGATATTTAGTCATCCCCCACATATACATTCCAAATAAACAAAATGACTCGGCCAGTGTGGCGGCTCATGCCTGTAATCCCAGCACTTTTGGGAGGCTGAGGTGAGCGGATCACGAGGTCAGGAGATCGAGACCATCCTGGCTAGCAAGGTGAAACCCTGTCTGTACTAAAAATGCAAAAATTAGCCGGGCATGGTGGTGGGCGCCTGTAGTCCTAGCTACTCGGGAGGCTGAGGCAGGAGAATGGCGTCAACCCGGGAGGTGGAGCTTGCAGTGAGCCGAGATCGCGCCACTGCACTCCAATCTGGGCAACAGAGTGAGACTCCATCTCAAAAAACAAAATGAAACAAAACAAAATCACTCATATTTCATTACATCTAAAGCCATGTTTTTTCCACTTTAACATGTTGGAAACTAGGAAGAGTTCCAAAATTGATGCTGTCTTGGTTTTACAAATTATTAGGGGGGTGTGTGTGCATGTGTGTATACTTTGAGTTGTATCCGCACTAATTAAAAAATATAGATTTCTTTTTAAATTGAGGGGAAATTATGAATCATTTGGAGTAAATTATTTCAAAA
Source organism: Rhinopithecus bieti (assembly GCF_001698545.2). NCBI lineage: Eukaryota > Metazoa > Chordata > Mammalia > Primates > Cercopithecidae > Rhinopithecus > Rhinopithecus bieti. Next base: position 183,539 of record NW_016807975.1, read on the forward strand.
TTTACTAGGCTCACAATTGTACAGTTTTGGTGTATTGTTATGCTTATGTCACAACTGGACACTGAGATGCTACAGAAAGTAAATATGGAACAGTAGGCAGTTATCTAATTTTAATGTTATACTAGTATTCAATAAATGCTAATTGCTTTCCTGGAAACATAATTTATTCTTCATAAACGATTTGTTAATATGAAAAGTTTTACTTGTAAGACAAATCAGAATAGAGGACATAATAGTAAACTTCTATTGAAAGTAAGTATTTTCCAGGGTTGGTTTAAGTAAACTATTGTGCAGTTTTCTGGGTAATGTTGATTTTCTAGACGAGTGTGATTGTTATTTGAGGATGGAAATGCAGGCGGTATTAAAAGGATTTCTAATCAGCAATTTTTTCAAGGCCACTTTCACCTCTTTGTTCCGTAGACTATAGATGATAGGATTCAACATGGGGGTTAGTCCAGCATATACCAAAGCCATAAATTTATCTATTTCCTGTGAATCTGCAGCAGAGGGCTTCAGGTACATGGAGAGGGCTGTACCATAGAACAAAACTACCACCATCAGGTGGGCTGTGCACGTTGAAAAGGCTTTACTTCGGCCTTCCACTGAGCTGATTCTCAGGATACTGGTGAGGATAAATGCATAAGAGATACAAATGAGTAGCATTGGCGTGGGGAGAAGAAGTACACTGATCACCAGCATGATTAACTGCACCAGGGAGGTGTCCACACAAACCAAGTTCAATACAGCCAGAATTTCACAAGTGAAATGATTGATGATACTATTACCACAGAGAGACAGTGGCAGCACAGACATTGTTTCCACCAGGGCAGTGAGACAGCCTGTCATCCAGGAGCCAGCTGCAATCTGCACACAGGTTCTCCTATTCATGATGACAGGGTATCTCAGGGGGTTGCAGATGGCCACATACCGGTCATATGCCATCATGGACAGGAGTACACATTCAGTGGAGCCCATGGCAAGGGAGAGGTACATCTGAGTGGCACATCCTGAGAATGAAATAGTGTTTCTCCCTGAAACAAAGTTTGCCAGCATTGGAATGAGCGCAGAAGAGGTATACCAGATGTCCAGAAAGGAGAGATTGCTGAGGAAGGGGTACATAGGGGTGTGGAGGTGGGAATCTAGGATGGTGATGGAGATCAGAATAACATTGCCCAGTAAGGTGATGAGGTACATCAGCGAGCACACCGCAAATATGATGACCTGAACTTTAGGGCAGTGAGAAAATCCCAGGAAGAAAAATACTTTTACAGATGTCCAGTTTGCCGGGAACATTTTTTTATATGTTCATCTGTACGTATGCATAGAAGGATTAATGTCACACATATATAAAACCTAACCCCCTCCTTCACATATCTGGCATGTTTTATTTATATGAACTTGTGGTCTGTTCTTAAATGGTTCTCTAGGTTAGCGATAGTAATATTTGTTTGAAGAAATATGTCACTAATAAGAAAAATTTAAGCAGGAAGTCAACAGATACATCCTTAAAATATTACTTTTGCTGTTAGATTTTCTCTTGGCAATGTGAGGGTAAGAGGATGGTGTATTTAATCAGCATCACAAAAGAATGAGAAAAGAAACAACATTTTGCATTCTTTCTTTTTCCAAAACCACATTTTAACTGATCTATTTACCTCTGTACCATTGGCATGATTTTCTTCCTCTGATTTGGCAATAATCTTCTTACTTAGGAACTGTTAGGATTTCCAGGTTCGCAGTTTCTTCTGCCATTCCTAGAGATATATCCAAAATAATTTGGAAGTCTCAGTGAATAAAGGCAAAAAAAGGTATAGGTTTCTGCAGCCATAAATTAACAGAGACTTTGAACACTTAGACACAAGCCCAGAGTTGCTTTCTTAAACCAGGAAAATGGTGACATGTGTCTCATGCTGGGAGACACATGGCAAATATTTCTTTCATCTTGCTTCAGTTGTCCTGATGTTTGTGCTGCAGTAACATCCTCCAAAGAAGCAGCCATTGGCAGTGTAGGGCAATTTAAGCTATTTGTTGCTTTTGAAAAGTCTCCAATTCATGCAGCAAATTAAAGTTACACATCTATTTGTACAGTATTACAAATTCTAAAACTCCAGGGACAGTGTCCCATAAATCCAATTATAGTCAGTAGCTCGTCTTGCCTAATTGTAGGGTTATTCAAACAATACATAAACATGTTTCCTACCTACACTGTCTTTGGGAAGGGGAACTTTACTCTTCTCCCAATGGTGTTATGAAGTGAGACTCGTTAATTTAAATGAAGTTAAAAATAATGCATAATGTTGGTAGTTTCTCCTTCAGATTGTAGGAGAGTTTTATAATATGAATGAGATCAAGTTGTACTTGATATGGGACCCGTAACTTTTCTACTACTCAACATGGCTTAAAGAGAAGGCAGATATTTCTCATAGCACATAAAGGTCCATTTACTTTCAGAAACACTTTTTCTTTTGGGAAATAAGCTTCACCCTATAAAGGCATCTTTACCCTTCAGAAATCCATTGAAGCTTCTATCTGAGTGATGCTTTATAATCCCTGTTCACAACTTGTTTGTTTTCCAAGTGAGAGATGAATGGTTAACAGTGTATGGTGGTGCGGGGAGTGCATACTGTCAGTGTCATCATTGTACAATTGTGATTGTATAACTTGCTTCTTAGTAGCAGATTGTAATCATGACCATTACTGAATTGTTTTACATCACATCAAATATTCTTCATTCTCAGAGAAGGTCATAAATTTGAATGATTGCCAAGATATTTCAAAGCACAGTAAAAAAAAATCTCTTCGCTAGTTAGTATTTACAATCAGAAGGCATCTTTTAGGTCTTTCATGTACTCACTCCAACAGAGATATAACTTTCATCACCTTGGAATCATGCGTATGGTTCCCTTCTTTACCTATAGGAAAGCTTGGTGCACAGGAAAGACTAGGGACTTTGCGCAATAAACACTTTTCACTTTACCACTTCATTTTTGTCACCTAGAGCAAGTTGATGATCCTCATTGAGATTCAGATTATTTATAAAAGGGCAATGACAGTATTTCCTTATCAGAGTTCTTCTGAGGAATAAAGATATTTCATGTAAAGCAACTAAGACTGAAATTGATGTATAGCAGGTAATTAATAAATATTAGATTTTCTCCATTCTGTGGTTTTGACTTGCTTCTTGAATCATCTTTTTTCCTTGTATTTATTCTCCCTTTTCATTATTTCCCTCTTTGACTATGGCAATGCCCTTCCTTTGCTTTTCTCATTTAGACAATATTTGCTGCAACTGCAACACAAATGGTTAAAGCAAAAGAGAGAAAAGAAATGGACTAACATCTGGCCCCAGAAGCCACTTTTCCTCTGAATTTGTTTATCTGATACTCCTTCTAACTTACCTGTCCAGTTCCTATAGACTAAAGCTTGTGAAGCTCAAAGTGAATCATTTAGGTTGACTTGATTGTGTTTGGGGGAAGGGTTAGAAGAGTACATTATTGGCTGGGTGTGGTGGCTCATGCCTGTTATCCCAGCACTTTGGGAGGCCAGGGCAGGCGGATCATGAGGTCAAGAAATTGAGACCATCCTGGCCAAAATGGTGAAACCCCGTCTCTACTAAAAATACAAAAATCAGCTGGGCATGGTGGTGTACACCTGTAGTCCCAGCTACTAGGGAGAGTGAGGCAGAAGAAAGAAGAATCACTTGAACCTGGGAGGCGGAGGTTGCAGTGAGCTGAGATCATGCCACTGCCCTCCAGCCTGGCGACAGAGCTAGACTCCATCTCAAAAACAAAACAAACAAACAAAAAGCAGTACATTATTTTAGGGCTAGCCACAAAAAGATCTATGGAGGCAATGAGTAAGTCTCAGGAAGGTTGCCAACCTTATCCCCCACTATTTATGCAGCAACAGACTACATTTCTGCTTTGGAGATACTTCAGAAAATGCTGAAAAGAAGAAATACTGAAACTCCATAGAATTTTTTCTCTCTGATTATAAATTATTCTATAAAGACACATGCACACGTATATTTATTGCAGCACTATTTACAATAGCAAAGACTTGGAACCAACCCAAATGCCTATCAATGATAGCCTGGATAAAGAAAATGTGGCACATACACACCATGGAATACTATGCAGCCATAATAAATGAGTGAGCTCATGTCCTTTGCAGGGACATGGTTGAAGCTGGAAACTATCATTCTCAGCAAACTAACACAGGAACAGAAAACTGAACACTGCATGTTCTCATTCATAAGTGGGAGTTGAGCAACGAGAACAGATGGACACAGAGAGGGAAGCATCACACACTGGGGCCTGTTGAGGGGTGGGAGGCAAGGGGAGGGAGAGCATTAGGATAAATACCTAATGCATGCAGGGCTTAAAACCTAGATAATGGGTTGATGGGTGCAGCAAACCACCATGGCACATGTATACCTATGTAACAAACCTGCACATTTTGCACATGTATCCTGGAACTTAAAGTAAAATAAAAATTAAAAAAAAAAAAAAAAGAAAATCAACTGACTATATATTGCATGNAGAGAGGGAAGCATCACACACTGGGGCCTGTTGAGGGGTGGGAGGCAAGGGGAGGGAGAGCATTAGGATAAATACCTAATGCATGCAGGGCTTAAAACCTAGATAATGGGTTGATGGGTGCAGCAAACCACCATGGCACATGTATACCTATGTAACAAACCTGCACATTTTGCACATGTATCCTGGAACTTAAAGTAAAATAAAAATTAAAAAAAAAAAAAAAGAAAATCAACTGACTATATATTGCATGGATTTCTTTCTGAATTCTTTTATTCTATTCTACTGATCTATTTGTTTTTCTTCATGCCAGTTCCACAGTAGCTAGATCATTATAGGTTTATAACAAGTTTATAATGAGGTAGTGTAAATCCTCTAACTTTGTTCTTCTTTTTCAATGTTGTTTTGGGTATACTAGGTCCTTTTCTTTTCCTATCACCTTTAGAATTGTCAGTTTCTCTAAAACCTCTTCCTAGATTTTGAGTGGTATGGCAGTAATCTGTAGATCAATCTTGGGAGAATTGATATCTTAATAATATCGATTCCTCTGATTCAGGAACAATGTATCTCTCATTTCTATAGGTCTTTAAATTCTGTCTGCAATGTTCTGTATCTTTCAGTATAAAAGCTTTACAGATATGCCGGGGCGGTGGCTCAAGCCTGTAATCCCAGCACTTTGGGAGGCTGAGGCGGGTGGATCGTTTGAGGTCAGCAGTTCCAGTCCAGCATGGCCAACATGGTGAGACCCCATTTCCACTAAAAATACAAAAATTAACTGGGTGTGGTGGCATGCTCCTGTAATCCCTGCTATTCGGGAGTCTGAGGCAGGAGAATGGCTTGAACCCAAGAGACAGTTTGGAGTGAGCCAAGATGGCACCACTGCACTCTAGCCTAGGCGACGGAGTGAGACGCTGTCTTAAAAAAAAAAAAAAAAAAAAAAAAAAAAGTTAATTTTCCTTTATTTTATGTTTTAAAATATGTGGTATTTTTCAAATGTATATATATTTCGATTTCTTTTTGTTGGTAAATAGAAATGCAACTGGTGTGTCTATGGTGACATATCCTGATAGCTTGATAAATTCTTTTATTAACTTTATTATTTATTGTGTGGATTCCTTGGAAATTTTTGTCACTGTTCACATACACAATCTGGTTGTCTGTGAATTGGGACACTTTTCTTCTTTCTTTCCAACTGTAACCCCTTTTAGTTATTTCTCTTGCCTTATTGTCCTGGCTAAGACAGTCAATACAGTGCTACACAGAAGTGGTGATAGCAGACATTCTTGCCTTGTTTTTGATCTTAGGAGGAGACCGTTCAGTCTTTTAATTGACTTTTATCTGGCTGTTTCACCCTGGACATATCTCCACATTCAGCCTCCTTTTTCTTGTGCTTAATTGGAGAGAATTGAAGCAGATCATCTTTCATAACCCTTTCAAATGTAATATTTCAAAACTCTGATATTCACTTGTACAAGTGTCTTTCAGGCTATGTAATGAGCATTTCTTGCAGAGCTACAGTGAGTGCATTGATACTACAAATTTAGTGTATGTATACATATATAAAACACAAAATTATGTATCTATTACATATAATCGTATCTCTTTATATTTTTTCTTGGACTAGATCTCTGTTAATCACCTATTAATATCAGTTAAAGCTAAAGTATAGACACTGGAGGACAAGAATGAAAAATAACTAGACTAAGGAGTAGATAATTCCATGTTAGCAGAATAAGGAATCAAATCAATGTGAAAAAATAATAGGAGGTGATTCAGATTTGAAACTGTGAAGATCCAGCAATGAATTGGAAGAGCAGAGGGGAAGCAAGAAAGTATTTGGAAGCATGGGCTGGCTGTCCAGTCAAAGAAGAACTAGGAAGGATAAAACCACTTACCTGGAGTGATGGGTAAGAGGCTAGATCTAAACCTGAGATGGGAACCTAAATATCCATATGTCATCTTGTTTTTTCCAGTATTAAGGGCTCTGAGAAAGCCTAGCTTGTCTAAAACAGGGAGGTTGGTATGATATAGTAGTTCAGAGAGGAACTAGGAAGAGGCCTAAAAATATACTTCAAAGCTAAATGAATTGAGATTTTTTTTTTTTTTTTTTTTTAAACAATACCATGCTGCTGCTCTGTGCCCCATCTCTGGTTTTGACATGACAAATTGAAAGCCGATCTGATACAGATGAGCATGGGATTAATCTAGTGACTGCCATGAAAACGACAGTGTTGAGAAAATAGATAAAGCAAAACCATAAATGTGTGTTCAAGCTGTGAGAACCTCCCAAGTGAGGCAGGTGTGGGCACAGGAGCTATTAGAATGACAGCTCCTTTTGTTTGGAAGACCTAGGCAGTGCAAAATCTACATTTCTCATATTCCTGCTCTAACCACCTCCTTCCCTTCAAAAAGCAAGGAAGCACACAAAGACCACATTTTTCCTGCTCTATTCCTGATCCTGAATAAATTATTTAACTAACAGCCACCAATTGTAAATTACTGTGTTTGTTAGGTGCTAGAGATAAGAAGATAATAAAGGTATAAACCCTTTCCTGAGCATCGTCTCAATCTAATCAGGGAAACACAGTATAATGATAGAATTATAGAATTATATGTCAGTCATGGGGATGAGTGAGCACCCTTTGCTGTGGTCTGGGAAGGATTACAAAGGACATCGTACAAAAAATGCTACCAGAGTAGAATTTGAAAAGTTATCACTGCAGCCCAATGAGTATGTGAAAGAAAAGATTTCCAGGCAGGGAATAATGGTCTATTTAAACTTGGAGTTACAAAATGTCATTTTGCACTCAGGAAAAGATATGGAGATCCATGTGACTAGATTATTGAGTTTGAAAGAGGGAGTGCCAGGCTGTAAAACTGGCATTGGCACATGGGATAGTCCGTGCCATTCGAGGGACTCTATAGTTCACAGTTTAGATGCTCAAAGGGGATTTTTAACAATCATTTAAGGAATTGAGGAGAAGGGATTGAAAATAAGACTGAAATTAGAAGTATCTCAATGAAAGTGGATGGGAGGCGTTTGGATCCTGAGATACTAAAACAGTCAGAGATGCACATTCCTTGGGTCATATCATCATCTGGTGTTCACTGTACAGTGTTAATTCAGGGAGTTAGACAGAATAGCATAATTGAACATAATTTGAGAGGCTGAGCTCTCAGTTGAGGTCATAATGTGGCCTGGTAGACATTAAAATAAGACATTGAAATTTTTATTTTGACACATTGTGGAAGTTCCTGGGAATACCACCAAAGATGTATTGATAAAAGACACCAGGGGCTGGGTGCCCATTTCAGTGAGCTCAGAAGAATCTATATGCATAGATAAATCATGAGGAAAGTGGCCTGATGAGTATGTGGGACTGAGGGAGTTTCTTTGATATTTTACTGATCTCCCTCAAAGAAGATAATTGTTCATCCCCGAATGAATATAAATCTGGCTGAAAATCATTTTACCTTTCCAAAGATGAGTCAGGATCAATAAAAAGACAACTTCATCTTCCAAGAAGAAGGGCTGTTACTCAAGTTGAAGACTGCATGGAGACTTCCAAATTTTCTAGAGGGGAAAGAGTGTTGAACCAAGATTGGGTTATTGCATAGAAGGGTATATTAATTTGCTAAGGCTACCACAACAACATCCCACAGCCAGAGTGAGTTAAACAACAGAAATTTATTTTCTCACACTTCTGGAAACTAGGAGTTCAAGATTGAGGTGTTAGCAGGTTTAGTTTCTTCTGAGGTCTCTCTCCTTGGCTTGAGTCAACTGCCTCGTCTTGGCGTATTCACAGGGTCATCTCTGTGTGTGCATGCATCTGATTTTTCTCTTTGTGTCCACATTTCTTTTTATGGTATTATGACTCATATTTAGTTAGGTCCCACTCTGAAGACTTTAACTTAATCACTTCTTTAAAAATTTTTTTTGTAGAGATGGAGTCTTGCTTTGTTGCCCAGGCTGGTCTTGAACTCCCAGCTTCAAGTGGTCCTGCTGCCTTAGCCTTCCAAAATGTTGAGATTCAAGGTGTGAGCTACCATATCTGGCCTTAATTGCCTCTTTAAAGGCCTTATCTCCAAATATGGTTTTATTCTGGGGGGCAGGACATTAGGACTGCAACAAATGAAATTTAGGAGACACTACTCAGTCTACAACAGATGCATTGGTCACTTGGCACATGGGTAGCTTACACCTCTTCAGGGACATACTCAGGGCCTATTATTAAGGCTAGTACCTTGGATGGGGGCAAGGTTTGAGGTTCTGTGAAGTAATCCGGCCACCAAAATCTATACTAATCTTTTCTCTTGGTAATGAGTTTGCCTCCTTGCTGCCAGAGGGCATGGTGACTTGGTAAGCTTTATGGTACCGTTTTAAAATCAGGACACCAGCAAAGCAGATACTTTAGGCAGGTGTGGTGGTCACTGTTGAAATCTGGGTGCACAGAATGGTGGTTTGCACAGCCTCTTCTGCACAGACAGCAAAGAAGGCATTGTCTCATCTCCGGGGAACAGGGACCTCAAGGCCTCAGGGTTTTGATGTCATCTCCTTTTGGCTTTCCAGTATAAGTTTTGGTTAGTAAGGGTTCTCTAAGGCTATCACAGAAACTAGAGCAAATACAATCATGTCTAAGAAAAATGTTCGAGGAACAAAGTTAAAGAGGTGGGGCCACAAACTTCATCAAAACCAAAGGCGGTTTACAGCCTGAAGCAGGAACATGGGGCAAAGCCAAGGCATCTGGAAGTCATGGGACACAAGATGCAACCAACAAAAGATTCAAATCGTCAGAGGAAAGCCTATATTAGTGAAAAAAGTAACCATCGATGGGTGATATTTTGCATATTTTTGGAAGTATAGCAAGTGTGGAATAAATATATTTAAATTTGACATTTGTGAGCTGTCACTTTAGATCTGACAGACACTTTAGGTCTGACTCCCTTATATTGTATGATTGCCTATTTTGCGAATTAGGTTTCTCAGCTTTCTTTTGACAAAGTTTCGCTCTGTTGCCCAGGCTAAAGTACAGTGGTGCGATCTCAACTCACTGCAACCTCCACCTTTCTCATTTAAGTGATTCTCCTGCCTTAGCTTCCCGAGTAGCTGGGATTACAGGCACGCACCAACATGCCTGGCTAATTTTTGTATTTTTAGTAGAGATGTGGTTTCACCACGTTGGCCAGGCTGGTCTCGAACCCCTGCTAGTCAGCTTTTTTATTACCATTATGGAGGCTGGAATATAGTAACGACTAAGTGGAGATTTGTTAGATGAATAAATAGTTAATCACATAGGTAACATTCCTGCGCATAGGCCCAAGGTAAGAGGCAAGGAGAGGTTACACTGGCCTTCCCTGTATACACACAGGGACGCAGTTCTATTTGTGAACCCTACGCTACTACAATTTTCTTTTTTATTTTATTTTATTTTATTTTATTTTATTTTTATTATTTTTTTTATTATACTTTAAGTTCTAGGGTACATGTGCATAACGTGCAGGTTTGTTACATATGTATATTTGTGCCATGTTGGTGTGCTGCACCCATCAACTCGTCAGCACCCA
>NW_016807975.1:197909-199313 GCF_001698545.2 Rhinopithecus bieti
CTGCTGTGAGCTCCACCCAGTTCGAGCTTCCCAGCGGCTTTGTTTACCTACTTAAGCCTCAGCAATGGCGGGCGCCCCTCCCCCAGCCTCGCTGCTGCCGTTTCGGTTAGATCACAGACTGCTGTGTTAGCAATGGGGGAGGCTCCGTGGCCGTGGGATCCTCCTGGCCGGGTGTGGGTATAATCTCCTGGTGTGCCTGTTTGTTTAAAGCGCAGTATTGGGGTGGGAATTACCCGATTTTCCAGGTGTTGTGTGTCTCAGTTCCCCTGGCTAGGAAAAGGGATTCCCTTCCCCTTGTGCTTCCCAGGTGAGGCGATGCCTCGCCCTGCTTCAGCTCTCGCTGGTCGGGCTGCAGCAGCTGACCAGCACCAGTTGTCCGGCACTCCCCAGTGAGATGACCCCAGTACCTCAGTTGAAAATGCAGAAATCACCGGTCTTCTGTGTCGCTCGCACTGGGAGTTGGAGACTGGAGCTGTTCCTTTTCGGCCATCTTGCTCCGCCTCTACTACAATTTTCTAAGGATAGTTTTAATTGTCCTTGAAAGGATTAAGATACAATTTTTTATGTGTCAAGTATACTTCAATAAAGCTTGGTGCGGGAAGGGAAGTTTAAATTTAAGATTTCTGATGTTATAATCCTCTATGGCCACCAGATGGCGAAAAAGACTTGCTTGTCTTTGATGGAGCCCACCCTCCCCCTATGAAAAGCTTTCTCAGTGGAAAAAAAAAATGCACTGCTTTGTTTTCTGTTGTTATTAATATTTACAAATATAAACAACCTTCTTCATATTTTAATTCAAATTATTTTAAAACAGAATAAACTGTTTTGAACTGTTTATTTAGCATAAATAACTGTCGAAGAGAGTTGCTAGTGTCTTATTTTGAAGATTAAATACTAAGGCAAAGCTCTGTGCTCAGTATTGAACTGGAGGCTGTGTGAGGAATAGACTAAGTACAAGGTTTTATCCCTGTCCTTGAACTGAAGGGCACTTGATGTATCTCGTACATTAATGTGTCAGCCAATGGCTGCCTTGCCTGGCCATTGTTTATGGTAAATATAGATAAGCTGGGGCTGGGTGCGGTGGCTCACACTTGTAATCCCAGCACTTTGGGAGGCCGAGGCAGGAGGATCCCGAGGTCAGGAGATGGAGACCAGGCCGGCCAACATGGTGAAACCCTGTCTTTACTAAAAACACAAAATTAGCCTGGCGTGGTGGTGCATACCTGTAATCCCAGCTTCTCGGGAGGCTGAGGCAGGAGAATTGCTTGAACCCAGGAGACCGAGGTTGTGGTGAGCCAATATCGCGCCATTGCACTCTAGCCTGGGCAACAAGAACAAAACTCTGTCTCAAAAATATCTACATATGGATCTCTCTCTCTATATATCTATATATAGCATAAATAT
>NW_016807975.1:199477-223298 GCF_001698545.2 Rhinopithecus bieti
TATATCTATATTTATATATAACATATATATTATATATCTATATGTAGATATCTATATAGATATACATGTCTATCTCTATATAGACATCTCTATGTAGAGATATATATATCTCTCTCTATATATTTTTTGAGACAGAGTTTTGCTCTTGTTTCCCAGGCTGGAGTGCAATGGCATGATCTTGGCTCACCGCAACCTTGGCCTCCTGGGTTCAAGCAATTCTCTTGTCTTAGCCTCCCGAGTAGCTGGGATTACAGGTATGCACCACCACACCTGGCTAATTTTGTGTTTATTATATACATATATATATATATAAAATCTATATCTGTGTATGCATATATATATATAGATATAGATATAGATAAGCTCTATGGGGAGCACCTGTGGCTCCAGTGCTAATCCTGCTTCTGCTTTGTGTGATCACAAGAGAACAAAATAGGACATAGTGTTGATTTCCATGGTAAGTGATTCTACAGCTTCAGCCAAGGCAGAACTCAAGCTTATCCCATAGCATGGTTTCAATGGGGGCACGAATGGGGATGACTTGCCTTGTCAAAACAGACCCTCCTATGTTTGAGTAAATGGCTTCAAAGAAGGTTTATTAGTTTGCTGGCACTGTCATAACAAAGTACCACGAACTGGGTGGCTTAAACAATAGACATGTATTGCCTTACAGTTCTAACGGCCTGAGGTCCAGACCATGGGTTGGTTCCTTCGGAGGGCTGTGAGAGAGACTCTGATCCATGCCTCCAGCCTCACTTCTGGTAGTTTGCTGGCATTTTTTGGCATTCATTGGTTTGTAGAAGCATCACCCCAATCTCTGCCTTCATGTTTACATGGCATTCTCCCTGTGTTTATTTCTTTGTAGAGATTTTCCCTTTGTATAAAGACATCCGCTCATATTGGATTAGGGGCCTGCACTACTTAGTTATGGTGTCATCTTAATTAATTACATCTGTAATCAGCCTATTTCCAAATAGGGTCACACTCTGAGGTACTGGAGATTTGGACTTCAATGTATTAGCATTTGGGAGGCACAATTCAACCCATAATAGAAGGCCTTAAACTATTTCCCAAGTTGGGATTTTAAGTATCCTCTGGTTGATTTGTTTCCTTTTGTGTGTGTGTTGGGGGGTGGTTAAGTTTTATGCAGTGGTCAACATGACCATTGTATAGAAATGTTTGAAATGTGTCATTAAATCTTTATGCTAAAAAGCAACAATAAATTATTTCTTTTTCTCTTTTTCCTTCCTTCCTTCCTCCCTCGCTCCATCTCTCCCTCCCTTCCTTCCTTTTTTTATACATTATGTCATGCTTACATCTGGTACATGACTGGAAAATTCTGAGTCAGCAGAAAATAGAAGGGCCTTAAAAGTAGGATAGGATAGGAGACAGAGATTGTAATATATCAATATGTTGGTACTCATCCTTCATGTTTTAAAGAAAAAATGACAACATAGAGCCTCATTAAGTTCTGAATGACCAGGTTTCCTATAGCAAATATTTTAGCCCTCTTGTGTGTGCCCAGTTTTCATTTTTTGTTTTTGTTTTTGAGTCTTGAAGAGCACTAGCTGCTTATCTCATAGGCAAAGGCAAGGTGCTCTTTGTAATGTTATTCTGCATTCTATTTTCTATCCAAGATGATGTCCATTAGGGAATGATGTTACCTATAGCAGCCAAACTGGCCACTTAAAAGATTGCCCAAGAAGAGGGTGTTAGCAAGTGATTCTGCTTTAGCGATGAAATGAGTCAACTGCAGTTACCTTGTAGCTGGGTTTTGGTGTTGTATAAATTTGTCTTCCCAACATGTGTTATTTTCATCATCTATATTTAGAAAAATATTTTGCTCATTAATACCCACAAGAAACTTTTGAAGAATACTTTCTGTGTGAAGGCCCAGTTTCCAGCCCAGACAACTTTGAACTGGATAAGGCATGATCTCTGTCTTGAGGAGAAGTATACCCTCATGAAGTTGAACTCATTTAAAAACCCGGATATACACATGTGTATGTCTGCAGCACGAATGACCTGAATGCCCATTGTGATCAGTGCTAGAATACAGGGCAAGTGTCAGACACTTTGCAGGTGGTTGATGAAGATACCGTGTCAGCCTGTAGGTTATTCTTGCACTCTTGCTATTGCCTCTTTTCTCAAACCTCATTGACCATTCTGCTGGCCACTTTTGAGGGTCAGGCAAGTGAGGGTAGGCATAAGACCTGGATATGTCTTTGAGCATATCTGCTGAGTCATGATTGTTGTCATGATTAGTGTCCTCTTCCCCAATGAAGGACAACTCTTGAATGTCCTCTCTTAACCTTAAGGTGCTCTTTAATTCTTTAATTCATCAGCATTCTCAACATTATTTTAATACTTAACTCTTTTTTCACTGGCCTAAACTTATTTTCAAAACCCTCAACTTAGCTTCATTCAACAGCATTTTAATGTGTGGAATGATGGATTCCTGCATATAAATGTATAGTTTATTAATGGAATGGAGTCACATTGCCGTGGAAGAATTCTTTCTAATTTTATGCCAGGTTAACTATGCTTCTGCAGAGAACACTGCATCTTTCAGATGCTCTGCCAATGGATTTCAGTGTGAGACCTGCTAGTATAAGAGAATGCAACCACAGATCTGGCCGGAGAATTGCCAGGTAAAATATATATTACTAAAAATAGCAATAGGAACCCTTGTAGTAAGACGTGGCCAAAAATGAAAGGCAACATACTAAAATAAGGCATCAGCCATGCCTTCGCGGAGTCACACAGACAGAAGATGGCATCTCATTTGTTTTCATTCACACTGTTTTCCTAGGATCCAGCACACTGCTGGTGCTTTGTAAATACATGTTCTCAAACTGTATAATTGAACAGATTGAAAACAGTTAACCCAGTAGTTCTGAAATTGGAGGTCCTCTTAAGAACTATTTAAAGAACCAACAATTTATTTGATAAATGACTTGCAAGCACGTCAGAAGATTACAATTCTGAATGTTTTTATTATTAATGTAATTATTTTTAAGGATAAACAAATAGAAATTGATAAATGTAATTGAAGTATGGTCTTCAAAGTCCAATCAAATAATATCAAATCTGAACATCTGTAAATTAATACACCCCAAAAGTTGTATATCATGGAATAAATTCTCTGCAGTGCTTAGTATTTTTATTTTTAAGTTTTATTTATTTATTTATTTATTTATTTATTTATTTATTTTGAGATGGAGTCTCGTTGTGTCGCCAGGCTGGAGTGCAGTGGTGCAGTCTCGGTTCACTGCAACCTCTGCCTCCTGGATTCAAGCGATTCTCATGCTTCAGCCTCCCTACAGGTGCGTGCCACCATGCCCAGCTAATTTTTTGTGTTTTTTTGTAGAGACAGGGTTTCACCATGGATGCTAACTTAGTATTAACTCACCATAGTGCCTAACATGGTGTGCCTGACTAGCACATGGAGTTGAATCACATTTAGCCAGTGCTTGGTAAGCATTTATTCATTTAAAATTGAAGGAGAAATGTCCAAAACATCACCTAAAATAAAAATCAATGAAAATTTGTTCATAATCAAAACTTTACAGCATTATGACAGATATAAAAGTTTCATTCAGCAGTTCTTGAGTTCCTACTCTGTACCAAGGATCCAGACTTAATGATGCAACTTCTTGTTCTGAACTTTATTGTTTGAAAACAACAATTTTTCTTATTATATGATTTAGATTTTATTGTGTATCATTCTCTTAATTATGATTAATGGAGACAGTTTCATTTATTAGGCTCTTTTTAGAAACCAACTTCTTCCCACTCTGAGAAAGATCAAATTATTCCTACCCTTTAGAATTCCTGAATTCCATAGAAAATTAATGCCCTGACTATTTCAATTAGGAAATATGTGCAGTAATTAATTTGTTTAAGAGCTCGGTAAAAAGTCCTTTCGAAGAGACTCAGTTCAAGGAGGATGTTGATTATAACAAGAGGTCTCTCAATATTGACATCATGTTTGTGCTAAGGTCATAGACTCTCATTATAACTTAGGTGTTTTGACATGTGCTGACATGTTTAACTTGCTGAAACACATTTAAATATTTCTATAAATCAGCTACCAAAAATGAAGACTACCCTCAACAAGAAGTATCCTTGAGAAATGACTGCAGCATCCATCATGAAGTCATGTTACAAAGAGTCAAAGTTGCTAGTCTCTTTGCAGTGTAAAATGAGAATTTCCTGTGTGTCCTAATGGGACCAGTGAGAGTTGGTGTTGTCATTTCTGTAGGAGTCATGATAAAGTGTCTTCAATGCTTGTAGGTAGATAAAATCATTCTCCATGAGGGTATCTCATAGGACTCAGCACACAATATCCAAGCGTTTAATCATGTACCAACATAATCATACAGTTTACAAACTGGTACAAAGATAAATCACTAAATTATGGACAATGTCCAAGCTTTGCTAAAGTGGCCAGGCTGTAAGAAGGGGAAGTTGTCACTGAATTATATGCAGGGTGCATGCTCCTGTGAACAAAAGAATGGCCTTATCTGCTTGAGTCTAGAAAAGGAGGAATTTTGTACCATATAAAGACACTTTATCTAAAAGACACAGTCTGACCACTAGAAAATGCACAGGATTAGGGGACATAGAGAAACCATTAGCTTTTCTTTATCTTTGTTGAAATATTCCTCAAGAGTATCCTATTCCTTTTCTCTGGTTCTTTGTTACTGACAACCTTTTGACAACACATCCATTTCCAAATTACCTAAGTATCTGGTATCTAATGCCAGGAAAAGAGTGTCCTGGGCTTGTTGGAAGTGTTCATTTCTTGATAAATTAGTAAATATGCTGTTTATTCTTCCATGGTAAATTGATAAATCTGTTAGTGTCTGATTTGTCATTTATCTCTTGAGAATTTGGTTGTTATGAACCAGCCCCTAAGAGGCCAGTTAACTCTTGGCACACTGATAAGTTAAATTTCTGGGACCAAAATAATTAAGGGGGCAGGGTGCGGTGGCTCACACCTGTAATCCCAGCACATTGGGAGGCCAAGGCGGGTGGATCACTTGAGGTCAGGAGTTCAAGACCAGCCTGGTCGACATGGTGAAACCACATCTCTACTAAAAATACAAAAATTAGCTGGACATGGTAGCTGGCGCCTGTAATCCCAGCTACTCAGAAGGGCTGAGGCATGAGAAACGCTTGAACCCGGGAGGCAGAGGCTGCAGTGAGCCGAGATCTTGCTATTGCACCTCCAGCCTAGGCAACAGAGTGAAGCTCAGTATCCAAAAAAAAAAAAAAAATTAAGGACTAGACTCTGGGCCCTTAAGTCCAACAGACTCTGAGGGAGGCTCCAAGGCCCTGCTCAGGCCCACTGCTTGTCTTCCTCTTTAATACTGGGGTTCTTTCACGGTTAGCATGTTCTAATTATGACCACCTGCCTTAGTCCATTTGTGTTGCTGTAAAGGAATACCTAAGACTGAGTAATTTAGAAGGAAAGAGGTTTACTTGGCTCAGAGCTCTGCAGGCTGTGCAAGAAGCCTGGTGCTGGCATTTGCTCAGCTTCTGGTGAGGCCTCAGGAAGCTTTTACTCTTGGTGGAAGGCAAGGGGAGCTGGCGTGTCACATGGCGAGAGAGGGAGCAAGAGAGGTGTCAGGCTCTTCTAAACAGCCAGCTCTCATGTGAACTAATAGAGCGAGAACTCACTCACCATCACAGGGAAAGGCACCAAGCCATTCATGAAGGATCTGCCCCCATGATCCAAACACCAGTTCCCACCTTCAACACTGGAGATTACATTTCAACATGAGAGTTGGAGGGGACAAACATCCAGATTGTATCACTATCCATTGATTAGTCGGTGACTTTAAACATACATGATATAAATGATGAATTGATGGGTGCTGACGAGTTGATGGGTGCAGCACACCAACATGGCATAAGTATACATATGTAACAAACCTGCACATTATGCACATGTACCCTAGAACTTAAAGTATAATAAAAAAAAAATCCACATTTTCTCAAAAACAGACTTTTCAAAGTCTTTAAAACAGATCTACCAAGTTGTAAGTACATGGATGAGGTAAAGTCCCTTTATATATCTTGTAGTTTGCAAGACACGATTTGATACTACACATCCTAACATGCCAATATAATCCTTCTGCTAATGCCCTCCTTGTAAACCTGGACCCAATCAACTATCACATTCCACTTTCATGCCTCAGTTCTTCCAGGCTTTGTAATGGAAAGGGCTTGTGCCCAGTACAACAGTTCAGCATAACAACAGCAATAAAAAGTTTATGAGTGATTATTATGAGCTAGCCAATATTGTGGGTATTTTCATACATGTTTAATTATCTAATTAGCTCTTCACCCTGTGAAACAATTTCCATTTTACAGATTAAGTAATAGAGGCTTTTCATCATAAAGCAACCTGTTCAGAGTCACACAGTGGAATATGTAAAGTTTGAGCCTGGGCTTATCTGACTTTAGGATCCAGATTCTTTATGGTATGACCTGCTGTCTCTCTCTAATTTACTAAATGAGCTTTAGTAGAGATCTTGTCCTTTAATAGTACTATAACTTTCCGGTAACAAAAACTCATATATTACAAACAACTTTGATGTTACAGTGGGATAGATCTCACCAATTAAGACAGTGGACTACAGAATGTAGCATCTAGTAATTGAGCTGATTTAGGATTTCTTAATAGAATTCAATTTAACTAAAAGATTTTTGATTATTAAATAACTCAGGCAATGGTTGGGCTGGGTTGATTGTGGTTTAATTGCTCTAGGGCCCTTCGCTTTGGCAATCTTTTCACAAACTTAAAATTGAGTTCATTGTCTGGTGTCTGTGAAGAGCTACAAGATTTACCATTTAGGCTGAATATTCTCAATAGCTCAAGGTCTCCTAAAAGAGACGGTAAGATAAATATCATCTCAATGAAA
Organism: Rhinopithecus bieti; assembly: GCF_001698545.2. NCBI lineage: Eukaryota > Metazoa > Chordata > Mammalia > Primates > Cercopithecidae > Rhinopithecus > Rhinopithecus bieti. The sequence goes on from NW_016807975.1 coordinate 206,410, forward strand.
TATGTTAACAACCGTATTAACAAATTGCTGTGGGAATAAGAGGGGAGGGCACTGAATCTCCTGGGTTTCTGGGAGAGTTTTACCAGTGAGGAGGTATCATTTGCTCAGGTCTATAAAGGACAGACTGGGAGTTTGCTGGGTGAAGAAATGAACAGGAAGGAGGGCTTTGCAGACAGTGGGCCCAGGTTCCCCAAAAGTATTGACATATGAAAGAATTCTGTAAGTTCGTAGAATGATGAGAAATTCAGTGTGGTGGGGTTTTATTTTATTTTGTAATTGTGAGCACATTGGCTAAAGATTGAGACAGGCAGCTGGTATGTTAGAGCCATATCATGAGGTTTGACATATGGAAGTGCTTAATTCTCTGTTGCTAACATATTTTGACTGCCGGTCTAAAGAAGGAGAATCAATGAGACAGACTTAGCTCCCCCATGATCAAGTAGTGTCTAATTTAAAAGTCTGATTATTCCAGCTTTCTGACTCTGATTAGCCTCTGCTTCAGATCATATTCAGTGTATGCAGTGGAAAAAGGATAAACCTTTTCATTCACATTGAACTTTGTTTAGATAAGAGATTGTTAATATGTGGTTATCACAGCATTGTGTCTGAAAAGTCTGGGGGGCTTGCTGAGAAAGCACTTTCCTGGGTCTTGGGATTTCAATATTATTGGTATGAGGATGATGCCCAGGAATATAAGTTTTTAACATTCTGCAAGATTCTGTTACATACATGAATATGCAGACTCTTGCCCTATAGGCTAAAATGAAAACGATACAGTTATGCTGATTAATTAGAGCTCTCCTGTAACTCATTTTAAGATAAAAGGAACTACAAGACAATGTATTAACAATGTTAAAATAGAGTTACATGATAAACTTCCAGAAGATTAGATACAACGTGGGTTATGTTAAGTCAATGTATTCTTATATGTATACATTAGAGCAAAGGTTACAAAATGGCAGCTTATTTAATTCAAATTTTCCCTCAGAAATGTTGTTTGTGGCTTATATGATAGTCCAATTGTTAAGAGTTTCAATTAGTTTTTGCATATGAATACTGAATATTTCATATAAAATTTTGTATTCAGACAGTATAATATACACATCACACTGGTTGGAGGATGCGTCCTTTGGAAAGAATCCAGAATCTCAAGCTTACCATGGACCCCACCCAGCCTGCTCCACCCTGTGCCTTTGCCCAGCCTGCAGACATTTTCCTGTCTCCCTGAAGGAAGGTGAATTCACATCTTAACACTCCATGCCTTCTAGCTTCATTCCCTGTTCTTTTCTCACTTCTTTCCATGCTCAGGAACTGCCGATTACTGGGAGGTGGGCGAACAGAGACCTCCACCCCTCTCTGTCTTTGTGCATGTTCTTACTTAGATCTAAAATGTCCTTGTCAACTTTATATTTTTGTTCATCTTTTAAGACATCATGCAAGTATCGTATCAACTGTGCAATCTTCCCTGGCTTCTCCCAGACCAATTCAGGAATTCCTCATCTTAGCTCTCTAAAAACTTTGCAAAATTCTCTTGTATCTCTTATCACATATGTATTTTAACATCTCTACAACCATATCATAGGTTTATTCCGTACTTGACAATTTAAAGAAATTTTTACCTAGGCTTTATATAATAGGGATTATCTCAAACCCACAGTTAATCTGAAGATCTAATAATCCCACACATGCAACTTCTTCATTATCTTAGTAGCAGAAATTGTGGCATTATTTTGGAAGAATGCATAACTGTTTTGACTACTCAGAAATGTTTAGGCAGAATTTCATCAGGTAGGTGCTGTGTATTCTTTTTCATGTCATTATTGTGATTTCACTTCCAAAGTGAAGTTGAATATATCAAAGAACACCTGAAAAATCTACTTCATTGAATTATTTCCCATCGTAATATACTACAACTACCTCTTAGCTGAATGAAATTTGTGAACATTTCTTAAAAGAGCAGCCTGTTCTATATTTAACTATAGACTTATCTAACATTGAAGTCATATTTAACTCTGAATTCTGTTTAATCTCTTTTAGTAAAATAGCCTATTTTTTTCTTCATAAAATGCCAGTTTCAACCATTCACTACCATTTTCAACTTTCCATTTCCCCAAATATCATCTGAAGTTTTTTTTTTTCCTGTTCTTGAATATACTTATTAGTTTCTCTCTCTCTTTTTTTCTGGCTCAGTGCCATGCAGGATTTAATTAATTCCTTCTGCAGTATTTGCATGCTATGATTTTCTTTAATTTATTCCCTCTACACTCTTGCCTTATTTAATTCAAGAGAACATTTGGGGAATGGATACCGTTTGCATAAAGGATGCAACGCAAATAAATTATGCTGCTTCCAGCTGCCATAATGGGTAAGCAAAATCCTGCAAAGCCATTTCGGTAAAGTCCGTCAGCAAACAATGAGAGCAATTCTGATTAATGTGGGTTAAAGTTACACTAAAAGTCATTAGTGCACGTCAACTGCAATTGCATACTTTAAGTTTTAAAAAGTAATGCTGGGTTTAAATGTTTAAAATTACACTTTCAGCACTAGTTCCAGAAAGGATGTGTAATCCTGGCCCTGTTTGGCTGATAGTTTCCTGTCCAGATGGAATTGTGCATATGAATTTATAGAGCATTACAAGCTTGGATGTCCAGTGGTTGTACCATGATGTTTCACTGATCAAATTCCTTTCCTTTGTGAATTTTTGCCAATATGATGACATTTAATTTTTTGAAAATAACTTCAACTCCCATTAAAACTAACTGGGTGAATTAATTAAGCATATTTCTGGAAGCTGTTAGGAGACAGAAATAGGCCTGAAGAGAAGGAGAAGCAGGGTTAGAGGTAGTGGCACTGGTGGAACGTGACACAGAGGAGATCATTCTAGTCTGGCTGTGCCCCTGTGTCCTCTCTTGGGGACCTCTCATTAGACACTAGGCTTTGGGTCCTGTGCAATATTGCAGTTCTCTGGGGAATCAAGCCCTTGATGGGGAAGCAAGCCCTAGACACCTAGGATGCTGAGCCAGAGTGAGCTCCTTTTATTGGAAGCCTAGTGTAGTTTGTCTGACTGCTGGTCGTCTAGGAAACCCAGGCGGAGAAGCATACATCATTGCAGTGTTAGCTGTGTGTCCTTCAACAAAATGATGAACTTCTCAAGGTCTTGGTTTGTTATTTTAAAGTAGGGAATTTTTCTGCCAGCTGAGGTGTGAAAAAAAAAAAGAGAGAGAGAAAGAGATAAAATAGGAATTATGTGTCTCACATAGAATTCCTTGGAAATTTGAATCATATTCCAAATAAATGATATGTATTTTTTCTCAAAAAGAACTATAGAACAATACATAAGTGGCCAATAAAAATATAAGATTATATTTCCTGATCTTCACAACTTTTTTGATTTATACCCAGATGACATTCCACATATGAGTTAATTTATTTAAGTGGAGAGTAACAGAATGCTAGAATTCCTTCTGAATATAAATGTTATTTGTCTACATGGTCCTGAATTTTAGAGAGCAAAATGCCCAATTGTCAAGATTTTGACCTTTTTCTTTACAGTTTTATTGCAAAGTAATGTTAGCAGAGAAAAGGGTGGTGTGATTGTTTAGGTAATGTCAAGAGGACAATTTCTGAGTTTTCTGGCACACACTAAGGGCATAATTTTCTGCTTCTCCATAAAATTGGCAGGCAGAATCTCGATGTCTCTGTCTTTATTGCTCAGATATAACTCAAGCAACACATTCCATATGGTCAGAGAGCCTAAGGCCTTTCTGGACCAGTCTTGGAGGAAAGGAAGGCTTCAGTGTGGTGTAGTCAGTAGAACTTACAGACTGCTCTCTATGCACCAGGCACCATCATTTACCTTTTGCACATATTTTTGAATTACATTTTCACAACAGTTCCTACTGCTTTCCTTCAGTGGTTCATTTATGTAAAAAAATAGACTACTAAAGCTTTCTGAGAAGAAAAGATAGCTGCTTAATGATAAAATGGATTGTTTTCAAAACTTTCCATGGTCTTAAGAACGTGAGAAATTTCAGAGCTAGGAGGCAGAATACTTATTTACGTGCGAAAATTAGCAAGAGGTTAATAGACTAAATTCAAAATGAAACAATAATTTTAAAACGAGATGCATACCAAGGACAATGGCCAAGCTCTCTTGTTCTAAATACAAGTTTGCTGTCTGCAGGAAGGGCCTGGCTGTCCTAGAACCATGCCAGAATTCATCACAGAGGCTAGGAGTTCAGGAGGTGGAGTTAGACAGATCAAGATTAAACCTTGGCTTCTGTTTTCTAATGTTAGGCAAGTCACTTAGGTTCTCTGCGTATTCATTTTCTACTTACAAAGTGAGAATAATAAAATGCTTACTTTATACAGTTCAGATTAACTTAGTTTGTACAAAATAACATACCTAGCACAATGCTAAATTCATGAAGATTAAGTAAAGCTATTATTACTAAAATTTGTGTTGCCTAGGCAACTTTTAAAGGACAGCCTTCCCGGTGCTTAAGATTGGAGTGAATCCTTGGTGCTTAGCATTACTGTATCTGAGTTTAGAAAACAGTGGGCTGAGGCGCTGTATCTGGCATCAGGGGTTCATACCCTAAGGAGATGACACAGATCTTTTCCCACTTACAACACAAGGAATCGTCAGAAAGCAGACTCTCTGCTTACTCCTGTCCAAATCAAGTTATATTTCCCTTTTTTCTTATGAAGCAGCATATAGACTTCAAGCCAAAGTCCTTGTTAATGCAAATACGATCTATTGACTTTAATAAGTCTTCTGTACTGTTTTATGAAACTTGCCATTTGTATATTCACAAGCCCACAATACGCAAATTCATAGCAAAATACGGATCTCATCTAAATGTTCCTTTGGCAATGAGAATAGTTAACTGCTCATTTCTTGCCATCTTTTCTCTATGGTAAAGGAAGGGCATTAATGCTTTTGAGTGAAACACAAGAGCTACTTTTCTGCATAATTGATTTATAAGTACTCTGAAGTACTATAATAAGAATGATAAATAAAATTCCACATTGTACATTGCTACAAAAAAACTAAAACACAAAGAAACCTATAGGTGTTTCTTTTTTTTTTTTTTTTTTGAGATGGAGTTTTGCTGTTGTTCCCCAGGCTGGAGTGCAATGGCACGATCTCGGCTCACTACAACCTCCGCCTCCCAGGTTCGAGCAATTCTCCTGCCTCAGCCTCCCGAGTAGCTGGGATTACAGGTATGCACCACCACGCCCGGCTAATTTTGTATTTTTAGTAGAGATGGGGTTTCTCCACTTCGGTCAGGCTGGTCTCGAATGCCCAACCTCAGGTGATCCACCCGCCTCAGCCTCCCAAAGTGCTGGGATTACAGGTGTGAGCCACTGCTCCTGGCCTGGTGGTTTTTAAAATCATCTTTTAAGTCTACAAAAATAGTCAAAATAGAATATCATTAATTTTTATTTCTAAAAGTACTTTCCCTGAGGGCTTTATGTTATTGTATCAGACCAAATATTCCTTTGTATCATATTGTGTGAATTTTATAAATTAATTAAGATCTTGCTTGGGGGCAAAACATGTCATACAAGATACAGTATGTTGGAGAGAAAGAGCTCCAAAAATCATAGGTTCCCTTCAATTTAGACACCTTAAAAGCTCAGGTTATTTTGAAATCTTCTTGAGGAACTCCACACACAGTGGCTTCTATAAGTTAGCGGAGTCCCAGGGGGTCGTCTGAGAGATATTTTGATCTGTAGTTGATGGCACTGGAGGGGGTGACTCAATCTAAAATAAGACATCAAAAGCTTCCAAGACTTAGTATCTACGGTATAATTTAAATTTATGAAGTGATGTGTTGGGGGGGTGCATTTTTGCTAGAGCGTCAAAACAAGAAATTATTGACTTCAGAGTAGACAAGATGATAGTCCCAGAGGACAGAATAAAATATCTTAGTTAAAACAGAGCAGCACGTTAATGCCTATTTAAGACTTTTTGAACATGGCAAAACACATAGAAAATACGCAAGGTACTCTCTATAGTTCTGGTTCTCAGATGTCTGTGTGCATCAGAATCATATGCTAAAATGCATATTCCCAAGTCAGGCACTAACCCTGATCACTGAAATTTTCTGAGGGGGAAGGTAGCAATTCTGATGTAAACCAAGGTCTAAGAATTGCTACTCCATAGGTTTTGCCATATCATATCTCGGCCTATAGGGAAAAGGCTTTGAATTCATAGAACGGAAAGCACTACAGTGGTTTCTTATTCTACCATAAACACTCACAAAAAGAGGAAATTTTATTAGAACATTTATCAGCAAGGTATTTTTGGAAGATTTTATGTTGCTTATGTGTGCATTTATTTAATAAATGATCTTCAAATACCTCACTAAGTATAATCAACTGCAATTCCTGTTGGCAATACAAGAATGAATCAAACAATTGAAAATATCTCCAGTTTACTCACATTCTAATTGTAGAGACACACAAGCAACCAGCAAAATGCAATAGAAAGCATTGAGATAGATGCATGCACAGGGTATTATGAAAGAATGAAGGCAGAGATGAGAGCTTTAACCCAACTCGAAGAGGGCAGCTTCTAAGAGGAAATGATACTTAAGTCAAATCTTGAAAAAATGATTATATAAAAAGGTTCACTTGAGGGTGTCTATGCGAGCATGTCTGGGTCATAAAGAATGAAGTTAAAAGATTCAAGGGCATGAAACAGCTGAGATAACAAGAAGTAATTAAATCTATCACTTTAAATATTTATGCATATATTTAATTGATTTCAAATAGATATAGTAATGAAATATAACCAGTGTAAGAGTCATGTGAGAAGAGTGCAAAAAGCAGAAAGGGTCAGATTATGAAAGCCTTGTTTGGTAAAATAAAAAAAATTAATTTTCTCTTGTAAGCAAAAGAGACTAAATGATTTTAAGGACCAAAGTGAAAAGATCAGATTTGCATAGTTGAAAGCCACTTCTGCCATTCTGATTACATTATGGAGGATGATTAAAGGTAGGGTAATGCAATTGAGGATGGGAAAATATGGTAATTTTGGCAAATGGCAGTGGAAGAGGTGGAAATGGATATGAACAATATTAAGAAAGCAATAACAAGGACTTCAAGTCAATGTGAGTTGTACTGTGAGTGAATAATGGCACACAAAATCAACACTTGATCTGCAGAAATACCTTACTAACAAATGTTAGGAAAACAAATTGCCCATTCTCCATCACACAGGATTTGGAGAGAAACTAAAAGTTGGGCTTCATTCTTTTGGAATCCAGAAACTCTTCCCTGTCCTCTGGGGCATGGAGGTGGCAAGAACTGTGGAGTGGGGTTCATTGGATTTTGATAGGCATCAAAATGACCTGGTAAGTGTTTTAAAAATCCTAAATTTGGATCAATGGATGGAAAGCACATGAGTGAGTTTTCTCTTAATTATTTAAAAAGTATAATCTACTATCAAGATGGTTAACCTAGGGTTAACAATATCAACTGAGCATCGAACAACACTAATTACTAATTACCCAGTTGATATTAGGCAGCTATTATTATTATAATTATTATTTTGAGATGGAGTCTTGCTCTGTTGCCCAGGCTGGAGTGCAATGGTGCCATCTCCGCTCACTGCAACCCCTGCCTTCCCGGTTCAAGCAGTTCTCCTGTTTCAGCCTCCCAAGTAGCTGGGACTACAAGGGCACGCCACCATGCCCAGCTAATTTTTGTATTTTTAATAGAGACTGGTTTCACCATAATGGTCAGGCTGGTCTCAAACTCTTGACCTCAGGTAATACACCCACCTCGGCCTCCCAAAGTGCTGGGATTACAGGCGTGAGCCACCGTACCTGGCCTAGGTGGGCAGCTATTACATCCCATCAACTTAGCGGATTGAGTGAAGACCTCTGCCTTCACAGGGCTTATGTTCTAATGTCAGTTTAGGGCACAGCACATTATGTTCCACATATCAGATCTTCCCAGGAGTATTATGTGAGGTGGGAAGAGTAGTCACCTCCATGAACTGGATGAGGCTCAAATATGCTTTCAAAACTATGGTATTGTTGCTTTCTACAACATCACAAAAAATACAAGGCAGAAGAATATGTGTGAAATAAAAACAAAGATATATTTAAACAGCTTTATAGCACTTATTTGCCTGATTAATTGGAAGAAGAAAAAGAGAGGAGGAGTAAGAGAAGGAGAAGGAAAAGGAGGTACAAGAAAATGAGAAAACTTTTATTATGAACAATAAAATTACCTGTATACTTTCATCCAGATAAGTCTCATTAACAGTTTTCAAAGTAGCCTTCAAGTATGTTTTAAAATACAGATTATGTAGTTTTATGGCTCATTTTGCTTTAATCTTATTTACATAAAATAATAATGAGACCAGTAAGCAAAAAAGTATGTGTAAGAATATTAATCACAGCACTGTTTACAATTGTCTGTTTAATCTGTTTAATCCAGCTTTTTATATTCTGCCTTTTAGTGTCATTATTTTGTTATTTAAAAGTGTAACAACTACAACAGCAAACAACGTAATTTTGCTGTGATAACATGGTAGCATTAATATTTTGATATATTTTCTATATCGCTATCTATGTATTTCTTTAATAACTATTTGTACCATATCGTATATACAGGTTAGTATTCTTTTCTTCCTTACAATCTAACTTTTCCTAAGCTCTTTAAATATTTAATTATTTCATCATATAAGCTGTATATTTGAAATATTGTTACAGATTTTAGTTATAAATAACTATACACATGTAAATGCATTTCCTTGCTATATCCTGGTAGTATGGTAATAAGTAATAGCTTTTATTTCACTGGTTAATGCTCTTTCTGCTAGTGAAGAATCCACCTTCTCTTTTTTCCATAATTATTTCTGCAGCTACCTGGATATGTATCAGGTGCTCTTATCACCATGTCTGGCATGTTGTGATATGACATCCATCATCTTTCCTTGCCTCTTGTCTGCCTATACGCCAGTGATCCTCCCTCTGCCCACTAAGCTATGCTAGGTTGCCTTGTCCCATCCTCTTGTGCTCACAGGCGAGCTGCTTCCCCCAGGTATCTTTTTTTTTTTTTTTTTTTTGAGACAGGGTCTCACTCTATCACCCAGACTGGAGTGCAGTGGTATGATCACAGCTCACTGCAGCCTCAACCTCCTGGGCTCAAGAGATTCTCCCACCTCAGCCTCCCAACACGTTCTTCTGGCTATGAGCTCACTTCCACAATTTGTCACCTCTTCCTAAGGGACACTGCTTCCAGAATCACTGCCTCAAACCTCCTGGGTGCCTCTGTTACTACGGTAAGGTCAAGGTACAAAGCATCTCTTAGTACTCTGAAGCCAAAATAATGTAATAAATAAAAATTTATTATTACACTCGAATACAGTTAATGATACTATATATTATATACCATATATTATTGTAGTATATTAATATACAATTTTTGTTGTTGTTGTTGTTGTTGTTGTTGTTGTTGAGACGGAGTCTCACTCTGTCACCCAGGCTGGAGTGCAGTGGTGTGATCTGGGCTCACTGCAACCTCCACCTCCTGGGTTCAAGCAATTCTCCTGCCTCAGCCTCCAGAGTAGCTGGGATTACAGGTGTGGACTGCCACACCTGGATAATTTTTGTATTTTCAGTAGAGATGGGGTTTCACCATTTGGTCAGGCTGGTCTTGAACTCCTGACCTCAGGTCACCTGCCCACCTCGGCCTCCCAAAGTGCTGTGATTACAGGCATGAGCCACTGTGCTCAGCCCAATGTACAATATTGTTTTTAAAAAAGGAAGAGAGTCTTCTTTCAGAAGCAAAATCACTTTTTTTCTTCCTTAAGATTACATATTTGGATCCATAAAGGAGTACAACATGTGCCCTAATCTGTAATAGGGATTTTTAAAATTATCTCTTTCAGTTTTTATTTATTGTTCTCTTATTATGGGATTTAGGTACCCATACAATAGGAGCTGGGCTAGAAAATGCATTTAGAAGGGACATCATGCTTTATTTGGAATCACTCTATCTCTTCAGTGACTAAGATTTTGTTATTAGGTGAACTTCCTGGTGCCTGGCTTTTTTTATCTCAATAATTACTTTTGTTTGCCAATATACCTTTAAGAAAGAATAGCATTGGTTTAAACTGGGACTTTCCACATTGTTTTTCTAGTAAGTCCTTGTAATTCTTTGAAAGGTTCTTACTAGTATCTAACCATCCATTCTTGATGGAGAATGAGATGAAGGGATGTTTGATAGAGTCACTCTGTCTTTTCTCCCGAGGCAAGATATCAGAGATGAAGACAATCTTTTGTTAACCATTGCTAATCCAACCCCAGCCCAAAGCTATGTAAATGAGTTTTGGCACTAGTGCTATTTCTGGCAGTCTGTCTGGGGGATCTCAACCTCTAACTAGGCCTTTTCCAACCTTGAACTTTCTCTTAGACAAGCATGCATTTTCTAGGCAGGATGACTTCTGTTTCTGTGTAAGGCCATCCCATTCCTGATGTGGTATAGGAACTGACGCTGAATCAGTGGCTCAGAGACAATAGAATTGGATTTGTCAAGCCTCACAAACCCCTCTTTCAATCACAGACTCTCTCTAGCCTCAGTTCATCAACAGTCAATTATCAGAGAGCTGAAGAACTAGACCTGTGAACCAGGGAATCCTCTCAATGCTTCTATGGAGGTTGGTATGATACCTGCTAACGGCCCTATTCTCTGCCCTGGCTCTTTTCTCTAGTGCTCTTTTCCAACACATCAGCACAGAAGACAAAACATGACCCTTCAACATCTGATTTCTGAATTTAATTTTTCTGGGTTGAACATAAAAAATCATAAAGGGGTACAGTTTACAAAAAAAGCAGACAGGCAGTAAACATATGAAAAGATGTTTGACTTCTTCACATATCATGAAATATAATATGTTAAACGGCTATAGCATTTCATTTCTTATATGTCATATTTACAAAAATCCAACAAAAAGTTCAATGATGTTTTGAACTGGTAAGAACAAAAGCATATATTGGTGCTGAGAGAGTAGATGCGTACCGCCTTAGTGTCAATTTGACAACACTTGTATACACTGAAATTTCTTGTACTTTTTGTTCCAAGAATTATTACACTAAAACACACTTTATAGATATTCTCACTAAATTGTGCCAGTATATGTATAAGGCCAATCATTTAATATTGTGATGTAGAAAAATGATCGAAAATCACTAAGGAAGAATCAAAAAGACAAATATTCACTAGAACTTCCATCAGCAAAGAAGTGAAAAACGTGTCATGGAGAAGAATAAAGAATATACTCAAAAGGAAGGACTTCTAAGATACTTTAAATGAAAAGGTCAATATAAAGAACAGAACGTGGTCTATGAAAATAAAAAAGAATCTATGTGGTATAATTGTTTTCTAGAAGATGAAAGTTAATACTCATAATTATTACCTTCGGGAAGATAGACTGTTTGGAGAAGAGAGGCCTACACTTTTCATGTGGGATCCTCTGTGTCCTATAATGTAACTGTATTTATTTTTTTAAATGACAGTAGGAGGCCGGGTGCAGTGGCTCACGCCTGTAATCCCAGCACTTTGGGAGGCTGAGGCGGGCGGATCACCTGAGGTGGGAGTTCGAGACCACCCTGACCAACATGGAGAAACCCCGTCTCTGCTAAAAATACAAAATCAGTCAGGTGTGGTGGCACATGCCTGTAATCCCAGCTACTCAGGGGCTGAGGCAGGAGAGAGAATCGCTCGAACCCAGGAGGCGGAGTGTGCAAGTGAGCCAAGTGTTGAACCCACGGGCGCCTTCCCAGCCTGGGCAACAAAAGGTGAGAACTCCCATCTCAAAAAAAAAAAAAAAAAAAAAAAAGAGCAGATAGGGTTTGTAGTCCTAGGTTTTATTACACAAATATGCAGAACAAAATGTGTGTGTCCACATGAACTTTTAAAATTTTTATCTGTTTTTTAAGATAATTGAATACTCACATGCAGTTGTAAGTAATAACACAGGGAGGGTTTTTGAGTATATCTCTTTGTTTAGCCTTTTTGATGTTGCTAAATGAGTAAAGCTGTTTAAGTATTTAAATCCTTATGGATAAGGGAGCTGAGGTATTTCTAAGCATTCCTGTATGGAAGCACACCTGGGGCAGGAGCGAGACTTTTAAAGATGACAGCACATTAGAATCGCCTGGGAACTTTTGAAAAGCACTAACGCTCGGGCCTCACATTATACCAATTAAATCAGAATCTTTCGCAGGAGCTGGGAGTAGACACATACAACATTTTTAAAGTTCTCCAAGTGATTTTCAACATGCAACCAGAGTTCAGAACTATTGGTTATATTTCTCAAACTTAAGTGTACATAAGAATCACCTGGGAATCTTGTTAAACTGTAGATTCTAATTCTAGAGATCTGTGATTCGGCATTTCTCAGGAGCTTCAGGTTGATGATAATGCTGGTCACCTGCAGACTGCACTTAAAGTTGCAAAGGGCTGTAGGTATGAGCTGGTATTTGCTGAGATCTTGGATTTTGAAATTCACAGTTCCATTTGAGGATCTATGGACTGTGAAGGTAGGAAAAAATGTGAGCTGGGGAATGGAAGTAGAAGGGAGGAGGAGGGGGGAGTGTGATGGGGAAAGAAGAGAGAGGGCTGGTGAAGAAACAGAAGACAGAGAGTAAATATCAAATAGGTTCTCAGGGTAGGAACTTTCCTTTTGCCCTTCCCTTAAAAAAAAAAAAACACACACACACACACACACACATTGTCCTGGCTGGGCGCAGTTGCTCATGCCTGTAATCCCAGCACTTTGGGAGGCAGAGGTGGGTGGATCATGAGGTCAGGAGTTCAAGAGCAGCCTGGCCAACATGGTGAAACCCCGTCTGTACTAAAAATACAAAAAAAATTAGCGGGACCTGGTGGCGGCCGCCTACTCAGGAGGCTGAGGCAGAAGAATCACTTGAACGTGGGAGGTGGAGGTGGCAGTGAGCCAAGATCACGCCATTTAACTCTAGCCTGGGAAACAAGAGTGAAACTCCATCTCAAAAAAAAAGAAAAAAAAAAAAATTGTCCTTTGGAGGAACTTTGTCTAAATTTCACCATTATCCTCAGCAATCATTAGACCTATGGAAAAATCACAATTTTGAAGAAAAGTTTTGGACTTGTTCCCTGAGAAAATATGAATGCCTTAATGAATTTATTGCTCAGTTCAGTCTTATCTGAGCAAGCATATTAACATCGTAATGGCCCTAAACATTTTGGAAGCAAGGTTAAGGGCAAGGAGAGCACACAATTGAATGGTGTCAAATATTTATCGAGCACCCAATACCTGCCAAGAACTTTCACTTGCATTACCTAATTTAATTTTATAAAAATTCTATAAGCCATGTAAGTTTTCATATCTCCATTTGGAGATGAGGAAGCTGAATCTAAAGCAATCAAGCATTCAAGTTATTTCCCAAGATCACATCAATATAAAAAACCAGAGTTAGTATCTATACTCAGATATTTTCACTCCAAGTTCAGTTTTCTTTTCATTTCAACTAGGAAAGCCTGAACTTACAGAAATAGCAGATAGGTTGAAAAATAAAGAAAAATAGCAAATATTTGATTGCAACAAAAGATGGAGGCTAATATGTTGATTATAGAAACAGTTTTGAAAAGAGCATTGAATTTCAAGAACATAATAAATTTCAAGTTTAAAATGTAATCTTGAAAACTGTGAAGGATTTGCTAATGGACTATTCCAGTAAAAAATTAAACTATTATCAAATAAATGTAAGAGTAGTTAAGGAACCTAATAAGATATTTAGAAAGTTCCTTTCCCTAAGGATTCCCTAAAATTAAAAATAATTCTTAGTTTCCCCTGATTTGTTTGCTCATGACCGTATGATAAACTAAAGCTCTTGTGCAAAGTTATCAGTGTCAAGAACTACACAAATTATTACCCTGGGTATAGAGAGGATGTGTGTCAATGTGTGTGTTGGGGGGTTAGAAGAAATCCAAGTTAAGAAAAGTGGGCAAAGACATTTTAGTATCAAGGTTGAAACAGGAAGATATGGAAAGAGAATTTGTCCTGTGTGCCTGAGGGAATAGACTTATATAATTCTGAGGGAGGTTGGATAGACATATATTATCTACCATCTGTTTCTATACCTTGAGGAGCCTGACTAATGAGATCTTGGATTTGTCCCTAACGTTTGGCAAATAGTTGTGGGAAGACTCTCAAGCTTCATTCTGAAACTCCAAAATTCCTTGATGTGTCAGGACCATTTTATTGCTGTGGGACGTTGAGAGAGCTCACTGTCAGTAAAAACTCATTAACATTCATCCTGTAGGGCCTGCGAAGCAGCTCAGAAACCAGTATTGGTCACCCAGTCAAATTGATTGCTATTGGCATCCAAGCTACATGATATTTCCATGTGTTTATGGGTTGTAACCATGGAATGAGTTGCACCGTTGAACTTTTTACTTAATCTCTTTTCTTTAGCATAGATCATTAGATTACTTTTAGATTCCCACCTCTTAAAATTACTCATAGTAGTTTGAAATATGTACCTTAAAATATATATGAGCTCGTATTCATTTGTTTGACAGGGTTGATCCAAGATAACCCACGGAAAAAATGGTTCATAGGTCAAAGCCCCCTGTAACCCTGAAACCCCTGATAACTAAAGATCTTGGCTTAAAGTAGACCTATTTTATGCTGAATTCCACTTGAATGAAAATAGGATGGTTGCATGTTTCCAGTGCCAATATGGTAAGAAGACTGCTGTTGGTCACAGCCATCTACCAAGAATATGTAAAGTAAGTTTTAGATCGTGCTGAAATAGATATAGTTTTTGCTCTCATGCTGGAAGTCAGTTCAACACCTTATGCATCTACCATACCTATATTAATGTCAGTAGAGGTTATGATTTGATTTAGTTTGGATCTGTGTCCCCACCAAAGTAATGTCAAATTGTAATCCCTAATGTTGAATGTGGGGCCTGGTGGAAGGTGACTGGATCATGGGGGCAGATTTCCCATGAATGATTTAGTACCATCTCCTTGGTCCTGTCCTTGCAATAGTGAGTGAGTTCTCATGAGATCTGGTCATTTAAAGTGTGTGGCACCTCCCCTGTCACTCTCTCTTGCTTCTGCTCCCACCATGTAGGATGGCTGTTCCCCCTTTGCCTTCTGCCTTGATTGGAAGCTTCCCGAGGTCTCCCCAGAAGCAGAAGCCAACTGTACAGGCTGCAGAACCGTGAGTCAATTCAATCTTTTTTCTTTATAAATTACCTAATCTCAGGTATTTCTTTATAACAATGCAAGAATGGATGAATATATGATTCTTTCCAGGGATTTACCCTGGACCCCTTGCCTCTGTCTCTGATGATGCCCTGCCCTATTCTCAGGTTGCTACCTTGTCTTTGCTTCCCCTCCTGGCTTTTGAACTTGGAGTGGTTTCATTTCCCTTTTCAATCCCACAAGGTATACCTTGTGATTAATTTTCAGCTCTGGGAGGATGCTCCCCTCTGGTTTTACCTCTCAAAACTCATGCCTGGTACCAGGTTTTAATTAGCTGCTTGTCAGCCCCTCCCTCCCTTCAGGAGTGAAAAAGGCTCAGGTCAATGTATTGTAATTATAATTGTGTTGAAGATACTTCCAACACACTAGATGCTGACAGGTGAAGAGATACTGAGTGATAAATATCAAGACTAATATTCTTATCACTACTGTCTAGAAATACATACTGACAATGGGATCAAAGAAAACCAGAGCAGCCTAGGGAAGCCTATTCTATCCCATTTGTAAATTTTGATTTATAACTAAACCTGACTGATCTTTGTTATCAATAAATAATGAGTTATTACTGAGGATGCGGACAAATAAATGGGAATGAGTCTGACAAAAAAACTTCAAACCAAACATATGACTTTTTATTCTCTTGTTTTTTCAATAGTTCTAGACTCAGGCATTTCATGAAACTGTGCAAATTTTCAAGGGTAGAACTCAATATGTTGTGCCTGACCCGAAAACTCCAAATTCTGAAAATTAAAGAAAAGGAATCTTTTAGCCTTATTCCTTCAATCCGTTTTATGCAAAAGCATAGCTGAAGTCTGTACTTACTGTTATCGTAATTACTTTTATTTAAACAAGAATTTTGTTATTTATTGTCACAAAAAATCCGGCTTTTATGTGTGTTTGTATGTGAATACATGTAGCTTAAGTATCTAATGTGTGTTTATATGTGAATAAATGTCTATTAAATAATGTAAGGATGACAGTCTTTTCCACATCCTTATATTGAGTGAATTTTAAAACACATTTGAAGCCACCAGGATGATATTCCATTGCTTAAAAACCTTAGTGAGTCCCTTTTGCCTTCAGATATGCTATACTTTTTAATAGTGTTCCATGGTTCTTGAATTTTTCTTGAGACAAAGTCTCTCTCTGTTGCCCACACTGGGGTGTAGTGGTGTTATCTTAGCTCACTGCAACCTCCGCCTCCCAGGTTCAAGCAATTCTCCTGCCTCAGCCTCCCAAGTAGCTGGGATTACAGGCACCCACCACCATGTCTGGCTAATTTTTGTATTTTTAGTAGAGACAGCGTTTTACCATGTCGGCCAGGATGGTCTCAAACTCCTGACCTCAAGTGATCCTCCTGCCTCGACCTCCCAAAGTGATGGGATTATAGGCATGAGCCACTGTTGAATGTTTTATTCTGTATTTCTTTTCCATTCCTTTTTTTTCTCTTTGTATTTCAGTTTGGAAAGTTTCTTGTGATCGATCTTCAAATTCACTGATTCTTTCCTTGTCTATATTGCGTCTAATGATGAGCCTAGATGAGTCAGTTTTCATTTGTTTTAGCATTTATTTTCAATATTTCTTTATGGTTTCCATGTCTCTGTTGA